>NC_082708.1:112378530-112705030 GCF_030144855.1 Hypanus sabinus | reverse complement strand
GTTTACTGCAACATAGAAATGCAGGTTATTAGTTGGTGAAAGCAGGCTATACCCCATGCCAAGACAATCTTTTTACTATCTAATTAGGCTTATTCCATTTTCCATGAGTAAGTACTTTCACTGTATGTACAATATCAACTCATCCAGCTTGTGGCAAAGTCTGCAAGGTTCTGCGACTGGCAGCAATGACACTTCCACCAAGTTCCCTCGTTCCATTCCGTTAAGACTTCATGTTATGTGGGAAACCAAAGCGCAAAGTGATAAGAATTCCATTTTTAAAATACCAGAACAGATCACGGCCTAGGAAGCAAGAATGATTGTGAGGATAGTGTCCTTGGAAGCAGTTGTATCGTAGGATTGGGATTGGGGAAAGGAGATGGTTCAGAAAGCCTGGACATGGGTCAAAATACCAGGATCAGCGCATAAGGAGCTTGCATGGGTATCATGAAGCTGATATTGGTGTAATTGGAATCCTGAAGATACCAAATAAATTAAACGGGACTCAGCTGGGTTCCTGGCACTGAGTGAGCCACTTCTAGGAAGCCTCTCCTCTACTGTATACTGTGTTGCTGATGATGGAAAATAACTTGCCTTTTCTGAATGCATTCAAAGATAGATGTGTTTTAGAGCCACATGGATGAATTTTGCTATCAATATTAAAAAGAAACACTAGGAAGAGTGGCTGTAATATTCGTATCCAGCATGGAAAATACATCCTCTATTCCTCTGAATTTCATATCAAGAGGCATCCAATCAAAACAGTATAATTCAGTCTGGAAATCACCATGGTCTTGTTCCACACTGTAACAAACAATTTTAATGCCAGAAAAATAAGTGCCATGTATCTGAATTTCCAAGTTGTTATTTTAGATTTATTTTAATTAGTACAGTTTGTCATCTTTCTTTTTTGAGATTAATCTCATGATTGTTAGATTGTTGGTTCACAATTCTATATTAGTTGCCCCACTTGCCCATCCAGTGAGATGTTCCCAAAACCAATGGCCTCACTTGAAGTTCTTTTAATCTCATTTTCTCATGTTATCGTTATTTATTGCTATTTATTTATATTTGCATTTACACATTTTGTTGTCTTCTGCACTCTGGTTGATCTTACATTTATCCTGTTATAGTTACTATTCTATAAACTTGCTCAGTATGCCCACAAGAAAATCTCAGGGTTGTTTATGATGACGTGCAGGTGTATATACTTTGATAATAAAATTTATTTTGACTTTGTACACTTCAATACCATTTTGAAGTTCTGGAGGCTAAATTTAGCGGTAACACTGAAGAAGATGTTGGATGACCCTCTAGGTGGTATATAATGAAGGACATAGGAGGTTTTTGTTCTAATTGTTCAGAAGAATACTTAAAACAGAATATTTCTTAAACAGTAAGAAACAATGAAGCTAATGCTCACAGAAAGTTGTGTGTTCTTGTGCATAAAACACAAAGATATCATGCAAGAATATCAAGCTTTTGGAAAAGCTTATTGAATACTGAGCGACCATTTTCTCCAGTTGGCAAGCCTAGTTCTGGGGTAATTGTATCAGCAAAGTACGCAGCCTTAGTAAGTACGATAAAAAGAAACTTGCTTACTCAGCATGTTGTAAATCTTTGGAATTCTTTACATTAGAGGATTGTGGGTGCTCAATTATTCAAGAATGCAATGATAGATACTTTAAGCATTGTGGTGACAGGTTGTATAGAAATGAATGTTCTGCCATGCAGCAAAAAATAAAGAAATAGTCTTTCATTCAGATTGTGATAAATGTTTGGAGTTTTCTCATCCTGAGCACAATGGTTATTCTGTAATTTATATTCAATGCTGGTGGCAATAATACTGAGTTCAGAAATGTAAACAGGATGATGATGATCTGCTGGGAAAGCAGACCTCATGTATGACATTGAGCTGGTCTTTTAATCCACAGCCCTGCACTAGGTAAAAACAATGACATTGTGCTTTCTTAATTCTTGAAATCTAAGCCTTTACTTCAATCATTTCACAGCACTGAATAGGAACCTAAACACTAAATCCCCAAAAAATGGTCAAACGTCATTGGACAATCAAATGTTACATCCACAAACTGCATTTGTTTTGAGGCAGTGGGATAATTTATTCATTTTTGTAAAATATTCCTGACTTCTCTCCTTAATATATGAAACAGCCAGTTCTACTAAAGGCCACAGCATTATTCAAATTTATATTAACATAAGCACAATAATTATTTGGCTTCAGTGAATCAGCTTTGAGCAATTACCATGCTACCAATATGTTTGGAATATATCTGTGTGCTGCCTTTTAAAAGGGGAATTATCACGTTTGCATGGCGGTGGCTATGCTCGACAAGTGCCAACACTGTTCAGTTGCTGATATTCTTGAGCCCACGTACATTAATAGTGGCTACAATTATAGTCATCTTGCCTCACATTTTGTTCTCAGTGTTTGATTTGAATATCAGACTGAAAGTCACAGCTACCTGTCAGCTTGATGCTGCAGTTAGAGAATTGCTTACTAAAATTACAATATTTATTGGGAATTTGCAAATATGTCTCAAAACATTTGGCAATAATTTGTAAAATTGAAACTCAGCAAGTTCCCGCGTTCAAAATTGATAAAGATCTTTTTTTTTGTAATTTTTAATTTATTGAGGTATAGTGCGGGACAGGGCCTTCCGGGCCCTTCAAACCACACTGCTCAACAATCCTCCGATTTTATCCAATCATGAGACAACTTACAATAACCGATTAACCTACCAAACAGTACGTCTTTGCAATGTAGGAGGAAAGCAGAGTACCTGCTGGAAACCCACGCAGTCAAGGGGAGAAAATACAAACTCCTTACGGGCAGCGGTGGGAATTGAACATGGGTTGTTGGTACTGTAAAGCGTTTTGCTAACCACATTACTGTGCCACACTAACGTAGTCATCTTGCCAATCACATTTTTTTCTCAGACAGTGAAGCTACAGCACCTGTTGGCTTGCGGCTGCAATTAGAGAATTGTTCACTATAATTGTAAGATTTATTAAGTATTACAAGATAGAGCTCTTATAGATAGCGGGGTCAAGGGATATGGGGAGAGGGCAGGAATGGGGTACTGATTGTGTATGATCAGCCATGATCACAGTGAATGGCGGTGCTGGCTAGAAGGGCTGAATAGCCTACTCCTGCACCTACTGTCTACTGTCTATTGTCTATTTGGGGATGTGTCTCAAATGATTCCAAGACATTTGTCAATAATTTGTAAAACTGAAACTTAGCAGGTTCCAATTGATAAAGATATTTGCTTCTGTCAAGCATCAACATCAGGATATTTTCTGAATGTATACAGATGTGTACAAACATGAGAAGGTGTAATTCTCCTGAGTAATATTGGCAATATTGCTAAGCTTGCGATTCAAGGAAGCAGCTGACATTATTCTTTGTCACTGCACGTCATTTTCACCCTGATCCCCGTTAGTCTATTAGGAGATGTTACTTGATTGACTCTGTCTTGGTTTTCCATCATTCATGCTTTCGCAGACGTTCAGGGGATTATCAGATTCTACCGTCTGTTGCTGAGCTACCTTCAGGCTGTGGAAATCATAGTGCGGCTGGTGCAGCAAGGCCAGCTTTAAAGTAGAACATAGCCAATAAAATGGATAATGGAACATAATGTAGGACAGCACAATTTAGGACAGGACATTCAGCCCATGCTGTTGTGCTGACCCTTTAACCTACTCCAAGATCAATCAAACCCTTCCCTCCCACATATCCCTCAGTTTTTCTTTCCATGTGCATATCTAATATCCTTGATGTATCTGCCTCTACTAATATCCATACACCTACTACTCACTGTGTTTTAAAAAAAATACCTGCCTCAGAGATCACCCTATACTTTCCTCCAAAGATCATAAAATTGTGCTCCATCGTATTAGCCATATCCACGCTGGGAAAAATTCTCTGGCTGTCCACGCAATCTATGTCTCTTATTGTCCTGTATACCTCTGTTAAGTCACCATTCCTCATTCTCCTCTTCAAAGAGTAAACTCCTAGCTCTCGCAACCTATCCTCATAATACATGGTTCTAATCCAGGCATTATCCTGGTAAATCTCCTCTGAACCCTCTTTAAAGCATCCACTTCCTATAATATGGCAAACACAAAAGAACACGATACTCCAAGTGTGGCCTAACCAGAGTTCTATAGAACTGCAACATTACATCATGGCTCTTGAACTCAGTCCTCTGATTCATGAAGGTTAACATAGCCTTCTTCTTAACCACCATATCAACACCCCTCCTGGCCCTACCTTCTTATTCTGGCTGCTTCCCTCTTCCTTGTCAAGCCTGATGAAGAGTTAATTGTTAATTAACCCAAACATTAAGTGCTTACTCGTCTCCCTGGATGTTGCCTGACCATTTGAGTTTCTTCAACACTTATGTGTGTTACTATCAACTTGTGCTGCAACTTTGAAGGATTTATGGACATGAACCCCAAGATCCCTCTGTTCTTCCACACCTTTAAGAATCCTGCCCTTATCTCTATATTCTGCCTTCAAATTCATTCTTCCAAAGTGAATCACTTCATGCTTCCCCAGATTAAATTCCATATGTCTACTTTCAGTCCATTTCTGAAACCTATCAATGCCCCATTGTAACCCATGACAACCTTCTTTCTACACGCTCCACAACACCACAAACCTTAATGTCATCTACAACTTACTAATCTTCCCTTCCACTTCCTCATCCAAGTCATTTTTTAAATCGCAAAGAGCAGGGGTACCAGATGGATACTACAGAATATCTCTAGTCACTGACCTCTAAGCATGATGAACTCCATTTGCTATCACATTCTGCCTTCAGTGGGCAAGCCAATTCTGAATCCATGCAGTCATGTTTCTCTGAATTCCTTGCCCCTTGACATGAGACTCTCTGGTCTTTAATTCCCTAGATATCCCTATTACCTTTCTCGAAGTAAGGAATAACGTTTGTCACCCTCCAATCATCTGGTGGCCAGTGAAGACGCAAAGCTCATCCCTTCCTGCAGTAACTGGGATTATATTCTTTCTGGCCCCGGATCTCATCTATCCTATTGTTTTACAAAAGTTCCAGTGCATCCTCTCTCTCTCAATTGTCAACATGTACCAGCACATCAATCTTTTTTTTTACGGGCCTCACATTCGTTAAGATCCCTTTCACTCCCTTTCACTGGTGAATACTGAAGCAAAGTGTTTGTTAAGGACCTCCCCTACCTCCTCTGATTTCAGGAATATGCCTCCTCTTCTATCCTTGATCATTCCTACCCGCACTCTGGTCATCTCTTGTTCTTCATGTACATGTAGGACATTTAGGATTTTCCTTAACCCTACTCACCAAGGCTTTCTCATGACCCCTTCTAGATCTCCTAATTCTATTTTTTTCATTTCTCCCTGGCTACTTAATAACTCTTAAGAGTCCTATCTGATCCTTGCTTCCTAAATCCTAAATATGCTTCATTCTCATTCTAAGCTAAATGTTCCATGTTTCTTGTCAGCCATGGTTCCTTCATCCTGCCATCTTTTCCCTGCTTCATTGGAACAATATAATTCTCTTTGTAAACCTCTTGCTCATCTTCTCTCATTCATTGTTTCTTAAAAATCATCTCCTTTCTTTTTATCTCTTTATATGATTTGGAGTCAATCATTTTCCAATTAATATGAATGTATCTTCTTGGGAATTTCATATAATTAAAAAAACATTTAAAATCAAGTTGCTGTTTTGTTACTGTTACTCTGTCCCTTAGATTAGGCAAGTGCAGCTTTACACTTTTGTTTTCACATAGCCTGGCTCATTAGCATTCAAAGCTAGTTCGATTTTTAATATCATCTCTTGTTAGGAGCTCTTCACTTAAACTAAAATGTTAATATTGAAGTTTTGGAGTTTGCTTTGCAGTGATTGCTGCTATGTTTCAATTAGATAAATATGGACTGAGGCAACATCAGTATTATGATCTTGTAAAGAGAGCAACAGTTCACCATTTGTCCAATAGCTGCACTTCACGAAAATGCTGTACTTGTCTTTGTATCAGGATCATCTGAAAGTTGCTTTGTACTGCAATTAAATCTTAATAGAATATCTCCAGGGAACAACAGAAAATGACTAAAATCACTAATATGATAATATTTCAAAATGGAAATTTTGCATACTCCAATCTCACTGAAATCTTTGAGGAAGTAAGATCGAGAGAAGATAATAGTAATGTTGCAGACGAACATATTTAGATTTCCAAAAGGCTTTCAATAATATGCCACTTAATAAGTAATGATTCAGGTCAGATCATGCAAAGTCATGAACTGCTTGCAAAATAGATAATTTCAAGATTCTGAATGACGACAGTAAGGCTGAACAAAAGCTCATCGATATTGAGAAAGTCAGAATATGAAGTTCCATAAGGACAGATGCTGTACAATGTGTTCAGAATCTATATTGAAGATTTAGACTTTGAAATGAAAACCACAACTTGCAGATTCACAGATAGCATGACTTGGGAGTTGGTAAAAATTACAGAGATTAATGGATTTTCAGAATAGGCAGAAAATTGACAAATGAATTTCACAAGTATAAGGATTAATGTTTGTGTAACAAAAGTAAGGGCACATGTCACATGGAAAATAAAAAATATATAAATTAAGCTGAAGCATAAAGGTACAAGTAAGCAAATCAGTAAAATGATGACAGGTTAATTAGACTATTAAAAAAATAAGCCATGTATTGGAGTTTATTTCCATAGTAATGAAATTAAGAAATACAGATGTATACCATGATTGTTTCAACTGATAGTAGATCCAACTGAAGTACTATATATGATTATGGACTCCAGATTGTGAAATGATATGGAGCAGGTATAAAAGAATATTTACAAGGATGATTACTGAACAGCAAGTACATAACTTTGGTAAAGTGTGAATGGGCTAGGTTCCTTTTCTCGTAGAGAGAAGACTCAAGCGTGACTTAATAGACAGATATATAATTATGAATATACTGTGAATAATTTATGAAAAGTTTGGACTTTTTTGTTGCTACTGAAATAGTGGTAAGATATCAGTGGTAGGATTGTTGCATGGCTTAGCAGCTGTGCAGCTGTGTCCTTGGGGTCTGGCTTTAAAAGGGGATGCACTTCAGCACTCTTTCGGGAGAGTAGGATAAGAGTCTGTCATAATTCTGGGAGAGATTTGGAGAGGCTGACAAAATGAATCCGCAGGATGGGAGGTGCCCAGAGACCATGGAGATTCTTAATACTTACAGCCAACCACACCAGGTGTGGGCTGTTCAGGAGATCTCTGTGAGAAGCAAAATTCATACACCTGCATAATTTATGAATGCCTAACCTGTAGGAACTTTTCAATGCTAACAAATCCTTCTGCCCAGTTTACATCATACTTTCAGCTGAAGGAATGCTATTTCATGTCTTTTCTTCTGGAATACAGAGCTGGGACGAGCTCTATAATGCAGCCAAGAACAAAACAGGAGATTTTTGTTCAGATCAGAGTCAGCAACCTGGAATAACCCTGAGGCTGGAAGCTGAGAAGAAAGGTGGCCTTAACTTTGATTGTGGGGACAGTGCAGCCATTGTGTAATTTTGCTATAGACTCATTCAGCATACATTGCCACTCAGCCTACACTTCTCCCACTTCATTTTACTCATCAGTCCTCCAGATTCTACCACTCATCCACACACCGGGGACAGCTTACAGTGGCCAAGTAAACTACTGACCCATGTAACCTTGGGATGCTGGAGGAGAACTTCTTGGTTGTAAGGAGAATGCATAAACTCCACATGCACAGGATCAATGTCAGAACTGAAACTAGATCACTGGAGGTGTGCCATTCTGCCGCCCCCAATTTCACACCATTGTATTTGAGATAAGACCATAAGACATAGGAGCAGAATTAGGCCATTTAGCCCATTGAGTCCACTCCGCTATTCCATCATGGCTGATCTTGGATTCCACTAAACACCATACACCTCCCTTCTCACCATATCCTTTGATGCCCTGACCAATCAGGAAATGATCAACTTCCACCTTAAATATACCCATGGACGGCCTCCACGCCTGCCTATGGCACGGCATTCCATGAATTTACTACTCATTAGCTAAAAAAATTCCTCCTTACCTTTGTTCTAAAAGGTCACCCCTCAGTTTTGATGCTGTGCCCTCTAGTTCTGGACACACCCTCCTGAGGAAACATTCTCTCCACATCCATCCTATCTAGTCCTTTCAACATACAATATGTTTCAATGAGAACCCCCTGCATTTTCTGAAATTCCAGTGAGTACTGTCCCAAAGCTGCCAAATGTTCCTCATATGTTAACCCTTCATTCCAGGACTCATCCTTGTAAACTTCCTCTGGACATCCTGCAATGACCACACATCCTTTCTGAGATACGGGGCCCAAAACTGTTGACAAGTGCGGCCTGATCAGTGTCTTATAAAGGCTCAGCATTATGTCCTTGCTTTTATATTCTATTCCCCTTGAAGTAAAAGCAACATTGCATCTGCCTTGTTTACCACAGACTCAACATGTAAATTAACCTTCTGGGAGTCTTGCATAAGGACTCCTAAGTCCCTTTGCACCTCTGATGTTTGAACCTTCTCCCCATTTAGAATATAGACTACACTATTGTTCCTTTCATCAAAATGCATACCATACATTTCCCAACACTGTATTCCAACTGCCACTTTTTTGCCCATTCTTCCAATCTGTCTAAGTCCTGATACAATCGCATTGCTTCCTCAGCACCACCTACCCCTCCATCTATCTTTGTATCATCCGCAAACTTTGCCACAAAGTCATCAATTCCATTATCTAAATCATTGACAAACAATGTGAAAAGCAGCGGTCCCAATATTGACCCCTGAGGAACACCACTAATTACCAGCAGCCAACCAGAAAAGGCCCCCTTTATTCTCATGCCCTGCCTCCTGTCTGTCAGCCATTCCACCTCCATCTTTCCTGTAGCTCTATAGGATTTTATCTTATTAAGCAACTTCTCCTATCAAATACCGTCTGAAAATCCAGATAAATGACATCCACTGCCTCTCCTTTGTCCACCCTGCTCGAAAAACCCTAACAGATTTGTCAGGTGAGATTTCCCTTGACAGAAACCATGCTGACTTTCACTTATTTTTATCATTAGTTTCCAAGTACCTCAAAATCTCATCCTTAATAATAGACTCCAACACTTTCCCAACCACTAAGGTTAGGCTAACTGGCCTATAATTTCCTTCCTTTTGCCTTCCTCCCTTAAAGAGTGGAGTGACGTTTGCAATCTTCCAGCCCTCTGGAGCCATGCCTGAATCAAGTGATTCTTGAAAGATCCTGGCATGGAGGAAGATTGAAATATCGAGGTGGGTGCAGAGGGCAAGTGAATGTTCAACATCTTCTGCCATCCTCTCACTCAGTGCTGCTGGAGAAAGGTGTCTGTGTGTGACAGTTCCTCTCTCCCTGTCACTCACTGCTTCCAAAGGAAGGTCTCTGTGTTCGAATGGTCTCTCTCTTTCCCTCAGTGCTGTTGGAGGATAGTGTTGAAGATCTGGGTCTGCGATATATGGATTGAACTGTAGTTTGATTGGATTCTTCCAATTCTAGACTTGTATATTCTGTGTTTTTGCTCATTCTTTCTTGTTGCAGTTTGAGCAATTTTTTTTGTACTGAGGGGATCTTGATGTTCTTGTTGCTGTTTGTGTGATTTTTCTTTCTGCATGTGGTTGGGGGGGGGGGAATGCGTTGATGTTTTTCCTTGAACAGGTTCTATGGTTTTCTTTGCTTTGTGGCTGTCTGGAGAAGATGAATCTTGGTTGTATATTACATACATACTTTGATAATAAATGTACTTTGAACTTTTGAATTTTGAAGTTTGATCAAATGGCTGATTACACAGCAAACCTGCAGATGCTGCAGAGTCATCTGGCAAAATAAACTGATTTGAGTTCAGTTGCTGGATGATTTCATGGGAAGTGTATTAGCAAAAGTTTGTTGTTCTTTGGGTGGACAAGTACTTTCTTTTTCAGAACATTGTAGGTGAAAATCACACTGGAAGGTTGAGAAAATATGCTGCACTATTGCTTTTGCAAACAGGGTGAGAGTGTGGTTCATGCTACCACAATTGTTGATGTGAATGACCACATACATGAAATGTAATAATGGAAAGCAAAATAAACAGCCATTTGAATTTGGTCCTTTATCAAGCAAGGCAAACCTGATGAGGGGAGGCACAAGGACTCCTACCCAAGGCAAAAAAGGAAAAAAATTGGCAAACTGATCAAAATACATTTTGGTGAATCTATGGCAGTGAAACTGGTAGAGCACGCTATTGTGAGTGGCAGGGAGAATGACATTAAAGATGTCATGGTCGCCCAAGCAGCTAAGGACAATTTCAGCCTTAAGTATTCTTCAATAGAACTTGGCTTTGTAGTGGAGAAAATGGAACTGCTCCTTGGTGACACTCCTGTTAAAATGATTTTCTTATACGGTTTGCTTCCAAATAGAAGAGAATGGAATTAATCAAGTCAAGATGCATGATATAAAGGAGCAAGCTGGATCATCATGTGTACATTAGGTTGTAGCATGGCCCATAGACTATCATTTGCTTAAGGTAAATGATTCAAAATTAGCCTCATGATTCAAACCTTAAATTCACTTTTTTAGTTGACATTCTTATTAATATTATTTGACTCTGCAGCAATCATCTTCCTAATTGTTATGTTTTGAAACTTCAAAACGTTAAACTGATTGAAAAGGAAGAAATGAGAGTCTGAAATGCGGGTCTAACTTTATATGTTTACTTTAATTCGGGCACCCACCTATCACATGGTAATGTGTTGATGTATGCAATTGACAAATTTATACATATAACTCATAATGAATTATTTAAGCAAACAAGAATGCTTAAACAAACAATATATGCAAGATTAGTCAAATATTACTGAAATATTAGATACCCAACACTAATGTAGAGCAAACAAATAATGGCAACAGACACAAGAGGCTGCAGGTGATGTTCGACACGTTGACTTCCTCCACCAGTTGTGTTTTTTTGCATCTGATAATGATGTCAATCAACATAGAATATAGTTAGTTGTTACTGCTGCCATTGTCAAATAGTAGACTTTGGGCAAAACCTCATCCCAACCTCATACAGCTCTGGACTTTGTTAATTTGTATGAAGCAGGGCAGTCAACACTATTCCAAAGAACAAAAGGACTGTGAACAATTACTGGCTACTTTTGGGATTGCTCACTCTAACACCCTGTTGCAATTCCAGTCACACATAAGTCGACAGCAACATTGAGGGGAGTACTCTGCAGAACAAAAGAACAAACCAAGCTAATGGACAAGACTAATGTAGTCTACAAAATCCAATGTGAGGTCTGCAGCAAATATTACTTCAGCCAAACTGGGAGAAAAACTATCCACAAGGATCCATGAACATCAACTGGCTGTGAAGTAACATGACCAACTCTTCTTATTTCCAACCATGAAGATCGAGTGGGGCACAATCCAAATGAGCAACAGTGACAGTCATGATGCAAGCAAACACGTGGCATGTAAGAGGGTTCCTCGACACTTGACTATCCACTGATATGTAGACCTCAATCCTATCTATGAGCTAGTGCAGGAAAATTTCTAGACCACAATGCACACAGTTCTTCAGACAACCAATCATTGATGAGATCCCCTCTCTATGTCACTATTGAGCTTCCATTATGATGACCAATCAGCTGATTAATATGTATATAAAGGCCAAGCATGCGGAAGACACACCACAGATTAATGGTGCACTGGTGATGTCTCCTCATTTGGTGACAAAACATTTGCAAATGAATTGCCAAGATTGGAGAACAACTCAACTGAACCACTGTGTCACCTTCCAGCATTTGCCTGCAGTGTGTGTAGACTTGGGGAATGATAAGGCTTCTTCATATAGAGGCTTATGGTGAATAAGTTGCTCCCAAGGACTGATGTCTTGATAGAGCTTCCTCTGGGAATGGAGCATGCCTTGGAGAATGAAGAGACACTGCAGAGCAAGACAAGCTGCTTGAAGAAAAAAAGAGGAGGAGGAGAGATGGAATTCCAGAGGATACATCCACCCAGGATTTTCAGGAATCATTTTGCTTATGACATTAAGCAATGGCCAGATTTAACGAATCTTCACTCGTCTAAAGAGATTCCTTCCATGGTCAGAGCTGCAAAATTGTGGGGCAGCGACACTCCTGATATGACGATTGTGGCTCCTAACATTTATACATCTGTCCTTTCCAAGTTGTTGCTGGAAGTCTGAACAAGATGATGTACTTTGCAGTGTACTAGGAAAGAAAAATTTCTGAGCCCCTTTGTGAACAGTAACAGTTTTGTTGAATGTCTTCTTGCTGTGGTCTAGCAGAAAGAGTAAGCTCATTAGAGACATCCACGCAGTTCAGAAACAGAATCAGTTTTACTATTCCTAAGATAGGTTGTGAAATATGTTGTTTTGTGGCATCAGTACAGAGCAAGGCATAAAAATCACTGTAAGTTGCAATGTATATATACCTATATAGATACATAAAGGTTGTGAAAGAGGAAAAGTGAGATAAAGTTCATGGGTTCATGAACCCTTGAGAAATCAGATGGGAGAAAGGTAGCAGCTGAACCTCAAACATTGACTGCAGGTGTTCAGTCTCCTGAATCTCCCCCCTGATAGTAATAATGAGAAGAGGGCATTGGAGACATTGCTACAGTCCACTGGTCTTAGTTGGCATTACCTTGAGGGAAATGGATCAGCTATGATGAAATGGCGGAGCAGACTCAATGGGCCAAATCTTATGATTGGTAGCCATGGCTGTAAGAATGAGCAACAAAGTTCTTGACTTCTCAAGTCTCTGCTGACTGGAAAGAATCCTGGGGATCTATAATACAAAAAAGTGGGGGTTTGCAGGCTTGTGTTGAACAGGAGAAAGTCAGTAGTGCAAGGTTACACCTTCTGAGTGAAGATCAGTAGAGATTGTAGAACAAAATTGTTGTTGAACGACCAGGAGAATGACGGGACTGATATATCCTCATGATAGAGGAACAAACCAGATGCTGGAGAACAGTCGACCTTTTCTGTTCAGACCTTCATCTTGAGAACCTGGAATTTCCTGTTTTTCTCTACAGTTGCTGCTTGACCAATTTAGTTCATCCAGCTTCTTATTCAGTGTTTCAGGTGCCAGCATCCACAGTCTCTTTTGTCTCTTTCCTCATCATAGGTGGCTCCAGTCCTCACAGTGGCTATTCTCTCAATTCCTCCTCTTCCCAAAGTGAATGACAACAGATTTTTCCATATGTTCTTAAAGCATTTAGCTGTGCTTGGCCTCTTTTGGTTCTGAGTCATTCTCTCCTCTCCTGAAAAGGTGAAATCTGTCAATGATGATCCTGCAATATGCTCAGAAAGGCTTGAGAGTGATGATCTAACATTTGAGAATTGTGAGAGTGAGGTTGAGGGTGAGAGAAAGCACAAACAGTTTATTATTGAATACTGATTACTAAAGGTTGTCAGTAGGTGGTGATTGTGAACTGAACAGGTTCTGGAACTGGCACACTCTTGGAACGTGACATTAGGAATTCATCATAATCACCATGGCAACTCGCGTGGGATTGGTGCACTTAAGACATCCATGCGAAATATTTGAAAATTTTATTATGCACATCTTCTGTTTTGCTTTTAAATATAAGAACACAAGAAAATAGGATCAGAACAAGGCTACTCAGCCCTTTTTAACTGTTCATGGTAGAGCAACACTCTCAAGTCAAGAATTAGCACGGTCAATCTTTACTCACTTCCTCCAATACCACTATATCCTTTCTTAAATAATGGGACTAAAATTATGCACAGTAGTCTCATCAGCACCCTGTACCATTGTATCAAAATTTCACTGGTCTAATTTCCAGCCCTCTTGTAATAAAGGGCAGTGTACTCTTTGCCGTCCTGACTAACTGCTGCACCTGCCTGCTAACTTTTCATGATTTATGTACCATCCCATCTGGATCCCTCTATACTTTGCCCATTTGCAGTCTTTCTCTATTTATATAATCAACTGCCTTTGTGCTCTTATTTGATGCTCATGATACGACATCTGTTTTTTTTAATAACACTGACAATGTGTTACAGCAACAAAGCACCTCCCCTTTAAGAGTTCAGGTTGCCTTTAGGTAGTGCCCTCCACTTGCCCTTTTGGGCCCTGGAGATTGTACAGCCAATGAAGACCAGAGGCCAAGAAGCAATGGACAGCTTCAGGTTAATTTCAATCCTTGTACCAATGCACATTTTCATGAGTGAGCCAATTTCTTCTCCGTCATTCCATTACTTTTATAGTTCATGCGATTGACACAAACAAGAAAACCACATCATGGAGGTTCTGTGTGTGATTAATGCTGCTGTGTTGGAGTGTAAAAAACCTAGTCAATACTGTGCTGCTTTGTAACTGACAAAAAATGAGTAGATTGCACACTGTCATTTGTCATTCAATCGTAAAGATCGACCGAATTTTCAATTACTGCTAACCACCTAGACAGGATCCAATCTCACAGGAGGCAACTACTCAAAATATGCCGTAATATTTGCAGCTGTAATAGTGCTTAGATACTAGTAGGTTAAGCTCACATTTGTATCTTTCCAGGAAGTTGTAAATGGTACATCAGGGTCAATTTCTGCCAGAGAAAAAGAAAGAGAAAGTGACAAGAAACATTGTAGTCAAGAAATGGGACTAATTGGTACTTCTATGTGCACAAATCTGGCATAGCATAGCAGTTAGCACAAGCTTTACAATGCTACCAACCTGGGTTCAATTCCCACCACTGTCTGTTAGTAGTTTGTATGTTCTCCCTGTGACCTTGTGGGTTTCTTCCAAGTGCTCTGGTTTCCTCCCACATTCCAAAGATGTAAGGATTAGTAAATGGTGGGCGCACTACATTGGACCAGAAGCATGGTGGCACTTGCAGGCTGCCCGCTTGGAGTGTGCTGGCCCTTGTTGCACATGATGCGTTTTACTGTATGTTTCAATCTTCCAAGGCACATGTGACAAATTAAGCCAATATTAATCTTTCCTTTAATGTGATTGAAATGTATCAGACAATCAAACGCTTCAGGGTAAAACATATCCATTACAAAATGGGACAAGACAATCCTGTTCTCTATTCAGATTATCATACCTGTTAGTTTTCCATCATCAGGTGTGAACCCAATAATATCTGATAGAGGTGTATAAGATGATGATGAGAGGTATTGACCGTGTGGATAGTCAGAGGCTTTTTCTCCAGGGCTGAAATGTTTGCCAAAAGAGGACACAGGTTTAAGGTGCTGGGAAGTAGGTACAGAGGAGATGTCAGGGGTAAGTTTTTATGCTGAGTGGTAAGTGCATGGAATGGGCTGCCGGCAACTGTGGGTGGAGGCAGATGCAATAGGGTCTTTTAAGAGACTTTTGGATAGGTACATGGAGCTTAGTAAAATGGAGGGCTATAGGTAAGCCTAATAATTTCTAAGGTGAGGACATGTTCGACACAACTTTGTGGGCTGAGAGCCTTTATTGTGCTGTAGGTTTTCTATGTTTCTATCACTATTTGTACAATGTCCATTTCCATTACTATTGATGTTAGATGATGCTAGACTGCAGCCTATACCCATCAATTAACATTCATATAAGGAATAACACTTCATTGCTTTTCTTTTTTGTTTGGAAAAGTTAATTCAAACAACTAACAGTGAGCAATTTGTCCAGCACTGAATTGCTAGGGTACTCACTGCTGGCAGCACTCCTGTAATACAGGGCCATTTTGGCAAAGTCTGGTTTTGCAGGGTGCCTTGGGGACTTCAAAGCAAGAGATAAAGATAAGCTCAGCTGTGAAGAAAATACTTCACATAGATACATTGGCCTGGACTACTGTTCAATCATGCTTACAGCCTCAGACTTCTCTAGGTTGCCGTTTTTTAGATTTGTGAAAGGTTGCTGGAGGACCTTCAGCCTCACCTCATGCCTTGAGTGCTCTCTCCATGAAGGGCAAGATTATGTTGACTCTCAATTTACTCCTAGCCGCAGAATGAGGGATTGCCCAGAAACAGTACTCTTACTGGGAAGTAACTGACACCTCAGGCATTGGGATTTGCCAGCATGACTACACCCATGTGGCCATAAGAATGGCCATTAATAATTGGAAGGTTTTCTACAGCTGGAAAGGTTTCTACTTCCTTAGTGCTTACGTGGTTGTCAATCACCACAAGAATTTCCTGATGGTGAGGGCCATACTCCAGTAAGTGCAAAGAATGAATCCATTCCTCTGGCAGTTTGAACTGCATGATGTTTTCCTAAATACCATATGTGTGGATCCTGAGGGACAGTGATTAACCATCACAATCTGAGATGTTGACACAAACTTACAGCCTGCCCTGGTGTAGTGAGAATCACAAAAGTACCAGATTCATTATGGGAAGTGCCACTGGCCTTCTCAAAATGAAATTCCTTTGCCTGCTCCAATCCAATAGTGATTGTGGAAATGGCCAAAGTTCATTGTTTTGTTGTGCAAGCCAGTGAATAAAAGAGAGCTCCCAGAATGAGAGAATTCAACAGGATATCCTGAATGTCAGTTGCTAAAATGGGCAGAGAAATAGCAGACTGAGTTTAACCTGGCCACATATGAAATGTTGCTCTTTGATAGGTGAAATCTAAAGAGACAGTAAATGGTTAAGGGCAAAATCCTTAACAATGTTTATGATCAGAGGGATCTTGGAGTCCAAGTTCATAACTTCCTGAAAGTGGCAACACAGATTGAAAGGATGTAAAGAAGGCATATGGAATGCTTGCCTTTATTAGTCAAGGCATGTTTTTTATAAGGAGCCTACCAAATCATTGTCTGCAGTGTGGATAAAATCACTCTTTCCACACTACAGTTCTTTCCACCAAAATAGTTTGTCTTTAATTCAGTGGAGAGAGGCTAACTGATGTATAGAAACATTCATGTCCTCCTTTGTAGTCCCAGCTGCCTTGACCATAACACATAATGGAATGAATTTGGGTGCCACAGTAAGCGTAGCCATTAGAGCAATGCTATTACAACTCAAAGCATCATTCAGAGTTCAAATCCAACAACATCTGGAAGAAATCTCTACATCCTTCCCATGGAATGTATGCTTTTTCTGCAGGTGCTCAGGTTTTCTCCCACCGTCCAAAGAAGTACCGGTAGGTAGATTAATTGGTCATTGCAAATTGTCCCATGATTAGCCTGGGGTTAAATTGGGAGTTGCTGCGTGGCATGGCTTGAAGGGCCAGAAGGGCCATTTCCACAATGTATCTTGGTGAATAGATAAATCCCTGATCAATTTATTGACATGGCAGTCTGCAATTGTTTCCTGTAGTGAGTAGCTCACCTTCTTAAATTGTGAAGACATAGAACTTAATACTCTAACGGCTGAATGAGAGGGGACTCTCACGCTTTGAAAAGGTCATTGGAACCACCTCCTGGTAGACTCTTCCTCTGGTAATCCAAAGGAACATTTTGTTGACGTACTTCACAATTACTTGCAAAGAGTTAGTTGGATGTTAGCACTAAATACAGTGGCTCTTTGTAACGGTTCTATCCAAATTCTAGAGAAGAATTCCTAAATTGCATTCATGGAAATGTTTTCAGCCGTATTATGGTAGGCCGCTGGGGAATGAGATTGGTAAGGAAGCAGAAATGTTCCAGAGTTGCAATCCTGGAATGAGTTTTCCAGAAGGTGGAATGAGCATCCATGGTAGTAACTATAACTCAGTTAGATGTAGTATCACTAGAGAATATGAGAGGCAGGAAACTTTCTAAATTGACAGAAGAGTAAAACTGCTGTGCTGAGAAATGATTATTCAAAATGATCTGAAACAGCTACTTGAAGGTAAATCGGTGCCAGAAGCATTCAAAAAGTTACAAGGGATGCTGGTAAACATATTAACACAAGTGGAATTGCTGGAGCCTTTTAATGTCAAGATACATGGGGGAGTGAAAAGGTAGAAGGGGACGCAACAAGAGCTCAATATTACAAAAAAAAACCCTGAAAGAGCAGTAAGTGTAGGAGTAAATTAAAAAGAAAGAAAAGCAGGAAAATAAAAGATCATGTACAATAAATCAAGGAAAATCTAACAATTCTTTATAATAGGACATTTAAAGAAAGAGTACTACTATTAAAACCAAAAATATATCCACTTGTGGGGGATGAGGATGTGGTGAAGGTCTTAATAAAGAATATCTGGCTGTCTTTTTATAGGAGGGGGCAATGCTGACTGTAGTTATGGAGGATGAGTTTGAAATATTCGATGGGATAAACATCAACATCAGGCCAAGATAAATTATATTCCAGGCTGTTAAATGAAGCAAGGAAGGAATTTGCAGAAAGTCTGATCATCAATTTTCATTTTGTTTGATTACACGGATGGTACTTGTGGGTAGGAAATTGCTAACATTGTAAAGGGTGGGAGGGATAAACCAGGAAATTACAGGTCAAGTCATTTAACTTTGGAGGTGGGCAAATTATTGTACTAATTTGTGAGAGGGAGTACAAAACTTCATTTAGAAAAGCCACAGATTAACTAAGCACAGTCTGCAAGGATTTCTTTGGGAAAGATCATGCCTGACTAACTTGTTTTGTTCTTAAGGGATAACAAGGTGGATCAATGATGACAGTTCATTTGATGTAGTCAACATGGATTTTAGCAAGGTTTTAGATAAGGTTGCTTGGCAAGATGATCAAAAGTCAAAGCCCATGAGATCTAAGGGAGAGGGGCAAGTTGAATCTATAAGTAGCTTAGTGGCAGGAAGGAAAAAGCATTGGATGGAAGACTTTTCAGTGGGGTCCACAAGACTCAATCCTTGAACTTCTCAATTTGTAATATATATTAGTGACAATGACTTAAATGGAGGATAAAGAAAGTGCAAGAGGGTGTCAATGCAGCTATTATCAAGGAGGAAAAGTTGTTAAAGAGGAGGACATGATGGAATGATCATTTGGACAGTGAAATGACAAATGGAACTGATTCTGAAAAAGAGTGAGATGTTGTACATTTAACAAAATAGAAGATTCTCGGAGTGTGGAGGAGCAAAAGAATCTTGGAGGGCATTCACCAATTCTTAATGGTAACAGGATAGATAGATAGATCAAATGGTTACAACAGCATATGAAGTGTTTTCATTTGTTAATCATGGCATGCAATATAAAGTCTGGGATGATGTGTAGGGCTGAACACAATACCAGTTAAGCCCAGCTTGAGAACATCACACAGTTTTGGTCAACACTTTTTTGGAACTTGTCACCTCATGATTGGATTGAAGGATGTAAAGGATTTATGTAAGAATGTTGCCAGGAGTGGAAATTTATATCTTTGAGGATGGGTTAGTGTTTTTTCCTTTGAAAGCTGGAAGATTAATTAAAAGTGCATTAGATTATCAGGAGTCTAGACAAGAAAGATCTATCCTACCTCACAGCATGGTAAAAAACTGTAAAGGACATCAAATTAAAGAAGGATTAAAGGGAAGATATCTTTTTTTTCCACCCAAAATATGTTGGGAATTGCAATTGTTTGGAGGTAGTTTTGGTAGAAACCGTCATCATATTGAAGAAGTTTTGGAGCTGTACCTAGCATTGAAGGGTGGATTTGATTGAAAAGTGGTTCCTTTTCAAATACCCTGGACACAAGAGGCCAAATGGTATACTTTTGCCAAAACTTTCTCTGATTCAGTGCTATATGAAATGATAATTGCTGGGTCTCTGTCAGATGCTACCCTGGATCAGTTGAAGATAACGCAGTGCTCCTTTCCAAGTGTATTTCATTATCCTTCCTGGGCTTTTCTGGCATGGAAGCAACTGAAAACAAGTGAAAGTTCAGCCATGCAAGTTCAATTAGATACTGAGCTCTAGAACAATAGTGTCAGCTTCGAATCAGTCCTGTACGTGATTGAAATTATTATATATCTGCTCTGTAAATGGCTTTTGAACATTTTGCTGCATCCTCCCTATTATAGTACTGTAGATGGCATAATTCAAATTAAATCTTTGGGTTTGTACCACAGTAAACATTTTGAGCTCTGAAGGCATTAAAGACTTGAATCCCTGACCCTGATTTCTCATCTCATGTGAATTTCAGAAATAGCATCTAGTAATTGGGAACAATGCTGGCCAGTTATCTGTGCACACATGGAAACTTTCCTTGTATCAATTTAAATTCACATGCACTAAACTCAGTGCAGAACTTTAATGTGAATTATATATTTGCACGATGAATACATTTAACCATGTAAGATGCCATAGGCAACATTATTGGTCCGTCATGCGTAAAATACAAGGTATGGCTAGGAACACAGAAATGCATTCAGCCCTAGCGCAATATCCCAGATTTTATATTGTATGTCTTGAATGTTTAAGATCCCATGTGGGTAACTTCAGAAGCACTTCATAAGTGTGTAGATAGAGGAAATTTGTATCTCTTCTGCCATCACTGAGTTTGAAATCTTGTTGGTGAATATTTTCTTCTCAATTTCTGCACCAGTTAGTTTCTATCCTGGTTTCCCTTTGTCTCATGGCTTTGTTCGGTGATTTTTAAACCAGGATTTCTCACCTGAAATATGTACTTAATTGTTCGCTTATTTGGTGTTGGTGCATCAAGAAGTACAGGGATTGTAGCATCAATCAAGGACTAGAGAGTCAGTTTCTTGGGTCTTTGTTGGACATTTTGGTCACAATAAAGACATTCTTGATGGGCCATTAGAATTGGTACAATGACAACTTCCTTATCTTCAAGAGGAGTGTATGCCTCAAAAAAGCCAATCAGTTCTGATGGGTCATAGTTACATAGAGGTACAGAAGGTAGAGCTTCAGCCTCTCTGGCAATCATTTCAATTCTGATCTGTTTTAAGAATTCTTACAGAAGAAAACTGCAGTTATTAAAGTCTCTTCAAATGAGAGATCAATCACATCTGTCCAAGAGGATCCTAGAAAGCTGTAATTCTGTGACATCTGAGACACTCTGGGTGACTATTCCACTTGCAGCACTGAGATCAGAGGATCCTAGTGACTAGACGGTTTAGGGTTTGGTGTTTAATGGGGTCTTTGGAAAATCAATGTTACTGCAGTGAATACTATTAAAACATAAAATGCTCTCTAGTTATTGAGCAAAACCTTGACCACAAACAAAGCTGATGATGAAAATGACAAGCCACTGGGCTTGGCTGCAGGACTGTTTGACTGCATGTTACATTAAAATACTTGCCCTTTTGAAAATCAATTAGTGATTTCACTTATATGTGGAGAATAAGCCATTGACAATTAATTAGGTAGGAAGTGTCAAGGTTTGCAGTCACCATAATGTAAGCAAATGAAATGCATTTCCATACTATTTCATGCTGGTATAATTTAAATAAAGTTTTGTAATCAGTTATAATTTCAAACTAATGATAACATTGGGAACTATTTTGAGGGTTTCAAGCGTAGGCCCGATTTTGAAATATTTTGTCAGATCATGAAAGCATTTGGAGTTCTGCTTCTAGCTGCAGGGTGATTCCTTCTGTGTGAATAATTCAGCTGCCAATCTCTGCCTTCTCCTTTCTATTTCAGCCCTTGCACAGGGGATGTGCTCCCTCCCCTCCAATTTATCACCAAGGATGTCTAGATCATTGATAAGTGTTGAGTCACTGGTATAAGGAGGAGGCAGGGTGTTGGTTAACGGCAGTGCAGGCAGCTCCAAAAACCTGGCTCGTTAGCCCCTCGTTAATAGCCACTGGGCTCAGCGGTGAGAAAGCCACCTTCCTCAAACTCTGTATGTCTAGGGCGAGAATATCTTGTGTCCTATCAAACCAGGAAGTTGGGGTGTTTCAACCACCCAAACCCCAATCTGAGCAAATACTGTGTAAATACTGCCCTCATGCAATTATCTGGAAGCAAGAAATAACAAATCATACACTGCATACAATTACAAAGGAAGTGTATTTACGAATGTTGGCTTAGTCAAACTGTTATTAAAGAAGAAAGAAAAAAATAAAAGGACCCATTATAATTAGACCAGTCGCGTGTGCATATCTTCCAAAAGCTGGATGTATCCTTTTACTCATGGTGCTAACTCCTATTCACCAGTCACTCGTAGAACTTCCCCATGGAACTTCATCAAATCCTATTTCCCAGTTGGAATGAATCCGACAGCCTGTTCTCCCAATCTCCTTCTTTCTCCATCTCCTGCTAAAAAGACCTGGACCACACCAGAGTTCATCCCAAAGCCTCTCTGCCCAGCTTTCCCTCAAACCTTCTCCCAATTCCACCATCCTGATTGGCTGACCCAACATACCTAAGTTGATCATCACAAACCTTTATCTTTAACTGAAACCCAAACACTATTAGCAGAACACATTGCTTCTGCAGAAAACTATTAAATGAAATACCTTACAACATTAGAAGTAAAACCTTAACCAGGGCAATTATATACAGATACTATATCTCAAATGCCTAGCACCTCTCCTTCAATCATTTTATCAGACCACAGGAACAAAAATATTTCCAGTTTTAGCAGAAAGTCTCTTTAAATTCAAAGTACATTTTATTATCAAAGTACATGTCACCATATACAATTCTGAGATTCATTTTCCTGTGGGTGTACCCAGCAAATCTATAGAATAGTAACTTTATAACAGAATCAATGAAAGATGAACCAGAGTGCAGGAGACAAACGGTGTAAATGCAAATCTAAATAAATAGCAATAAATAATAAGAACATGAGATAATGAGATAAAAGATCCTTAAAGTGAAATCATTAGTTGTGGGAACATCTCAGTGGATGGGCACGAAAGTAATTATCCCCTTTTGTTCAAGAGCCTGATGGTTGAGGGTAGCAACTGTTCTTGAACCTGATGATGTGAACCCTGAGGCCTTTTTTCCTTCTTACTTAAGGCCCTGGTGCCTTGATATAAATTAGCACAGCAATGCCCTGTCATGATAATCTGAAGCCAGTCAGGCATAATTTTGTATATCCTATCAATATTTAAGAAATCAAATATATTTGTTCAATGGTGTCTTTAAGTAAATAAGGCAATGTGGAAATTGGTATTCCCCGAAGAATAAAACAGCACATAATCAATCTAATAAATCTTCATTCATTATATAGTTTTGGTTAGAGTTCTAAGTCAATCCCTTATTTTTCTGGTCTAATCCTTAACTTTATACAGTACCTTTTTATCAGTTTCTAAAACATAGGAAGGTCAAAACGCTATAAAATTAAACATATTTTGAAATTGGTTTATATCTAAGAACAAAGGCAAATAATAAGTATGTTTCAAGTGAGAAGTAAAACAATGCAGAAGTAAGTTAAGAAATCAAAGCTACTGATTTAAAATAAAAACAATTACCAAATGCTCTTCCACTTTCCCAGCACGTTCAACACAATATGAATCCATTAGAGAATACTAGTGCAGGAGACCATAAACTCATTTTTGTCTTTACATTTTATTGCTCTGATCTATTTTTGTACACAGCATCATCCTCTGATTTATGACCTAATTCATGAGCTGTAACAACCCAACATAACAATGTGGTTCCCTCTGTCAATTACAAAAGATCACATTTAGTTTGGTTATTGTTAACACCAGAGGGGAATACTATTGTGCTACTGTGTGTACAGAAATCAGAATAAAAATCTCTTAACCTTCCCAGGAGCCAAATACAATATTATTGGAGAGTGCTCTTCTATCCCACCACCCTATCACTGAAATAGCCTTACACAATGACCAAACGGGTCTCACTCCTCACAGCTTTCATTTTATGTTGCCAACACAGGAAGAGAACTAGCAGTACATTCACTGACCTCTCTTTCTGTGACACCACATGCTGCAGGATTTAGGCAATGGCTTCTGTCACTGAGAATGCCAAACTGCCTACACTTGGCATTCTGTAATTTAACAATGGCAGAGTTTTCCATTGACTGGAAACTCAGCTGATACAGCCACATGCACATTTCTTGTACAAAAATGGTAAGAAGCTGAATATTCCCTAGTGTGTGACTCATGTCCAAGCACTCTATGGCTTTGTCACTACCTACAAGGGAAAAGCCAGGGGTGTGATCTAATATGCACCATTTGCTGGAATGAGTGTAACTCCAGTAATAGTCAAGAAGCTCAAGATTAATCATTACTAAGCATCTTATTTAACAGGCATCTTAAACATTCATTTCTTTCACCACTGATGCATGTTAGCTATTTTGTGGACCATCCTTGAAATGCAGAGTTAATTTATTTGCCTGAGCTACTAGAACAGCACCTGGAATTCTACCAGAAAGAAGACTAAGGGTAAGAGGCACATGGGAACATCACCACCCTTCATGGCGCTTTCCATTGTGACTCGGAAATGTGTCACCAGTCCTTTGCTTTGTCATCATTGGGTTTTAAATCTGAAACTCCCTACCCAACAGCACTGTAGGACCACCTTCATTTAAAGCACTACAATGATTCAAGAAACTGGCTCAGCACAACCTTCACAAGGGTTCTTAGCATTGGTCAATAATTGCTGACCTGCATCCTAAGAAATAGATAAATATATAAAAACAGTGGCTAACGCATGTGGTTTTACTTTCAGTACTCAACTGTCAACTGATATTGGCTTCAGCTCAAATACATTTTACTTGGGACACTCTAGCCCATCAAGAGCATGTGTGACACACTCAACGACGTAATTTCCTGTTCCAGGTGAACCACCTGCATTGCCCACTGGGAACTGAAGTTCTTTATTATGTTGACAGATAATAACACACAATGTACATGGTTACTTTGAACTGGTTGTGGGCTTCAGAAACAATAAGATGAGGGAACACACACCAGTCCTCATAGAGGGATCAGAAGTGGAAAGAGTGAGCAATTTCAAGGTACTCGATGCCAACACCTATGAGGATCTATCCTACGCCAAACGTATCGATGCAGTTACAAAGAAGATGTGACAGCCTCTATATTTCATTAGGAATTTGATGAGATTAGGCATGTCACCAAAGACACTCACTAATTTCAACAGATGTACTATGGAGAGCATTCTAACTTGTTGCATCACTGTCTGGAATGAAGGTGGAAGGGGGTGCAGGCTACTGCACAGGATCAAAAGAAGTTACAGAAAGTTGTAAACTCAGTCAGCTCCAATATGGGCACTAGCCTCCCTGGCATCCTGGTCATCTTCATGGAGTAATGCCTCAAAAATTGGCATCCATCATGAAGGACCCCCATCACCCAGGACATGCCCCTTTCTCATTGCTACCATCAGGAAGGATGTAGGAGATCCTGAAAGCCCATACTCAGTGATTCACCTTTGCCGTTCTGAATGAACATTGAACCATGAATATAACCTCACTTCTTCTTTTGCACTACTTATTTAACTATTATAATTCTCAGTTTATTATTATTAATATTATTATTACTATTATTATTACTGCTGCTGCAGTAACAACAAACTTCACGAGAAATGCCAGTGATATTAAGTGTGGTTCTGATTCTGTCTCTGCCAGACAGACACCTGCTTTTGCAATAGAGCAATAGTTGTTCTTCCACCTTGGAATTGTACTGACTGGAATGATTACTGTGAAGTGTGAGTGTGTAGTGTGTTTTTAACCACTACAAAGCCCATTGTAGAGTGCAGACATGAGACACTCAAACAAGTGTGTGTATTTTTTTCAAAGGCTCTTCACCGACAACCTCTGTAACTTTCTACTCTAAGAGCAGTGAGTGACATAACACATTCCATAGAAGAGTGAGAGCCATAGAAACAGAAATTGACTACAGCTTATATTACACGTACAGCAACAGCAAAACATATTCACATAATTTCTATTCAATAGAAATTGAACAGAACAGACTGCTATCTAAGCCTCTATTTCCTTTGAACCTCAGTGATGATTTACAAGCCAAAGATGAAGCCCACTGGAAAAGTAGTAACTGAGAATTCAAAAGCCTGACTCTGTTCCGTCTGGCCCTCTGTTACACATTGAAAAGAAGACCGGAAATACTGGAAATATGCTGTAACAACAGTTCATGCCAGAAACACAGCAAAAATTAGGAAAAAAATGCACAGCTTAACATTTGAAGTGCTTATTCTTATTCTGGGTATATTTTATACCTTTAGGAAGAAGCATGTAAACTCAAATTATTAATCACTACACACAGTCTAAAAACATTGGAAACATTTTGACAATGGTAACGGTCCATCAAAAATCTTTTCTTCAGGTTTGAACTACGAGGAGAGAGGAGGTAAAATCAGTTAACTCTCACTGGTGTTTTGAAAAATGGGAGGTGATCTTGATAGTTGAAGTATAGTATTTTGCTTCAACTCACAAGTGTCAACAGCATTATTGTTGTAACTTTTTAGAAGCCCTGGGAGTACTTCAAAGTTCAAAGTAAATTTATTATCAAAGTATGTATAGTATATGTCACCATATACAATACTAGCCTGAAATTAATTTTCTTACAGGCACTCACAGTAAATACAAAGAAACACAATAGAATCAATGGAAATCTGCACACAAAGACAAAGAAATAACCAATGTGCAAGTGACAACAAATTGAAAATACAAAAAAGAACAAAACAAATCAATCAATTAATTAATTAATTAATTGATAGATATGCATATATATATATTGAGATCATGTATTGTCGAGTCCTTGAAAATGAGTCCATTGATTGTAGAATCAGTTCAGTTTTGGTGTGAGTGAAATTATCCACTTTGTTTCAGGAGGCTGTTTGAGTGATAATTGTGTTATTATGTGTGTACATGATAAAGATCTTCAGTTTTCAGTGTGCAGTGCAGGCAGTTCATGTGGAACTGGTAGTGACATAGGTGAGTGGGACTCACTCATGTTCTTGGTGGGCTGGAGTGTGCAGAATAAAATGTGGTGCAGCTGAAGCCATTCTATGTATCTGTAAATAACATAGCTCTAGTGTTTTACCCATGTAAGTTTGTCTTTGTTAAAGAACAAACATAACATGGTGTTAGAAGTCAGTGTGGGGTCTAAATATGAATCATAACTGAATACCATGAGTGATTAAGAAAGAGACACGATGTTCCGGTGGAGAGAAGCTGTCAGCAACAGAGCACAGACTGTCTCAAAGTTTACCGAGAAATTGCGTTGAGAGCCCAAGAATCCCTTCAATGGATAACCTAAGGCCCCCACACCTGTGCAGTTTACTGGCAATCTAGCTGATAATCTATGGTTCTTTGCTTCCTAAATCACCTTCTTACATATCCTCACAGCAAAATACCTCACCTCAAAATGCCACACATTTTGATTTATTCTTCCACTTCATTAAACATAATTGTAAAAATGACATAAATAAACCCAGCGATTTGGACAATAATTATAGAATTAAATGATTTTGAATAGCTAGGTAAAACTATCAATAAAGTACCAAAAAATATTTCAGACCATACAAGCTAAATGTTAGAAATAAATAATGTTTGCATTACCTCTGGTGGCCTGTTTTCTTCATCATTTAAACCATACATGTTATTAAATAATATTAGGAAGAAAATATCAAAAATATATTACTGAGGAGAATAAATTATTGAAACTCAGTTATTTTAAGTTTGAACAGCTCCCACAAGATTTTTCCTATTTGAAGGTTTAAGGTAGGAATGATTCTATAAGCAAAACTGATACATTTGATCTGCAGCACAGGTAAGAGAGAGATTCATCACTTATAAATTCAATGAAAGAGTGGCTGTCACTTTCACTGCTTTCCTATTGATTAGACTAACAGACTAACAATTTGATCACATGTCATGCAAGCAGGAGATATTGAAAACCTTTTAGGAAATGATATCTTTTCAAAATTGCATTTTTTTCTACTACTGAGAAAATGTGATGGTTTTTTTAGGCCCAATTTGGACAGACTTTCTGAGAAAGGATCATTATGCTGCAATGTTCTTCCCATGGTGAACTCAACAAAAACTGCATACCCACCTGGAACTTCAAGGAATAGTTTGATTTGGAAAAAGAAGCGGGAAATTTAGATGGATAAATAAGGATCTTTTATTTCAAATAAAAATTGCAAAAAAATAAAATCCCATGATAGCTGCAAAAGAAGTATAAGCATATCTTCCTGTATTTCTGACCAGTGTTCACCCAGAGTACTACGTGGTCAAGATATATTCATTGTAAACTCGATTCTTTGCTGCCTGTGGAATCTTTCTTTGTAATTATTTTATTTTGACAAGAAACTAAAATTGCATCCTGCTGTGATCTAGCCTACATACAAGGAGTAATTGATAAATTCGTGGCCTAAAGTAGAAGGAGTCAATTTTAGAAAACCTAGCACATTTGTTTTTCAACATATTCCCCTCCTATATTTACACACTTAGTCCAGCGGTTGTGGAGCATACGGATCTTGGACCTCCAGGAAGTGTCCACAGATGGATGATTGATAAGTTTGTGGCCTAAGGTAGAAGGAGGTGAGTAATACAGCTCTTGTTACATGCACATGCAGTTCAACCCTTCGAGTGATAATGCAGTAAGTTTGAAGTTAATAATGAGTTATTATTTTCTGCATAATCACTCAAAGAGTTGAACTGCATGTGCATGTAATGAGAGCTGTGTAACTCATCTCCTTCTACCGTAGGCCACAAACTTATCAATCACCCCTGCTGTGGACACTTCCTGGAGATCCAAGAGCCGTTCGCTTCACGACCGCTGGACTAAGTGTGTACATGTAGGAGGGGACTATGTTGAAAAATGAATGTGCTAGGTTTTCTAAAATTGACTCCTTCTACCTTAGGCCATGAGCTTGTCAATCGCCCCTCATAGGTTTCACACGAAGTAATTCGAATGGTCCAACTAGTTACTTCATTTAGTAATGAGTAATAATATCCAGCCTCAGCAACAACATTCACATATCTAGACGAGTATTGGAAGTGAAGCATAATGATAGTTATACAACCCAGAGACTTACCCTTTGTCCCAATTGTCCATACTGATCAAGGTGTCTGCCTGAGTTAATTTCATTTGCTTGCATTTGACCGATATTCCTCTAAAGCTTTTCTGTCCATTAAATGTTGTAACTACAGCTGCTTCTATCACGTCCTCCACTAGCTCCTTCAATATTGTCTGCCAGACTCTATGTGAAAAAGTTGCCCCTCATTTCCCTTTCCCCTCTCACTTTAAATCTATACCCTGTAGGCTTAGACCTCCCCCCACCTCCACTCTGTGACCATCACCTTACTTATGATCTGCATACTCTTATATACTTTGATAAAGTCATCCCTCAGCGCCTACATCCCAGAACCTCAAAATTCTAAGTAAACTTTATTATCAAAGTACTGTGTATGTCACCATATACTGCAGTGGTATTTAATAGCGTTATTCCTCGGCCTTTCAGTTAGCTACTTCCACATGGGAGCAGTTAACATCCTGTTTTAGTTGGGTTGTCAATAAAGTTCAGTTGAGTGTCCTGGGTGTGCTCTGCACTATCCCACAGTAACAAACAGAACATAAACAATCTTGAGATTCATTTTCTGCAGTCATTCTCATCAAATCTATAGAATAATAACTATAACAGGATCGATGAAAGATCAACCAGAATGCAGAAGACAACAAACAGTACAAATGCAAATATAAATAAATAGCAATAAATGATGAGAACATGAGATAATAAGATAAAGAGTCCTTAAGGTGAGATCATTGGTTGTGAGAACATCTCAATGGATGGTCAAATGAGTGTAGTTTTGTTCAAGAGCCTGATGGTTGAGGGGTAGTAACTGTTCTTGAACCTGGTGGTGTGAGTCCTGAGGCTCTTGCACCTTCTACCTGATGGCAGCATTGAGAAAAGAGCATGGCCTGGGTGGTAGCAATCTCTAATGATGGATGCTGCTTTCCTACAACAGCGTTTCAGGTATATGTCTCAATGTAGATATAGATGTCCTTATAACTCAAGCTATTGAGTCCCAGTATTATTCTCGTTAATATTTTCCAACTTAATTATATTCTACCCTCACCTGACTGACCACAACTGCAATAGTACTCCAAATGTACTTTCACTAACATCTTATATTGTTGTAACATGATGTTCTAACTCTTGTACTCATGCCCTTACTAATGAAGACAAGTGAGCTAAATACCTTCTTTATCACTACATCTAGCCATGTTACCACATACAGGGATCTATGAATTCCACTAGGAATCTTCTTCATATTATACCACTAACCACAGACTAGACAGTGAGGAGACATGGATCTTTTCAGGACATCCTGAAGATGAAATGTAAACGTATATTTGAACCTGTTTCTATCAAATTCGATTGATTCATGTTATATATAATCTCACACTGAATATGGCATAGTGCTCTTATCTTAGTCTGATATTCGAAAGAAGGGTCTCGGTCCAAAACATTTCCATAGATCTTGCCTGACCTGCTGAGTTCCTCCAGCACTTATTGTGTGTCACTTTGGATTTCAAGCATCTGCAGACTTTCTCATGTTTATGGCTTACTGTTCCTGCCTCTCAATTATCCACAATTTCCCCACCAACCAAACCTTTTTTCAATTTCAACATTAAAGTTTTATTGAAACCTTTGAAGGTTTCAATAACCAAATATCTCAAATTGTCCTTAGACTCGCACCCCTACTGCGTTAACTTAGCTCCTCCAGGCTCTTCCACCCTATCCATATAATCAAAGTAGATTTTTATCTACAATGGCTTAGCGTTCAATCAGTTGCCAAAGGAGATATATAATTGTTAGTTCACCAATGAAAATCTTGACCCACCAATGCAAAATTTTGGATGTAACTACGATAGTGTATTACCTCTCAGATATCAAGATCATTGCTTGATATCTGGACAATCATGTGTCATTTCATTTACAGTTATTCACAAAACTTAAGCCTGTAAATATAGTGCTGTATTATTTTTGTCACTCCTCATTAAGAAAAAGTGTCACTGTTTTAGAATATTTAAACAGTTGTTAATGGTACTGTGCACAACTGTTAAACACCATTTATCTGCAATGGAATTGCATTAACAGATTGCTATCAGAGTGTAAAATGTTCCATCTATTCTTAATGTGCTCACTTATTTTGAATTGTTTGCAGATATTTCCATTTTCAAAAGTTGTGCTTAAAACCTATGAACATTTTAGGAGCTCTTATTCTAATTAAGGAAATGAATTATGCTTAGCAAATCCGCACGGTTAACATCCAATCAATACCTTTCCAGGAATCTTTGTTATAAATACTAAATGAAACAAATTGCAATCATTTGGGAGCTACATTATGAATTGCTGCTGAATGAAATTATTCTGCCTAATGGTTTGTTCAAAACACTATTGCTGCTATCTCATCTATCACCAGGTTTCTCTCATCCATCAGCATGGCGTTTGTTTATATGCATTCTATCTCAGTGCTCAGTGGCTTAAATTTAAATTTCTCCGCTTCACATTTAATTCATTTCATGGCCTTATTCTATTACGTTTTTGTAACCTCCAACAATATTCTAATCATGCCAGGCTTTCTAATTCCCCAACACTACCTTCTTGTTCTGTCTCCCTTTTTATTTTCTCCTAGTTAAATCTTTTTGAGTCTGTTGTTTGTTATATATAAATGATTTGAATGAAAATGTAGATTGGTGGGGTAGTATGTTTGCAGAAAACATTGGTGGAGTTGTGGTCAGTAAAGAAGGTTGCCAAAGAACAAAGCAGAATTACGGTGGACTTTAGTTTGTGAAATTGTAATGTGTTGCACTTTGAGAGGTCAAATACAAGGGGGAAGTTTACTGTTAATGTCAGCACCCTTTTCAGCATTGATGTACAGAGGATCTGGGGTTCAAATCCATAGCTCCTTGAACATGCCCACACAAATGGTAAAGAAGGCACGTAGCATGCTAGCTTTCATTGTCAGGGAACAGGATTTGATATCCAGAAGGTCATGCTTCAGTTATATACAGCTTTGCCTATTCCTTATTCAGAGTATTATGTGCAATTCTGGCCAGCACATTACAGGAAGGATGTGAAGAGTTTGGATATGGTACCCAAAGTGGCCTGGATTAGATGATGTGAGCTCCAACGAGAAATTGTTTTTCTTGTAGAGAGGCATGTTTTCTGCTGAGGGGAGATATGTTTTCTGCTAAGGCAGATATGATAGAAGATTATAAAATTATGAGTGGCATAAATGTAAGAGACAGACAAAATCTTTTTTTCTCCACCGGGGGGAAACATCATATAGTAGAGGACATGCCTTTAAGGTGAGAGGGAGAAGTTTTAAAGGATGTGAGTTTTTTTTAAATGAGAGATTGGTAGATGCCTGGACAGTGCTGCTGAGGGAATAGTGGAATCAGATATTATGGTAATGTTTAATATGGATAGGCATATGAATATTCAGGGGATTCACATGAATATATGGATCATGTGCAGACAGTGCGGTGTTTATTCAATGTTCAGAGCTGCGGGGGGTGGGGGGGTTGCATTTACCCAAGCTCAGCTTTCTCGCACAGTAAGCTGACACTTCCAGGGATCAAAGAGTTGTGTTTGAGTAAGGTAAACTCCCAAACAATATTCTTTGTCAGTTTCCTGTCATACACAAGAACCAGTCTTCAGTTCTTAATGTAAATTGTATGCAAAAATCAGTCTGAAGTTAAAAAGACAGCTTTGCAAGCAAACAGTATTGTATATAGAGCACAGGCTACCGGACCACAGCACAGTGATGACTTCTGAATAGATGCATTATGATACAATGGGGTTATGCTAATTGGGCCTGCATCAAACTGGACAACACTGGTTAGATCAATTAAAGCACTAGAGTTTTGTTTTAACACTAGCTATTTCATTTAAAGAATGTTGCATACTAGACTGATACTATCACTTGGCACATCAAATACCTGATCTATCAATAGTTGGGAGATTTGTGTATTCAGTGAGTCAGCTTTCACTACATTAATTTTAGCAGTCTGGTTTCTCTGTTCACAGAAGCTTTTAGTCCATCTGTGAGAACAGGTATCCAAAAAATTATCATGTGTGTGAAGTTGCCAAGTAACAAAATACTGTATAAATATAAGAAAACAGTAAGGTTTGTTAGGAATGGTCAATGAATAGTAAGAAGAATAACAGGAAGATGGGAATGACTAGAAACCATTCTTCATCCTTCAATTTCTGTGACAGACAATTCGCTCATCTGCAACTCATTTGTATGTCTTTTTGGCTCAGAGGGATTTTATCTATGTTTTGGGAATCCTTTGTGCTTAGAAATTGTTTATAATTGGAAATCTTACATAAGATAGAAAACTTCTGTAAAATTTAAATACATTTTTAGATTTTTGTCTAAATTTAAACGTGTATCACTATAAATAAATGAACTGTGTTTAAACTACTTTGTAGCTGGCAGTATCTCCTCCTTAGTAGGGAGATGGGACTCACAACTCAAATAGCGGGTATTGGCAGCAAAATTCTCTGTGGAGTATAAACAGACAAATAATCTAGCCTTTGAAGGGTAGGTGGCTACAGTATAATCTCCCATTAGTGAAGGTACCGTTTGCTATCTATATTAGATGAACTCAATTTTCGTTTTGAGTTCAGAACTTTGCAGACAGCAAACACAATACCATCACAGCAGAAGAGATTTAGTTTAATACAGTATTTATTACCATATTTGGCACAAATATCATAAGCCAAAGGGCCTGTGGGGATACTGTTACTATGTTCTATATTCTTAACTTTAATTGCTTGGGTCCCATCTTAAAACCTCCTTCTGCATTCCTCTCACATGATGAAGCCCCCTGTTGATTTAATTTCATATTGATACCACTCTTCAGCTCTCCTTTGCTGGATCAGTGTACTGATTATATTTATACATTAAACCCACTAAAATAGAAACAACTTTCATTTATAAAGTTTACATTTTCATAGCACTTTCAAGGTCCCAGTTTGTCCCAAAGTAATTTAAAACAAAAAAAACACATTTAAAAAATTGTTACATTAATAAGATGCAGTTGATTTATTCTAATCATGTATCCGCAAACAATATTGCACTTTACTGCTACCTCAAAATCACAGGTTTCAAGTCTCTTAAGTCAGTGATAATAAATCTGTTTCTATTTCCGAACAATGACAGAAAATAACCATGGAAACCATGCATTGACAAAGTTATTGAAACAATTTGCCTCTCATGGCCTGGGTATGAATCTTAGCTTAAGGCTGAAGTCAACATTTATAGCATTCCACTTTCAACCTTGCATACAGCTAGTCTGTGTTGGCCAAGTCTGGTTTTTCCTCACTGCTCTGAGCTGATCAGGTATTAATGTGTTGTGTACAACACATTATTGTGTACAATGTTACATTGCTCCATAGCATTGTTCCATTGTGTTGTAACAATACAACTTGGCAATCTTCCATTGTTATGTGGTGGTTGTCTGTCATATCCAATGACAGGAGAACTGTGCGGGAAGGTTTTTAAAGTGGAAGAGCCACTGCACTTGGCCAGTTCCACTCTCTCAGCTGCAGAAATCTGGGTCCAATTCCTTATTGGATCTTCCTTGGTTGCAGTGGATGAGCCTTGTCATGCCTTTCGTTCTCCATGAAGCATTGCAGTACCACCTTCTTATCTGTTAGATCTCTCTATTGATAATGTGTTAATAAGAGATCCAATCCCTCTTTGAAAATATTTTGGCTTAGTTTCTCTGGACGTTGCTCTAGTCTGAAGCATTTATCATTGAGAAAAGCACATTTTTAAAAATAGAATCAAACACAGTAATGTGATCAGAAGTATGGAGAAACTTAAAGAAAGGTCCTTGAATTACTTTTATAATTCCAGTTATTATTCTTTCCCCTAAATATAATGACAATTGAAAGTCCGATCCTTTAATTCCTGTAATAATAGCACAGGGATTTAGAGAGATTCTTCACAATAGCAATACAAGAGAGTCAAATACAAGACTTTATAAACTGGAGTTCTTGAGGCTCTGGGCACTATGGCAACAAGTAAGAATGCTGCAGAAGCAGGAGATAATTGAACTACAACACACACAAAATGCTGGTGGAACACAGCAGGCCAGGCAGCATCTATAGGGAGGAATGCTGTTGACGTTTCAGGCCGAGACCCTTCGTCAGGACTAACCAAAAGGAAAGTTACTAAGAGATTTGAAAGTAGTGGGGGAAATGTGAAATGATAGGAGAAGACCCGAGGTGGTGGGATGAAGCTAAGAGCTGGAAAGGTGATTGGCGAAAGTGATACCGAGCTGGAGAAGGGAAAGGATCATGGGACGGGAGGCCTCAGCAGAAAGAAAGGGGGAGGGGGGAGCACCAGAGGGAGATGGAGAACAGGCAAACAACTAAATATGTCAGGGATGGGGTAAGAAGGGGAGGAGGGGCATTAACAGAAGTTAGAGAAGTCAATGTTCATGCCATCAGGTTGGAGGCTACCCAGCCGGTATATAAGGTGTTGTTCCTCCAACCTGAGTTTGGATTCATTTTGATAATAGAGGAGGCCATGGATTGACATATCAGAATGGGAATGGGATGTGGAATTAAAATGTGTGGCCACTGGGAGATCCTGCTTTTTCTGGCGGACTGAGCGTAGGTGTTCAGCAAAACGGTCTCCCAGTCTGCATCGGGTCTCATCAATATATAAAAGGCCACACCAGGAGCACCAGATGCAGTATACCACACCAGCCGACTCACAGGTGAAGTGTCACCTCACCTAGAAGGACTGTCTGGGGCCCTGAATGGTGGTGAGGGAGGAAATGTAAGGGCAGGTGTAGCACTTGTTCTGTTTACAAGGATAAGTGCCAGGAGGGAGATCGGTGGGAAGGGATGGGGGGGGGACGAGTGGACAAGGGAGTCGCATGGGGGAGCGATCCCTGTGGAAAGCAGAAAGGGGGGGAGGAGGGAAAAATGTGTTAGGTAGTGGGATTCCGCCCCCCCCCCCCCCGTCTTTCTCCTGAGGCCTCCCGTCCCATGATCCTTTCCCTTCTCCAGCTCTGTATCACTTTTGCCAACCACCTTTCTAGCTCTTAGCTTCATCTCATCCCCTCCGGTCTTCTCCTATCATTACGCATTTCCCTCTCCCCCCACTGCTTTCAAATCTCTTACTATCTTTCCTTTCGGTTAGTTCTGACGAAGGGTCTCAGCTCAGATAATTGTACTAGTTGTTTTAAATTCTGGGGCTGAAAGATTGCCTCAAAATACATCCAAAAGGGTTTCACTTGGACTGTGCCCTGGATCAAAAGAGAAACTCTCTTCATTCACCATAAGGATTATGTTGGTGAGGAAGCAAGTTGTCAGTTATTGATCATGCCGGTAAGGACCAGCTGCCAATAGATGTGCCAGCAACTTCCCATATTAAGGAGGCTGGGCAGTCAGTACGGAAGCACACTTCAGATCCTCACATTGACATTTGGTAATTTTCTCCTTAGAGATTATTACCTGAGGCACTGTGACAGTCCAAGAATTTAAAAGAAGCAGTTGGAATATTTTCTACTCCTGGAGCAGTCTTACTCATTGTCATGGTTCCCAGAGTCCCTAGAATTTCTGCTGATAAAGTGATTTCAGAATTTGTACTTTGCTTTTATGAAGAAGCCTATTTACTCCAGTGCTTTAAGGGACAGAACTAAAGGTTAGGATAATTAACCATCACATCCTCATGAGAAGTATATCTATTGTACACTTGCGGTATTGGAACAAAGTATTGTGGAGACTTTTGCAAGTTTCTCCATACTCTGATCAAATGTTGATGAAAGATTCAATAGATTAACATGTGGCCTGAGAGGGAATGCAGTGAAGCCACACTAGAAATTCCTGGGATGATTGTTTGTGAGAAAAGGTTGTACGAGTGACCCCATTCTCCTTGAATTATAAAATATATGAGATTGATCTAGTTAAAAATTGGATAAAACAATGTGAAGGGATTTGGCACAGTAGATAACTGGAGGAATATGCCCTGCATTGTGGAGAAAATATTTCTTTTATTGTCTAGTAGTGTGGTGGTAGCATCCGTTAGTCGGATCTGTGCCTGGAAAGACTACTGGAGTGGCCTCTCCAGGGCACAGGCCTGGGCGAGGTTGTATGGAAGACTGGCAGTTGCCCATGCTGCAAGTCTCCCCTCTCCATGACAGCAATGTTGTCCAAGGAAAGGGCAAGGGCCGATATAGCTTGGCACCGGTGACATCGCAGAAGTTGCCAGAACGAGGTTGAAGGCAACGTTGGACTGCCTTAGGGACTCCAGCTCCGGATTTGTCCTCAGGGTTTACTCCCGAAGACTTTCCCATGAGTGGGTATAGCCACAAGGCAGAAGAGTGTTGAAATCAGAGTTTTCTCTCTTTTAGATGGACTGCCTTCCCAGGCTGATGAGTTCCATCTACCCGAAGCACTGGTTTGAAGGCACCAAGACCCGTCTTCGCCCCTTCTCCTGTCAGTAGGAACAGTTCTGCCGGGTGTAGAGGCTAAGCCACATGAGAAGGCCAGGAGTTGGACTTGGTTGTCGGAGGCTATTTGAGGCGCATGGCGTGAGGAGCATGTTTAGGTAGTGGGAGCTTGTCCCCACCACTACCCCTCGACTTGACAACTTTGGAAACCTTGTGTACTGTACAGCTGTTATAAAAACAGTACATTTCATGACATATGCTGGTGATAAGAAACCTGATTCTGATTCTAATATCTGAACTTGAGGTGAGAACATTGAGTTGAGCATTAAGTAACAAAGCAAAACTTGAACTTTCATAACTCCATGCCCGGAGACACTGTCCTTCTGCAGTCATTAAATACATACAACACAAAGATCAGTGGATAATGAAGAAAATAATGAAGAAAACAAGAGAAATGGGATTAAAGTGTGAGAAACAGTTGGGGACAAAGATCAGTCCTGTTCTTAATGAAATGCGTAGCAGACACAAGAAGCTGAATGGACTTTTCTTCCTCTTATTTCTTGACCATTTATGTTATTTTAATAAAACTAAATTTAATGGTTTCTCATATAGAAAGGCTGATAAAATACCTTTATAGGCAGCCTCCATATTACAGCTAGAAATTTACAGAATTTACGAATCATAACCCAGAAACCTGAGGTATGGATTATGAGGGGTGATTAATAAGTTTGTGGCCTAAGGTAGAAAGAGTCAATTTTAGAAATCCTAGTACATTTATTTTTCAACACAATCCCTTCCTACATTTGTACACTTAGCCCAGCGGTTGTGGAGCATAAGGATCCCGTCTTTGTAGAAGACGGCATCTTGGACCTCCAGAAGTGGTCCACAGTATGGGGTGATTGGCTTAACGTAGAAGGAGATGTTATTAACTTTAAACTTTCTGCATAATCACTCAAAGAGTTGAACTCCACGTGCATTTAACGAGAACTGTATAACTCATCTCCTTCTACCTTAAGCCATGAACTTATCAATCACCCCTCATATAACTTAGAAAACAGAAAAATAAATAAATTAACATTTTTTTATCTCTCATTTCTTGGCATATGCACAGATTCATATCTTCACAATAACGAAAATGATGATGTGCTCCATTTTATTTATTACTATTGAGATGCAGTGCGGAGTAGGCCTTACAGACCCTTAGAGCTGTACCACCCAGCAACTCACGACTTAACCCTAGCCTAATCACAGGAAAATTTACAATAACCAACTGGTACGTCTTTGGACTGTGGGAGGAAATCGGAGCACCCAGTGGAAAAGCACACGCTGACGGGGAGAACACACAGTACAAGCTCCTTACAGACGATGGCAGGAATTGAACCCAGGTTCCTGGCACTGCAAAGCATTGTGCCAATCAGAATGCTACTGTGTTGTCTAGAAATGCCACCAATCTGTAATGCCGAGGTTGACTGTATTTTTGATCTGCATCAGTTAGTTAAAGATATCAGGCAAGCATGTAACTTGTACTTTTAGATGATAATTCGTGAACTGTGAAACGTTGGGGTTTAGTCAGTATTACTTGCATCTCTCTCTCATTGTGCCTTCATTCATAGTGGCACAGTTATTCCTTGCACAGACAACATGGTACAAAGAAATACTAAACAGATCCAAGGTATTAAATCCCTCAAATATTATATTGTGGATGAACAAGAGCAAAAGCTGAAACTAACATGCCGGATACACACTGAATACGTCTGGTAAATCTGAAATTGTCTGTCAGATCACAAACCATAAAACACAATCATTTTACTCAAAATGGAAAACTTGTTGCAGTATTCAGACAAAGCAGGGATACATTTACCAAGGAAAAGCTCCCTTCTCTTTCTGCTGTTAAAGCAATCTCAAGAAACCCTTTGCTGATTTCGGAGCCTATAATAGAGAGCTTCCCCTCTTTGCTGCGTTATTATTATGGCTTTCTGGATACTTGCAGCTGGCTTCCTGTCACTTGAGAAAAAGAAGGTCAATTTATCTCTGCCTTTCTTCGAAAGAGGTGCAGCACACTGACTGGAGTATTCATGATGAATGAGCCCTTATACTGTCTTCCTATTTGCCTCTGAATATAATTGTTCAAGTTGTGTGCACCTGGCTCTGGCTAAATGGAATGCAGTAATGTAAACCACATGCAAATATATATCAGAGACATCTGCACTTTAACATCCACTGATAGGTTATGATTAGGGCAATTGATCCTAATGTTGTTGTTCAGTAGTTATCTATGCTAACAGATCAACTGCTATTACCAAGATACCTGGGGCTTTTTGAATTTGAAACATTAGAAACATAGAAAACATACAGCACAATACAGGCCCTTCATCCCACAATGCTGTGCCGAACTCGTCCTTAACTTAGAAATTGCCTAGGGTTATCCAAAGCCCTCTACTTTTCTAAGCTCCATGTACCTATGCAGGAGTCTATTAAAAGACCCTATCGTATCCGCCTCCACCGCTGTTGCCGGCAGCCCATTCCATGCCCATTCTGCTACTTTCGGACAGGTTACAAAATATTATTTATCATTCTATATGCAGCATCAGAGAAAATTTTAGGCTCTGTGCTCTCTTACAGAGATTGTTGGAGGGATATAGCTTGCAAGGAAGGGTGGACTTTGACTTTTCTTCACTCTAGTGTATTTGGTCTGCAAATTGCTTCAAATGCAAACGACTCTGAACCTTGTTCAGATACTTTAGATGTGCTCAGTTTATTATCGGAAGATCCGTAATCAAATTTGTGTGCGATCATGTCCACCATCTGAGTGTAAATGCTACTGTCCTCCAAGTTTGGTCATTGAACTTCTGATTCTAATTAGCTGGAGTAAAACCATTTCTGGCAAAGATCTCCACCTACATTTACGGATAAGCCTGTGGTTCTGCATCAATGTAGGCCTCCTGATCTGCCAAAGTACATTACCCCTCTGATCTGTCTAAAGCTGGTGGGTATGTCTCATATCATCGCCATTGGCTTAGATGAATTATCTCTTAATAGTACACACATCTTTCTCTGACACCCAGGGACCTACAGCTGGCATTTTTTTTTCATCCATGCATTTGACATACAACACTGTCAAATGCATGGATAAAAGTAATTTGTGTTAGAAAGTGTTGTCAAAATAAAAGAACAAATATACACTCAGTGGACATTTTTTTAGGCACCTCCTGTACCTAATAAAGTGGCCACTGAGTGTATGTTCATAGCTCATCCACTGCAAGGTTCAACATGTTGTGCGTTCAGAGATGCTGTTCTGCAAACTGCTGTTGAGATGCATGGTTATTTGAGTTACTGTTAGTTTGAACTAGTCTGGCCATTCTCCTCTGACCTCTCTCATTAACAAAGCATTTTCACCCATAGAACTGTTACTCACTATTTTTATCACACCATTCTCTGTAAAATCTAGATACGGTTGTGTATGAAAATTGCAGGAGATCAGCAGTTTCTGAGATTGTTAATGTTTATTGTTGATGCCATTTCGCACCAACAATAATTTGCATTGATGAATACTAACTATGCATTGAGGAAGGCAAATGTAATGTCAGCATTCATTTCAGAGGACTAGAATATAAAAGCAAGGATGTAATGTTGAGTCTGTAATAAACATTGGTGAGGCCTCACTTGGAGTACTGTGGGCAGTTTTGGGCCCCTTATCTAAGGAAGGATTTGTAGACATTGCAGAGAGCTCAAAGGAGGTTTGTGAAAATAATTCTGGGATTGAAAGGGTTGTCATACGAGGAGTGTAAATTGGCCCTGGGCCTCTACTCACTGGAATTCAGAAGAATGATGGGTGACCTCATTGAAACCTATTGAATCACCTCGATAGAGTAGATGTGGAAAGGATGTTTCCTATGGCGGGGCACTCTAGGTCCAAAAGACACAGCCTCATAATAGAGGGGCATCCTTTTAGTATGGAGATGAAGAGAAATCTTTTAGCCAGAGAGTGGTGTATTTGTGGAGGCCATGTCATTGGGTATATATAAGTTAGAGGTTGATTGATTCTTGATTATTCAGGGTATATCGGGATACATGGAGAAGGCTGGAGAACGGGGCTGAGAGGGAAAATGGATCAATCATGATGAAATGGCGGAGCAGAGTTGATGGGCCAAATGGCCTAAAACTGCTCCTATATCTTATGGCCTTATTCACTTGGATCACATTTCATCCCAGCCTAATACTTCCTCTGAACAACAACTGAACTTCTGAACATTTTTGCATGCTTTCATTCATTGAGTTGCTACCACATGATTGGCTGATTAGATATTTGCATTAATAAGCATGTGTACAGGTGTACCTAATGAAGTGGCCACTGAGTGTTTTTTTTACTCCCAAATATTTTGTTTGAATAATTGATCCCAGACTCCAACAATAGCACAAAGAACCTCTTTAAACTCAAAGAACCTCCGTTGGTGTTGGTGAGGTGCAGTCACTTTGAGTACCCAACCTGCAGCTTCAATGAAAACTATTCTCAAAGCAGTGAGTCTTGCTTCTTTCTATTGCTTTGGATTTCCAGCATTTGCAGATTTTCTCATGTTTGTGTCACTTCTTTCTGTGTTGGGTTACAAAACTTCAAAGCAAAATATTAATAATCATCTTTAAACCATAAGATCATAAGACATATGGGCAGAATTAGGCCATTCAGCCCATCCAGTCTATTGTGCCATTCCATCATGGCTTATCCCAGATCCCACTCAACCCATACACCTGCCTTTTCGCCATATCCTTTGATGCCTCGACCGATCAGAAAAATACCAATTTTCGCTTTAGGTATATCCACCGCCTTGGCCTCCACAGCTGTCTGTGGCAGAGCATTTCAAAGATTCACCACTCTTTGGCTAAAAAAAATTCCCCCTTACCTCTGTTCTAAAGGGTCGCCCCTCAATTTTCAGGCTGTTCCCTCTAGTTCTGAACATCCCCATCATTGGAAATCCTCCTCTCCACATGAACTTTATCCAGTCCTTTTAACATTCCGTAGGTTTCAATGAGATCCCCCTTCATTCTTCTAAATTTCAGTGAGTACTTGCCCAAAGCTGCCAAAGGATCAGCATATGTTAACCCCTTCATTCCCAGAATTGTCCTCATAAACCTCCTCTGGACACTTTCTGAGATATGGGGCCCAAAACTGTTGACAATATTCCAAGTGCAGCCTGACTAGTGCCGTATAAAGCCTCAGCATTATCTCTTTGCTTTTATTTTCTATTCTCCTTGAAATAAATGCCAACATTAGATTTGCCTTCTTTACCACAGACTCAACCTGTAAATGAACCCCCTCTAGAAGTCTTTCACAAGGACTCCTAAGTCCATCTTCAGCTCTGATGTTTGAATTTTTTCCCATTTAGGTAATAGTCAACACTTCCATTCCTTTTACCAAAATGCATTATCATACATTTCCCAGCACTGTATTCCATCTGCCACTTTTTTTGCCCATTCTTCCAATTTGTTTACATCCTTCTGCAATCATATTGCTTTCTCAGCACTACCTACCCCTCTACCTGTCTTCATATCATCTGCAAACTTTGCCACAAAGCCATCAATTCCATTGTGTAAATCATTAACAAACAATGGAAAAAGCAGTGGTCCTAGTACTGACCCCTGGGTAACACTAGTCACTGGCAGCCAGCCATAAAAGGCCCCCTTTATTCCTATTCACTGCCTCCTGCCTGTCAGCCATTCTTCTATGCATGCCAGTGTATTTCCTGTAATGCTTTGGGATTTTATCTTAAGTAGCCTCATGTGTGGCCCCTTATCAAATGGCTTCTGAAAATCCAAGTTAATGATATCCACTTCCTCTCCATTGTCCGCCCTGCTTGTTACTTTCTTGAAGAACTCTAACAGATTTGTCAGGCAAGCTTTCCCTTTACAGAAATCATGCTGACTATGACTTATTTTGTCATTAGTCTCCTCGTACCCTGAAACCTCATCCTTAATAATGGACTCCAACACTTTCCCAACCACTGAATTCTGGCTAACTGGTCTATAATTTGCTTTCTTTTGCCTTCCTCTTTTCTTAAAGAGTGGAGTGATATTTGCAATTTTCCAGTCCTCTGGAACCATGCCAGAATCAGGTGATTCTTGAAGGATCATAACCAATGTATCTACTATCTCTTCAGCAACCTCTTTCAGAACTCTGAGATGTAGTCCATCTGGTCCAGGTGACTTATCCACCTTAAGTCCTTTCAGTTTGCCTAGCACTTTATCCTTTGTAATACCAATGACACTCATTCCTGCTCCCTAACACTCACAGACCTCTGGCATACTGCTGGTGTCTTCCACAGTGAAGACTGTTGCAAAGTACTTGTTAAGTTCATCTGCCATCTCTTTGTCCTCCATCACTACCTCACCAACATCATTTCCCAGTGATCTAATATCAACTCTCACTTCCCTTTTACACTTTATACAACTGAAAAAATACTTTTAGTATCTTGCTTTATATTATTGGCTAGTTTACCCTCATATTTCATCTGCCCCATCCTGTGGCTTTTTTAATTGCCTTTTGTTGGATTTTGAAAACCTCTCTATCACCTTTTCTACATTATATGCTCTTTCCTTGGCTTTTGTGCAGTCATGAACTTCCCTTGTCATCTATGGTTGCCATTAGAGAACAACTTCTTCAGTGGGACATATCCTGTGCCTCAGGAACTGTTCCCAAAATCTTCAGCTATTTCTCTTCTTCTGTCATCCCCACCAGTATCCTCCTCCAATCCTCTTTGGCAAACTCCTATCTCATGCCTCTGTAATTTCCAATATTCCATTGTAATATTGATACATGTGACTTATGTTTCTCCCTCTCAAGTTGCTGTTTGAATTCAATCATATTATGATCATTGCCTCCGAATATTTCCTTTACGTTAAGCCCCCTAATAACATCTGGGTTATTACACAACACTCAATCTAAGATGGCCTTTCCCTGAGTAGGCACAAGCACAAGCTGCTCCAAAAAGCCACCTTATAGGCATTTAACACATTCCCACTTTTTTGATCTGACACCAACCTGATTTTCCCAATCCCCTTGCGTATTGAAGTTCCCCGGTACTATTGTACCATTTCCCTTATTACATGCCCTTTTCAGCTCCCATCGCAATCTCCAACTATTTGGAGGCCTATATATGATCCCCATAATGCTTTTTTCACCCTTTCAGTTTCTTAACTCCACCTACAAAGATTCAACATTCTTTTACCCCATGTCACCTCTTTCTGAAGATGTAATTCCATCTCTTACCAACAGATCCATACCACTGCCTATGTCTTCCTGTCTGTCCTTTTGATACAAAGTGTATCCTTTGATAATAAGCTCTCAACTATAACTTTCTTTCTGCCACGATTCAGTGATGCCCACAACATCATACTATCCAATCGCTAATAATGCCATGAGTTCATCCACCTTATTCTGAATACTACATGTATTTAAATCAGCACCTTCTGTCCTGCATTCTTTGCCATTTAGAATTTTCCCTCAATGGTACATTTTAACTGGTTGTCATCCCTCTGCTATTTTAGTTTAAACCATTCCCAAAAGCTCTAGTAAACCTGCCCACAAGAATATTGGTCCCCCTTGGATCCAAATGCAACCCTTCCTTTTTGTACAGGTCACACCTGCCCCAGAAGAGGTCCCAATTCTCCAAATCTTCAACCACACATTTATCTGCCCCCTCATTCTGTTCCTATCCTCACTATCGCATGGCACAGGCAGCGATCCCAAGATTACTGCTTCTCAGCTTCCTTCCTAACTCCCTGTATTCTATTTTCAGGACCTCCTGAAAACAGAAATAAGAAATAAACTTACCTACTTACCTTGCCTCAGCCCATTTTCTTGCCGAAGCCTGTTGCGCCAAAGTCTTACCACTCTGACTCAGACCACTCCAACAATGGCCATTCCACTAGATGACCCTTTCTCTTGTATGGAGACTGGGTCTTCCAAGCTCCACTCCAGAGCTGTGCGGGAATGCTTCTACTGTGTCTGAACCACTGTCCAATCTTTATGCTGTTTCAAATGTACATGTTTATCTTTCTCCTAGTGGCTTTATGCTGATTCCAGGCATAATATTTGCCAGAAGGATGCCCACAAGAAACATACTAAATGACTCAAAATAAAACAGACTCATGCTTGTTGAACTGGACACAATAGACCATATGTGTTTGTGGAGGAAAAGACAGCTTCAGTATCATTTTGACAGATGTCTAGGCAAATTAAAGCAAACTTTATTGCCAAGAGGAGACACTGTAGCATATTTATTAAAAAAATAAAATGGAGACAATGTATATTTTTAGACCAATATTTACTATTTCTCTGGAACCTTAGTACTTCTGCTAATTTTAGTCAAACTGGAAATGTCATGTGATTTGCGGTACTTACAGCAGATTACTTAGGTCATGAATGATTCATCCTGTGCTGTTACAGATGCACAAACATTGCAAGATGTGCTTGTAAAAGAATAACACTGTGTGAGTCTGAAAATGCAGTCATTCTCACATCCTAATAGGACTAGAGACAAAAAACAAGGTGTGAATGGAAGAATTATTTCAAATGTCAAATCACAAGCATCACAACCTTTTTTTTCCCCAGATGTTGTTCTGGTTCTGAGCTAATTGAGAGTTGTGAGAACACCAGACTCCAGGCTTATACACAGCATATTCTCCACTGTTTGCTGCTGGCAAGTCATGGGGAAGCACACCAAGAGAGAAGATGTTCCATAAGTAGCCATTAGGAAGCAGGGCAGTGCATACGACTTACTGATACTAATTCAATTTTTCGTTGCTGATTTCTAGAAAGGAATTTAGTCAGAACTCCTCGGGGTTGAAATACTCTTGCAAATAAGGTGTTACATCTTGATATACTATAGCCTTGAAGTTCTCCTTTTTATGCTTTAAACTATTTTGGCTAATCGATCTGAATTGACATTCTAACTGATCCAGAAGAATCACTATCAGAATCAGAATCAGGTTTACTATCACTGGCATATGTCGTGAAATGTGTTAATTATGTGGCAACAGCACAATGCAATACGTGATAAATATAGAAAATGAAACTGAATTACAGGTAGTAAGTTGAATAATTAAATTAAATAAGTAGTGCAAAAACAGAAATAAAAAGTTGTGAGGTAGTGTTTGTGGGTTCATTGGCCATTTAGCAATCAGATAGCAGAGGAGTAGAAGCTGTTCCTGAAGCACTGTGTGTGTGCCTTCAGGCTGCTGTTCCTGCTTCCTGCGGGCGTGCCCTGGGTGGTGAATCCTGAGGCACTGCTCCTGAAAGATGTCTTGGGTACTATGGAGGCAAGCACCCATGACTTTACAACTTTCTGCAACTTACTTCGATCCTGTGCAGTAGCCCCCCACCCCTGTGAGGCCAGCATACCAGATGCTGATGCAGCCAGTCAGAATGCTCTCCATGGTACATTTTTTGAAGCTTTTTGAGTGTTTTAGGTAACAAACCAAGTCTCCCCAAACTCTTAATGAAATATAGCTATTGTCTTGCCTTGTTTATAGCTACATCAATACGTTGCATCCAGGTTAGGTCCTCAGAGGTTTTAACACCCAGCAACTTGAAATTGTGCACTAACTCCACTTCTGATCCCTCAATGAGGATTGATCTGTGTTCCCTCATCCTGCCCTTTCTGAAGTCCACAATTGGGTCTTGCTAATGTTGAGCGCAAGTTTGTTGCTTGTATATCTCGCTCTTATATGCCCTCTTGTTGCCATCTGAGACTATGCCAACAATGGTTGTATCACCAGCAGATATATAGATGGCATTTGAGCTATGCCTAGCCACTCAGTCATGGGTGTAGAAAGAGTTAAACAGGCAGGTTAATAAACATCCACTTTATGTGCCAGTGTTGATTGTCAGCGAGGTGGAGGTGTTTTTTTTTCCCAATCCACACACATTGTGATCTTCTAGTTAGGAAACTGAGAATCCAAAGGGAGGTACAGAGGCCCAGGTTCTGTAGCTCTTCAATGAAGATTGTAGGAATGATGGTATCAAACAACACTCTGAAATAATTCTTTGTATTGCCCAGGTGATCCAAGGCTGTGTGGAGAGCCAATGACATTGAGTCGGCAGTAGACCTACTGTGGCGATAGGCAAATTGCAGAGCGTCCAGATCCTTATTGAGGCAGGTGTTGATTTTAGCAATGATCAACCCCTCAAAGCATTTCATCACCGTAGATGTGTGGGCTACTGAACGATAGTCATTAAGGCAGCTCTTGCTGCTCTTCTTGGGCACTGATATGATTGGTGCCCTTTGAAAGCAGGCAGGTACTTCTGATAGTAGAGATAAGAGAATGAAAAAGTCTGTTAGAATGGACTCAGAGAGTCTAACCCTGGTAATATTGCTTCTTCTCTGCCTCTGCCTGAATGCACTGGCCAGTGCTGTCCGGGGCAATTCTCATCATGCACAGATAAAAAGCAACACACACAACATGCTAGAGGAACTCAGCAGGTCGGGCAGCATCTGTGAACTGCAGAGTATTTTGTGTTTACAGATAAAAAGCCCTCTTTCAATGCCAGTAAATTCCTGCTTGTGAAATTGTTTAGGGATGAGAAAGGAGTTTATGGAATTGCAGCAATGAATTAAGAAAACAGAGCTTTGTAGATATTTAATTGTTCCATATTTAATGTAAATTTGCATTAAAAGCAATGGTAATGTTAACTTGTAACTTTACTCAAACAAAAAGCTTGGAAAATTAGAAACTTATGCCTTGCCCATCAGTAGGGCAGCTGCAAATTGAATTTCCGGGTTAATATGTAACAGTGTTTTCTGAAGTAATTAATGCATAATCTTCAATTTAAATGGCTGCTCAAAATGAAAAGTCTGCTGGATGAACTCAGTTGGTTAAGTGGTATCTGTGGGGTTGGGGGGGAATAGAGAAATTGTTGGTATGTTGGCTTAAAACCCTGCATTGAGACTGAAGTTCAAAAGGAAAGATAAGTTTCAGAAAGAGGAGAAGCGGATGGGTGAGACAGAGGCCAGAAGGGGAACAGATGAGAGATGAGGAATGATGGGGGGCAGATGGAGTCGGGTGGAGGAGTGCAAGAGGTCGTGTTGGGAAGCAGAGGCAGGTGGGTGATAGGTAGAAGCAGGCAAATTTTTTAAAAAATGCAGATGGAGCCCACAAGGGAGAAAGTGAAGGTGGAGACAGGAGACTGATAAGTAGCAACACATAGGCTACCAGTGCTGGAATCTAATTATTAATGAGGGTGATAATGGAAATTAATAGGAGAGAGATGTATGACAGATGGAACAAGATGTTGAGATGTATCTGGTGGCTAAACTGTGCGAGTAGTAGGTCAATGGAACCAGGAGGGCAAGAGGAGTATGGGAAAGGATGTCTGATCAAAAGGGAGGAAACAAGGTAGATTTGAAGAAGAGAGAAAGGGGTGGGTGAGAACTCAAGAGGTAGAAGTTAACTGAAACTAAAAAAATCATTGTTCATGCTATTGGATTGTAGATAATTCAAAGGAATATGAGTGGTTGTTCCTTTAGTTTTTGTTGGACTTTAACTGAGCAGCGGAGAAGACCCAAGGACAGACAGGGCTGGTGTGGGAATGGGAAAAGGAGTGGAAAGCAAGCAACTAGGAACTCAGAATGGCTATTGTAGACAGAGTGTAGGTGTACTGCAAATCAGTCACCTATTCTGAACTTGCTCTTGCCAATGTAGAGAAGGCCACGTTGAGAGAACTGAATGTGCTGGACTAGGTGCCTTCGTTGGAAGAGCTAGTTGGGTCTCTAGATGCTGGTGAGTAGGGAAAACAATATTGAACTTCCTGTGGTTTCAGGGGAAAGTGCCAGGGGTCAAGGAGGGCTGGACCAGAGGAATGAGTGAACTAGGTAGTCGCTAAGAGGATGGTCTCTGCAGAAGGCGAAAAGGAGGGAAGGAGATAAAAGTTCAAAAACAATATTCACAATCATCCTTCCTCAAACTGTTGGACAATACTAACTTTTGGTCATGTGATAATTTTTAAAGTATTGTGCAATCAAGAATCAAGTTTATTATATTAGTAATCATCTCCAAGAAAAATTACAGCAATTATGGACTGGGTGGTTCACATTAAGAGCCACATTAACACACTTGAATTATCACAGAAAGGCACGGGAGGAATTCAGTGGGTCAGAAAGTTTTCTGGTATCTGGAGCAACTGAATGGTAGCTGTGTGATGAAGGCAACATGTCTGCTTGTAGCAGCATAACTGGATGCCAAAGTTCCACAAAGTGACCACAGTTGATCTTTCTAATCAAAATTAGGAGCATGTTACACTACATAATTGTTTCAGTGGTAATTTAACTTTTCACCACATTGGCACTAGGACAGATAGTAGAGCAGTTTCAAAGCTGACAGTAGATGGCTTGAACATCACTTTTCAGTATATAGTTGCTGAGCTGCTCATTCAATGGTTACCTCAATCGTAACATGATTGCCAACTGCCCATTGCCAGGGGATTCAAAATGAGCCAGCAGCAACTCAGAATAGCTCAAGATCCCTGGAACAGGGATACTGGAGAGCCTATCTATAAGAGCTATTTACATAGCGAATCCATACAGTCATCACTTCATACCTGGACATGATGAACAGGCTCCGGTTTTCCATAGTCATATAAGCTGAGGTGTAGAACTTCCTGTGGGACATCCTCCAGATATGTTCTAGAATCTGGTGTTTGCTGTATGTGGAGTCACTCTCAATTTCCTGGCTGCTGATTTCTTCTGAGTAGCTGCTGCTGCTCTCTGCCCTATTTCTCAGGCTGCTGCATCAGAGAGACAGCCAGCTTCTGCACTCATTGATGAACCAATTTAATTTACTTTGACCCAACTGAGTAGGAAATAGTAAGTCTGGGCAGAAATATGCCAGGAGTGTTGCTTTCCCAGGAGTGCATTCTGCGACCAATTGAACGGATATGCCCAATTTATAATCCAGATCTCTGATTAACAGAAGGGGTTTCCACCTCCCTAAGTTTCCAGTGATGAAAATTTTAAGATGATGGTTGACTTGTTTTATGATGGCGCCCATGTCTCCTTAATCTGAATGAATTCACACTGCTCTGATCATTCAAGGGCCAGAATGATGGATCAACATTCGGCATGGACTAGATGGGCTGAAGGGCCTGTTTCTGTGCTGTACTTTTCTCTGACTCTAGCACTCTATTGATGATTGTTCTTCATCACTGTAGCCTTTGCACATGAGATAATGCATCGGTCAGAGTGTTAATCAGTGGGTAGTGAAATGCAATGAGAGTCTATATTTCAAATCAATGAAGCAATGGGAATTTCTCACAGAATTCCAAGCATGGTTTAAATTTAACCCATTAAACCAGGTGAACACTTCAAGGTGCATTATGGAGAAGAACAAATGAAGTCGCAGAGATAAAACAAGAAAAATTCACTCTGTTTCATTTTATTAGATGTGATCACTGTTATGTAATACTTCCTTGCTCAAAAGCTTCTAATGCTAAGTGGCTTTTTTCCTTTGTGCATAAGAATAGCAGAGAATGGGAAGCATTGAGCAAAACCAAATTCAATTTTCTAAATGTGACCAAACAGCTGCAAAATGATGTCCCTATGCTTATATTCAACACTCTTGTTTATGAAGGCAAACAAACTGAACATCTTCCCTACCCAATATTTTCTGGGAACTATGAGCTTGAACCCCAAGGTCCCTCTGAATGTCAATGATCCTTGCCATTTACGGTGTTTATCCTGCTTTGGCTCAACTTCCCAAAATCTATTACCTGTCTTTCCATCTCTCTAAACCTAGCTCCATATATTCATTTACCTTACACCTCTCTCCTCCACTCCTTAGCTGTGCTGTGAAAAACATAAACCCTCCACTGCCTCCACAGTTCCTAGGAAGGGCACCGATCCAAAAAAGTTGACCACTTTCTCTTTCCACAAGCACTATTGCCTGGCTGAATTCTTCCAACATTGTTGGCTTGCTCCTATCACCAGTTTGAGTATGGCCTCTTCTCAGAATGGCCATGACAGATCTCCCTGCCCCTCTGGTGCTTAGCATCTCTTTCCAGATATCTGTTTTACTGACAAAGGCTTCTGAGTCTCCCTATAAATGTGAAGCCAGAGGCAGCCTGATCATTCCCTAATTTGTTCCTAATCACAGCTGTTTCATGCCCTGATACCACGTAAATTAGATATCAGAGATGGCTTCTAATGATAGTTGCATAATATTATTATTGATGTCTCTGTGAGAAATGGAAATAGGTTATATGTATATGGCCATGGATCTTATGGAAGAAGGCAGCTGAAGACTTTATTCTCACATGGTCTTCACTTTGATTCTATCATGTCTTCTCACAAGTTTCTACGGCAAGTTTTCAGTGAAACACAGATGATAACAGTAACCTTAGATATTGATTAGAAATATGGCTTACATCTGGATGATCTTGCAGCATTCTTGCATTTTCCACCAATGGATCTCATGAACACAACCCTCTGAGAGATGCTTTTGAAATTGCATCTGGGTCTTGCTCAGCATGGGGTCTTTGAAATCTCTTTGTCATGAAAATGTAAATAAACCCAAACATTACAAGAATATGCCAAACAAACTATTTCCCTCTTTCTGATGTTGATCCACTATTGTGAAATTTGTAATTACAGAATAATATGCATTAACATTAGCCTAGATGCACTAACCTTGGACTTCGACAATCATTCCAGTGACAGGGTGATTCTTATCATAGCAAATAACTCTTTCTAGGAACCAGAGTTGCAAATGTCAATCAAATAGGGTAAGTAAGTTTATTTGAATGAACTGGATCAATAAGTGTGATTCTAAGGTTAAATTTGCTGATAAAGTGATAACCTGTGAGATAGTAGTTAATGCCATGCTGAACTATAATAGGCAAATATTGTCCCTTCCTATTATAGAATACTTAACCTGTGTAAGTTAATGTAAATTACTGTTGGAGGCATCCAATTCCATATAGGACTATTGGCCATTTCTTTAAGCATTTTGATTTAAATTTCAAAGTAGAAAACCAAAAATATGGAATGATGTTGAGAGTGAAGCAATCATGGTGACTCATGGACCATTAATTTTGAGGGTAAGATCTCTATGACTGCATTAAACCAATAGTGAGATGTTTCATGTTGCACGTGTTAAGTTTTATTTTAAGTGACCTTTGCTTCATTTGGTAATTATTATTTATTTATGTTCATCTAATGAGATATATTATTTTAGGTAGAGGAAACCAAAGCCTTTTTGTCAAAAGCCCAAAGTTCGGGGTGAATAATAAAGAGCTTGTATTTCTCAGACCGAGAATCATAGATCCTTCTGCAATGGGAGATGATGGAACATCCCCAGATCACTGATGATTATGCAGACACTATTTTATATTATCAAAACTGATTAATGAACATCATTAATTATTGTAAAACAAATGACTGCGATTATTTATTTCAATTAACCTCTCCCCTCATTGTAAAGAACTTGCAAATAGTTAATGTTGCATGATACATCACTTTTTGTATCTCCATTCAATGCTGTCTATTTTTCATATTGACTGTAAAAGTTTAGTAGTTTCCCTTCAGCATTAAACATCAAATATAAAAGTGATTTTGAAAGAGATAATCAGCAGAAAAACTGAACAAATTTTATTCTATTTAAGAACCTTACCTTTTCCACATAACACTAACTTTCCATTTAGGTATTATTGCTCTATCTCTTTAGACCATAAGGTGTAGGAGCAAAATTAGGCCATTCTTTCTATTGAGTCCACTCTGCCATTTCATTATGAGTGATTTATTATTTCTCTCAATCTCTTTCTCCTGCCTTCTTCCCATATCCTTGGATGCCATTACTAATCAACCTCTGCTTTCAATATAGCCAATGATCTGGCCTCCACAGTTGGCTGTGGCAATGAATTTCACAGATTCACCACCCTCTGGCTGAAGAAATTCCTCTTCACCTCTGTTGTAAAGGGACTTCCTTCTGTTCTGAGAGTTTACTTCTGGTAGAAGATTCCTCCACTAGAGGAAGCATCCTCTCCACTTCCATTTTATCTCGACCTTTCAATATCCGATCAGTTTCAATGAGATCCTTCCCTCCTTTTTCTAAACTCCAGCAAGTACATGCTCAGAGCCATCAAACACTCCTCATACTTCAAACCTTTTGTTCCTGGTATCATTTTTGTAAACCTCATCTCCAATGCCAACATGTCCTTTCTTAGATAAGGGGCCCAAAACTGCTCCAAGTGGGATCTGACCAATGTCTTATGTAGCCTCAGCATTGAATCCTTGATTTTATATTCTAGTCCTCTTGAAATGAATGCTAACATTGCACTTGCCTTCATTATCAGCTGCTCAACCTGCAAGCTGTAGGAAATCCTACATGAGGACTCCAAGTCCCTTTGCACCACTGATTTTTGAATTTTTTTTCCCATTTAGAAAATTATTCATACATTTATTCTTTCTATTAAAGTGCATGACCATACACTTCTTAACACTCTATTCTATTTGCCACTTCTTTTCCCATTCTTTTCTGTCTAAATCCTTCTGCAGACTCCCTGCTTTTTCAAAACTATTTGTTCCTCCACCTATCTTTGTATCATATGCAAACTTGGCCACAAAGCTATCAATTCTGTCATCCATATCCTTGACATATAATGTGAAAAGAAGCGGTCCCAGCACCAACCCCTGTAGCACAGCACTAGTCACCAGCAGCCAACCAGAAAAGACCCTCATTATTCCCACTCTTGGTTTCCTGCCAGTCAGCCAATCTTTCCTGTAATACCATGAGCTCAATTGACTGGTAGATAGAAGTCTGTTTGCTTTCTGAGGTGGAGGAGGTAGAATTTGTGATGGACATGCCAGATGAGCTCCTGTTTGTCAGCAGTCTAGGAAAGCTGGCAATGAGGCACAGTTGAGTTTGTTGCCTGAACTAAAACATCAAGACATAGCGATGGAGAGCAGGACTTCCAATCACTTTTCCTGGAATTCTTCTGGAACTATGTAGTCAAAATGGCATCATCTGTGACCCTGAACTTGCTATACTTTTGCTGTTGGCATTCATATTTTGCCAGCTCTGGGGTGGCACGTTAGCATGGCAATTAGTGCAATCACTTTGCAGAGCAAGGGCTACACGATGGGGGTTCAATTCCCACTTCAGTCCCTGAGGAGTCTATACCTTCTCCCCATAACCGTGTGTGTTTCCTCTGGGTGCTCTGGTTTCCTCCCACATTCCAAAGACTTCTAGTTAGTGTTATTGAGTGTTATTGTGGCCATGCTATGTTGGTGCCCAAAGCATGTTTACACTTGCAGCTGCCCCGGTACATCCTCAGACTGTGTTGGTTGTTGACACAGAATGACGCATTTCACTGTTATGTTTTGATGTACATGTGACAAATAAAGCTAATCTCATCATGCTATTTATCTCAACTCTGGCAAGTGATATCTGAAAACAGCTGATATTCCCCAGTGGCTGCAGTAATGGCTAATGTGGCATATCTTATTTCCTGAGGAACAGCAATCTGTTAGCATTGGAGATCAATCTGTAATTGATTCAGTTAAAAGTGCTCAGAAAGGATTAGCTTGAGTCTCCACTATGACCTGAAGACTTTGAATGGTCTCAGGGGCAACTCCATTGATGTGGGTGAGGTGGGGTGGATTCTCTCTCTGGTCAGCTTCATTTCTTCTTCCATGCCATTTCTAATGCCATATTTCTTAGTAAGCTGTAGCAGAGGCATATCTTTTTGTAAGGACTGTAGGCTTGAGATCACAACTGAACAGTTAAATGCCTGCTGCTTCACGAGAGACAGCAACAATGGCATATGAAACGCGATCCATCTACTGCTGCACTGTGTGATTGCCTGTGTTGGCTGAGGCAGAACGTCTGTCAATACAGACTAGAACTAATCCTCTCCGGGCTCGGTTTGAGCTCCTGTAAGCTGAATGATATGAACTTATCCGAACTTTTAATTACCTCATGCATTCATGATGCATCACCATTCACCTTTTCATGAATTCCAAATCCTTGTTCTCCTATTTTGATTCCTTCAAATATGGCCACCCTCCAGTAAGCTCGCACCAGATCTTTCCTTCCCCTCCGGTTCTTCTCTGTCAGTGGCAATATCTAAGCTTGTACTTGGTGTGAATACCTGTAATGAATCTAGGTGCAGGTTCTCCAATGTCATCGTCTTCCTCCTTCTCCCTCCCATCCTCAGCCTGCACCTTTTCTGGTGGACTGGATTCTTTCTGTGGTCAGCTACCAATTTTCCACTCCTACAGCATTTCTAACACCATGTTTCTTAGTAAATTATGGCAGAAATGTGTCTCTCTGTACATGGATAAAAGATTGCTGTCATGAGATCACAGCTGTATAATTAAGTTCCTGAGCTATACGAGAAAGCACTAGCAGCATATGAGGAAGAAAAGATTTTGCGCGAATTGTGGTTAAGGGCTGTGATGCTTACACTCTGTTTCAAACCTGCCCAAGTGCTACACTTCGTATTGTTCTTATAATGATCTTGGAGCAAACGAATTTCTTAGCTGACATTGATTTGAAGCTTAAATTATTTCCAACATCAAAGGCAAGCGTAAAGAGGCTAAGCAGTTTATAGCTGTATTAAACATTTATAGCTCAAAATCTTCACATATTTACATGAGATCTCCCACAATGATACAAAGGGAATGTTTGAGAACCCTGTGTTGATAACTGATATGCTCTCTTTCACTCTTAGGGATTTGGATTCCTTAGTATATGGATGGTATATTGGCACTATAGTTAGTTTAAAGCTCTACAGACCTGGTTTTAATCCTGACTTCAGGTGCAGACTGCACAAAATTTGAACATTCTTCCTATAACAATTTAGTTTTCCCTTCGGGGCTCTAATTTCCATCTAAATCCCAACTATGTGCTGGCTGGTAGATTATTTAGCTACTATGTATTGCCCCAAGTCTGGGTGGGTAGTAGGAAAAGTGGCAATGGATGAAGGAGGTGTTGCTGGGGATGTAAGGAAGAATAAGTCACCAAGAACTAATTGTGGGGATAGAATTTCCCCGATAAAAGTTCATATCCTCAATGTCCTCTTCATACTCTATGTCATGAGAAATACCAAGTGTAATTCCAAAGATTCTGCTTTGGGCTGTTATTCTCCATCACCTTTTCAATCATGTCCATACTTGCCATCAGCATTTACTAGTTCTCCAGAGTTTATGAGAATAACTGTTTTCACTCTCTCATGTGTAGATGAGTTCTGCCATTATGGAATCTACCATGTTTTTCCTTTGCCTTAAAGAGTCCTGCAGTCCCCATTTTTCCTTCAGACAATGCACAACTGTGTGTGCTATATCTCCAGTGTCACCTCTGATACAATTTACTTTCAAATCTCAGTTGTTTCTTTGTACATACACCATACATGCACTTACAGATTTCTGTTGTCGGCTCACAGTGTCTACTGCACGTTTTCATAGTCATTTGCCTATGTGATTATAATATTAAACATATATATTCCTGAAAAATATTTCTGTACTTAAAAGTGCATGAGCGACACAGCCCACAAACTTTGAAGTCTGGAAACTTGAGGTTTGATTAAGTGCTATTCAATAGGTGTCCAACCAGCCTTAGTTGCCATTCTAACAATGGGTCCAAGCTATCTACCATTTCCTGAAAGGTTCTTTAAATGTTTTCCTTTAGGGATCACTCCAACCAGTCCATCCATTATTGATCAGGCCCCTGGTACTGATTTCAAACTCATGTCCCTATCTTTACCCTGTCAAATCAAATCCCCAGCCATTCCACCTCCTGGTCCTCATCTCCCTTCATTTTCTGATTCCTGACATGATCTTGTCCTTCTCTATGAAATTCCCCATACCTGCAGACTCAACCCTAATCCCCTTCTCCACATATATCTGTTGCCAGCTTACTTCCTCTGTAAGCTCTACTCTCTGCAGTGGAAGCTGCCCACAGGTGAAAGGTCTTTCTGTGCCTCTTCTGTCACTTGTGACATCTTTGACTTTGTCTGCTACCTTAGTACACTTTCCCTGGTGCTTTGCATCCACTGAACCATTAATTTAAAAATCTGTCAGCTGTGTACAATAGCTTAACTCTTATAGCAAATTTATTGTATAATAATAGCTCATGTTCTTTAATATATTATACCACAGTATTCAATTTACCTTTAACAGTCAATGTGATTAAATATGTTCAATATTTCTGTGAAAATTCAAATCACATCAAGCAAATTGTATTTATGGTTTCGCGGTATATAGATAAGAAGTGTTCACAAATACATTATGAAATAATACATCCAACAATGTAAGCTATCCTACAACGTTATTTTATTTTATATTATTGAGTTTACTTACTTCTATTGTTTACTTCAGTTCCTACAGTTTCTGTACAAATCAATGTGAAGAGAATGAAAAATGCCTAACAAGTATCAAATAGACAATTATGTGGGTTAAACTGAAGGAGTTTATGTTAGAGATGACATTTGATGCAACTTCCAAATATCAGACAAGTAAAATCCATTTGCTACATGTAGAAGTACACCAAAAATGCTCATTTTGGTCAATGCTACTGGCAAGGTGAATGTTTTGAAAGGTAATTTAGTGGTGTAACAATGAAAAATTCTCCTTCTGATGTGTTGTTTGGAGATGCCCAGCAAATACCTACAGATGACTGGTATCATGTGGATGAAACATTCACAAGGACAGAGCACAAGGAATAATCCCAATTGCCCAGCAAGTACTGATAAGACGGTGCAAATCAAATTCTAGCCCACATACTTCAGGAGGAAAGAAACAGTCAGTAAAGAAGTCTTCCAAAAATGATTTTGTTGTTCCTGATAGGTTATAAAAAATCAACCTTTGCAAGATAGCTTATTTCCAAAGTGAGAACTTTACTGCCAATACTAGGCTTTGATTATACATTCACTGATCTCATTTGTACATCTAAATAGTTGTAATGAGGAACAAGATATTTCCATTTAGATCAATCCACCTATACCCTTGTAGGTGTACTAGCTCAAAATATGTTACCTCATTAAATTCTTAAAAAAGGAACAATTTTCACCATTGAAAAGCAAGAATATGTCGCAACTATTATAAAGATGTATTAATTTGTGACTTTTAGAAGGTGCCAAGATGGCTGTCGAAATGACTAATTTATTTGTCAGAAAATAAAAGACAAATTATAATACAAATATCAGGTTCTTTTTCATAAAAAAATCAAGTCGTCATTTGCAATGACAATGCTTTAATCCTCATTACTTACAATATTTAGTAGAATTATGATGTCAGATGATCATTAAAATTGTATCAACTGCTCCAATGTAACTGTTCCTAAAAGAATATCGAAAAATCATTTAACGTCTTCAATTACAGAATGCCCAAGTTTGACATTCATTTGACAATGTAAACTAATGTGGTGCTTTGTTTCCCTGATACAATCAAGCAAACAGAAATCTAATTCCTATTATATAATGTCATTGTGAATTTACCAATCCTTGAAGCTTTTAAATCCAACCTCGTCAGTAAATTAGAGAAACGTCAGTTACTGCTATGGTTGAATGCTTTTCCCATGTTATGTGTTATATTAATGCACAAATTAGTGTGATGCCTTAGGTCAGGACTTTAATAATGGATCATATGATTCACTTCCGACTGAAGGCACTGCATGAAAGGTAAAGTGCCCAATAGCAAAACCAAAGTTGTACAAAGAGGTGAGCTTGACGATTGACTTGGCTTCTTGAGTCTTGTGCCTAACAAAGAAAAATATAAATTTATCTCAATGTGTGTTCCTCGAGGCTCTGATAAAAATGTGATAACCTTTTCAAGTACAATGGTCAGTCTTAACTAGATTTCCCTTACCAAGCAGAACTACTTATGAACTGAAAGGGAATCTATTTGCTCAATAAAAAGCCTATAAATATGAAGCTTTGGTGCTTCTCATTAAAATATTTCGAATTAGAAGGATTGCTAGAAGTGCAGCAGTTAATTGCAGAAAGAATCAAGATGTATTGATAAGATTAGTCATCTATAAAAGGTTGGCAATCAACTGATCAGTTTTTAGTGGTTTTCCCTGAGAGAAAATGAATACCAGAATAATTGCCTGCCAGTGCTTGATTATTGTCATTGTATTCCAGAATTGACTCTTGACATCAGCAATAGTTTGCAACTCAAACAACACAACACTCCTTCATTGTCTGCAGTCATTGCCTGCCATATTTGTTGGAAAATGCATTTGCATAGCTGCCGGCTAAGGACATTAGTAATTCTGTATTTTACCCACAAGGGCTGGATAACCCTTTACTTCAGCACACTCACAAATGTTGGTATTTAGGATGAAGTACATGACTTGATTTGGTTTCTGCAGAAAACTTGGGTGGCACTGTGGCACAGCTGGTAGTGTTGCTGCTGCACATCTTACAGGGTTCATTTCTGACTGCTGGTTCTGACTTTGTTGAGTTGGTAACTGCATGGCTTTCCTCCTGATCTAAAAAATGTGTGAGTTGGTTGAAAAATTGTCCTCTGTGCAATGAATCTAGTGTGTGGTGAATACTAGAATCTGTGGAGAGTCGAGGGGAAATTGTAAAAACAAAATGAAGTTGGTATAAATAGGTGCCTGATGCAGACTTGGTGGGGTAAGTGTCTCTTTATGAATCTCTGAGATAAATACCCATGCTTTCATAGTAGAAAGGGAGTAAAAACATCTCTGGATTTTTTTTGTTGCCACAAATGCCCCGCTTTCACCCTTCTTCTGCTACCATTAAAAGCCTTTTTTCTACATCCACGTTTGCTATTATATTTTCCATAGTGCATCATTTACTTTGGTTGGGCTTCATGTTTGGTGGTCTCTGTTATGTCTCATAACTTCAAGACATTAAACTAATTCAAACAAACTCACGTGAGTCTGAAAATGGGTGTAACTCGAGTTTACTTCAAGCAAGGTGCAGGTGTATCACATGGTAGCACAATGACGTATGCAAGTATTGTATATTTACATATAATTCATGATTAATTATCTAGACAAGTAAGAATGCTTTATCAAACTATATATATACACACACATATTACACAAATATAACTGAAATATTAAATACACACAGTCTCCTTTAAATACACAAGGTGCTCCTATTTGCTAATTGTCAAACATTGAGAGTAAGTTCATGAATTGGGCTCTGAATGAAGGGCTCTTTTTACTGAGTTTTAGCTTATTTGATGTGTTCTGATAGTCATTTTTCTTAAGTCTGTTAAAAACAGTAGATATTAAACTATGGTACAAAAGCACAATAAATATACGGTGTGCAATTCTGACAATATAACACAAAGACTCACACTTATTAATATCCCTGAACATAATCTCCAGTAAAAACATTAATAGTTTTTGTTGCCATTCTCAGCTTCAGAAGCTGAGCAAAATGAACTATATGCATTATGCAATGAAATTAATTCATCATGTCCACATTACACAGCAAAATGCAAACAGTGGGTGATGAGATCAGTTATTTCTGATGTCTTCATCTGAAGCAATCTCTTGAGATTTAGGATAACTCAATTAAACCTCAGTTTTGTGGGTTCCAGTTAATCATTGAGAGCAGAATGGGAATTCCAGAATCTGCCACAAGCAAATAGGGAATATATTGTGAAGTGAAGCTTGTGATCCAGGAAAAGGGATTCTAGGACAAGCATAGACCATCTTTTGTTGCAAGGCTTTTGTTCTTCTCACACTACTGGGGTCACATGTAGGTGCTGCATAAACATTAATTCTTAATAAATTCACTATATTGAAGGAAAGTAAGATCATATGCAGAGAACTTGGTTAATGAGCCTCAGACTGTTCAAACTAAATTTTGTATTTGTTCTCCATCCTGTCAGTAGCTTCTGGTGCTAGCATTAATGTTCCAGTCTCAGCTGCCTCCCAATATAATACTAAGCTATTTCTTCATCCTATTACATCTTCACAATACAAAGAGAAGCCTTTTGGCTTATGGAGCATCTCAGTAAATTCCCTCACTAATTTCCCTGTAATCTCTTTTGTAACTCCAACCTACATTTACTCCTCTTACCCATCTACACACAAGAGCAGTTTTCAGTAGCCATTTGACCACCATCCTCGAGATATGAGAAGAAACTAGATGACCAGTGAAAACCACGTAGTCACAAGGAGAATGTGCAACATCCACACAATCTGCTCTGGAGGTCAGGATCAATCTGAGGAGCAGCAGTAGTATCTGTTGTGCCATAGTATCTCCCCTATTTTTGAGATAGTTAAGGGTCTTTGCATCCAATAGCCATTGTTATTCACCTCTAGAATTCAATGGACAGTCATCAAAACTCTTTATTTCTTCAAAAATATAGAAACATAGAAAACCTACAGCACAATACAGCCCTTCAGCCCACAAAGTTGTACCGAACATGACCCTACCTTAGAAATTACTAGGCTTACCTATAGCCCTCTATTTTTCCAATCTCCATGTACCTATCCAAAAGCTTCTTAAAAGACCCTATCGTATCCGCTTCCACCACCATTGCTGGCAGTCCATTCCACTCTCTGAGTAAAAAACTTACCCCTGACATCTGCTCTGTACATACTCCCCAGCACCTTAAACCTGGGTCCTCTTGTGACAACCATTTCAGTCCTGGGAAAAAGCCTCTGACTATCCACATGATCAATACCTCTCATCACTTTATACACCTCTATCAGGTCACCTGTCGTCTTTCATCGCTCCAAGGAGAAAAAGCCGAGTTCACTCAACCCATTCTCATAAGGCATGCTCCCCAATCCAGGCAATGAGGTGACCAGTACTGAACGCAGTACTCCAAGTGGGGTCTGACCAGGGTCCTATATAGCTGCAACATTACCTCTTGGCTTCTAAACTCAATTCCACGATTGATGAAGACCAATATGCCTTCTTAACCTCAGAGTCAACCTGTGCAGCTGCAAATACAAACAGCAGTCAAACTGCAGCATTTTGTAGAATGTCAGTTACTTCTTGAGTTAACAAAATAGCAGCTGGTTATGAGCAAACACTGTACAGGATGAAATCAATTTTTTGAGACTTTTGTACAAGAAATTCCATCCTATATAGTATTTGCTCACATCCATTCCAGCTGAGAACTTCTAACGTAAATGCTCGAGACAAAGCAGTTCTCAACTGAGTAACTGTAAAAACAACCAGAAGTAGCCCTTCCATCATTTCATCAACATGTGACACACTGGGCCAAAGTACAGCAGCATAGAGGGAAACAGATTATGGATCCAATACTTGATTTAATGGCTAGCAAACGTGACTAAATGCGGACAACCAGCAGGTTTCAATCCAGATTAACTGAGTGTGGACAAAAATGAAGATTGAAAGTGTAGACCATAATTTATCCTCATGCTTAGATATTTGTGCTCTATCTTGCCGTGACAAGCACAAATGAATGAAGTACGCAGCTTTCCATCCTTCTGGGAAACAAGTACACTAATCTGACAGATGTGCTTAGCCAGCTCCTGCATTTTCTCCCTTATCACTGTGTATCAGGATGACTATTATGTGACCATTTGTAAGTACCGATCGAACCTTTCATGTATCATGTTGCAGCTGTATAATATTTTGCTTAAGCAATGGTTGAAGTACGAAGCACATTTTTGCTCACTATACTATAGGAAGGAGGCAATGGCGAGGATGTAAAAAGTTTATATTGACTGGGTAGGAGTATATAGGAGATGCTGGATAAGCTTGGGTTATTTTATTCTGAAGCATTAGAGGGTGAAAGGACCACTGATAAAAGTGCTTAAAATTATGAGGGGCATTGATAGGTTAGATAGTCAGAGTCTTTTACCCCCAGGGTGAAAATGCATAATATTGGAAGGCACAGATTTAAAGTAAAAGAGGGGAAAGTTTAAAGGAGATGTGTGAGGCAAGTGTTTTTTCATAAAGAGAGTGCAAAGTGCTTGGAGTATACTGCCAGGAAAGGTTATGGAATCAGACACAGAAATCTTTAAGAACATTAAGGCAGATGTATGAACAGAAATAGAGGCTTATGAGCCATATTCGGGTTGGCATCTTGTTCAGTGTAGATGAGGTAGGCCAAAGGCCCTATTATCAACCTGTATAAAGGTGGCCTTTTCCAATTGGCTACCAGTGACAAGTGCTTTGCCACTTCTTTTTACATTATATGTCAATGATTTGGATAATGGAATTGATGGCTTTGTGGCCAAGTTTGTGGACAACACGAAGAGAGGTAGAGAACCAGATAGTGTTGAGGAAACAGGGTTTCTGCAGAAGGACATAGACAGATTGCAGGAATTGAGCAAAGAAAATGGCAGATGGAATCTAATGTAGGGATGTGAGCCGTGCACCTCTGCATAAGAAATAGAGGTGTGGACTTTTCTGAATGGGGAGAGGATCAATAATCAGAGGTTCAAAGGGACCCGGGAGTCCACGTGTAGGATTCCCTAAAGACTAACTTGTAGGTTGAGTCAGTGGTAAGGAAGGCAAATAGGATATTAGCATTCATTTCAAGAGGATGAGAATTAAAAAAAAAGCCAAGGTATAATACTGAGGCTTTATAAGGCAATGGTCAGACCATAAATGGAATATTGTGAAGAGTTTTGGGCTCTTTCTCTGGCATTGGAGAGGGTCCAGAGGAGATTCACAAGAATAGTCCCAGGAATGAAAGGGTTGACATGTGAGGAGCATTTGATTGCTCTGGACCTGTACTCACTGGAATTTAGAAGGATGAGAGGGAGCTCATTGAAACCGATCAAAATGTTGAAAGGCCTACATAGAGTGGGTGTGGAGAGGATGCTCCTACAGTGGGAGAATCTAGGACCGGGATGCACAGACTCAAAATAGAGGGACGTTCATATAGAACTGAGGTGAGAGAAAAGTTCTTTAGCTAGAGGGTGGTGAATCTGGGGAATTAATTGCTGCAGACAGCTATCCTGGCCAAGGCATTGAGTATACTTAAAGTGGAAACTGATAGGTTCTTTATTAATCAGGACATCAAAGGTTATGTGGACAAGGCAGGAGAATGGGGTATTTGAGGAATAATAAATTAGCCATGATAGAATGGCAGAGCAGATTCAATGAGCTGAATTATTCTGCTCCTTTGTCTAATGGTCTTATTATGCTACACAGTCCTATGGTTTAACAAAGCAATGCACAGCCTTGACGGTGCTGTGCTGTGTCCCGGGTAATACTGCAGAAAAGATCTATTGATTTTAGCCAGAATGTTGCAAGGTCAAGTCCAATCCTTTTCAGATTCATGAACTAAGTACATCTCATAGAGACATAGAAAACCTGCAGCACAATATAACCCCTCAGCCCACAAAGTTGTGCCGAACATGTCCCTACCTCAGAAATTACTAGGCTTACTTATAGCCCTCTATTTTACTAAGCTCCATGTACTTATCTAAAAGCCTTTTAAAAGACCCTGTCGTTTCCACCTCCACCACCACCGCCAGCAGCCCATTCTATGCACTCACCACTCTCTAAGTAAAAAACATACCCCTGACTTCTCCTCTGTACCTACTCCCCGTCAGCTTAAACCTGTGCCCTCTAGTGGCAACCATTTCAGCCCTGGGAAAAAGCCTGTGGCTATCCACAGGATCAATGCCTCTCATCATCTTGTACACCTCTATCAGGTCACCTCTCACCCTCCTTCATTCCAAGGAGAAAAGGCCGAGTTCACTCAACCTATTCTCATAAGGGATGCTCCCCAATCCAGGCAACATCCTTGTAAATCTCCTCTGTACCCTCAAGTGGGGTCTGACCAGGGTCCCGTATAGCTGCAACATTACCTCTTGGCTCTTAAACTCATTCCCATGATTGATAAAGGTTAATGCACCATATGCCTTCATAACCACAGAGTCAACCTGCATAGCAGCTTTGAGTATCCTATGGACTCGGACCCCAAGAACCTTGTGATCCTCCACACTGCCAAGATTCTTGCCATTAATACTATATTCTGCCATCATATTTGACCTACCAAAATGAACCACCTCACACTTATCTGGGTTGAACTCCATCTGCCACTTCTCAGCGCAGTTTTGCATCTTATCAATGTCCTATTGTAACCTCTGACAGCCGTCCACACTATCCACAACACCTCCAACCTTTGTGTCATCAGCAAACCTACTAACCCATCCCTCCACTTCCTCATCCAGATCATTTATAAAAATCACAAAGAGTAAGGGTCCCAGAACAGATCCTTGAGGCACTCTCCTGGTGACCAAAGTCCATGCAGAATATGACCCATCTACAACCACTCTTTGCTTTCTGTGGGCAAGCCACTTCTGGATCCACAAAGCAATATCCCCTTGGATACCATGCCTCCTTACTTTCTCAGTAAGTCTTGCATGGGGTACCTTATCAACTGCCTTGCTGAAATCCACATACACTACATCTACTGCTCTTCCTTCATCAATGTGTTTAGTCACATCCTCAGAAAATTCAATCAGGCATAGAAGGCATGACCTACCCTTGACAAAGCCATGCTGTCTATTCCTAATCATATCATACCTTTCCAAATGTTCATAAATCCTGCCTCTCAGGATCTTCTCCATCAACTTACCAACCACTGAGATAAGACTCACTGGTCTATAATTTCCTGGGCTATCTCTGCTCCCTTTCTTGAATAAGGGAACAACATCCACAACCCTCCAATCCTCCAGAACCTCTCCTGTCCCCATTGATGATGCAAAGGTCATTGCCAGAGGCTCAGCAATCTTCTCCCTTACCTCCCACAGTAGCCTGGGGTACATCTCATCCGGTCCTGGCAACTTATCCAACTTGATGCTTTCCTAAAGCTCCAACACATCCTCTTTCTTAATATCTACATGCTCAAGCTTTTCAGTCTGATTAAGTCATCACTACAATCACCAAGATCTTTTTTCCATGGTGAATACTGAAGCAAAGTATTCATTAAATATCTCTGCTATTTCCTTCGGTTTCATTCACACTTTCCCACTGTCACACTTGATAGGTCCTATTTTTTCAGGTCTTATCCTCTTGCTCTTCACATACTTGTAGAATGCCTTGGGGTTTTCCTTAATCCTGCCCCTTCTGGCTCTCCTAATTTCCTTCTTAAGCTCCTTCCTATTAGCCATATAATCTTCTAGATTTCTAACATTACCTAGCTCTCTGAACCTTTTGTAAGCTTTTCTTTTCTTCTTGATTAGATTTATTACAGCCTTTGTACACCACAGTTCCTGTACTCTAGCATAACTACCCTGTCTTATTGGAACTTACTTATGCAGAACTCCACACAAATATCCCCTGAACATTTGCCACATTTCTTCAATACTTCTCCCTGAGAACATCTTTTTCCAATTTAAGCTTCTAATTTCCTGCGTGATAGCCTCAGAATTCCCCTTACTCCAATTAAACACTTTTCTAACTTGTCTGTTCCTATCTCTCTCCAATGCTATTGTAAAGGAGATAGAATTATGATCACTATCTCCAAAATGCTCTCCCGCTGAGAGAACTGACACCTGACCGGGTTCATTTCCCAATACCAAATCAAATACAGCCTCTCCTCTTATGGGCTTATCTACATACTGTATCAAGAAACCTTCCTAAACATACCTAACAAACTCCACCCCATCTCAACACTTTGTTCTAGGGAGATGCCAATCGATATTTGGGAAATTAAAATCTCCCATCATGACAACTCAGTCATTATTACTCCTTTCCAGAATCTGTCTCCCCATCTGTTCTTCAGTGTCCCTGTTACTATTGGGTGGTCTATAAAAAACACCCAGTAAAGTTATTGACCCCTTCCTGTTCCTAACTTCCACCCACAGAGACTCCGTAGACAATCCCTCCACAGCATCCACCTTTTCAGTAGCAGTGACACTATCTCTGATCAACAGTGCCATGCCCCCACCTCTTTTGCCTCCCTCCCTGTCCTTTCTGAAACATCTAAAATCCGGCGCTTGAAGTAACCATTTCTGTCCCTGAGCCATCCAAGTCTCTGTAATGGCCACCACATCATATCTCCATGTACTGATCCACGCTTTGTTCACAACACTCCTTGCAATAAAATAGATGCATCTCAAACCTTCAGTCTGAGCACGTCATTTCTCTAACACCTGCCTATCCTCCCTCTCACACCATCTACAAGCTTTCTCTATTTGTGAGCCAACTTCCTCTTCCCCAGTCTCTTTAAGCTCGATTCCCATCGCCCGAACAATTCTAGTTTAAACTGTCCCCAGTAGCCTTAGCAAACCACCCCGCCAGGATATTGGTCTCCCTGGGATTCAAGTGCAACCCGTCCTTTTTGCACAAGTCACATCTGCCCCAAAAGAAGTCCCAATGATCCAGAAATATGATCCCTGCCCCCTGCTTCAATCCCTCAGCCACTTATTTATCCTCCAACTCATCCTATTCCTATTTTCAATGTTGCGTGGCACAAGCAGTAGTCCCGAGATTACTACCTTTGTCGTCCTGCTTCTCAACTTCCTTCCTAACTCCCAGTTGTCTTTTTTCAGGACCTCTTCCTTTTTCTTACCTATGTCATTTATATCAATATGTATCACGACCTCTGGCTGTTCTCCCTCCCACTGCAGGATATCTTGGATGCAGTTGGAAACATCCTGGACCCTGACACCTGGGAGACAAACTACCATGTTTGTTTCTTTCTTGCATCCACAGAATCGCTTGTCTGGCCCCCTAACTATAGAGTTCCCTATCACTACTGCCTTCCTCTTCCTTTCCCTACCCTTCTGAGCCGCAGGACCATACTCTGTGCCAGAGGCATGGCCACTGTTGCTTCCCCCAAGTAGGCTGTCTCCCCCCAACAGTACTCAAGCAGGAGTACTTATTGTCAAGGGGTACAGCCACTGGGGTACTCTCTAGTACCTGACTCTTCCCCTTCTCCCTCCTGACTGTGACCCACCTGTCTGTCTCCCGTGGCCCCGGTGTGACCACTGCCTATAACTTCTCTCTATCACCTCCTCGCTCTCCCTGACCAGGTGAATGTCATCCAATTAACACAGGTAAACCTACCTCGCCATGTCCCATTACCGCCTAAGCCCGTTGAGCCAAAGCCCTACCACTTTGCTACCTCTCACTCCTCTGCCTACTCCGACGCTACTCGCTGGATATGGCTGCCTTCTTTTTAAACCTTTTGTGCTCCATTAGCTGACATCACGTGCCTGCACAGTCTTGCCTCTCTTTTACCCCAAGTAGTAAAAAACCACCTTCACTCCAGAGATCAGCCTATCACTCGCAACCTTCTTGCTCTGAATATCATTAACAGTTATTGTAACAGATCGTCAAGTTAACCTCGTAATTAAACTGCATGGCAATCTGGAACTTCCAGATGAAGAGAAAGATTATTACCTATTTTCAAACCATGAAGGTAAAATATACAATTTCTATTAAGCTAGGTTACTATACTTTTATCATGTAATTATATTGTCCATTAAAACGTGTTCTATTTGGAATAAAAGCAGAATATGCTGGAAACACTCAGCAAGTCAGGCAGCATGCATGGAAAGTGAAATTTAGATGAAGGATCCTGAACTGTTCATCTTTCCATAGATATTGCCTGAGTCCTTGCAGTGCTTTCAGTTTTTAATTTAGATTTCCAGTATCAGCAGTTCATTGATTTTTATTCAAAGTTCAACTTGGAAACTGCATGATTAAAATGAATTAGCCCCGATAATTCCCAGTAGTGTAAGCACTTGTTGGCCTTGTTGTAATATGTCTGTCTATTCCTTGTATTAAGAATTGGTCTTTCAGGAAGTGACTGCAATAGGCAGATGATGTTTATCTCTATCAAAATAGATAACAAAAGATCTACCTGAGATTGAACAACAGAATCTGTAGTCAGTCTTGAAGCCAACAGTGCATTTTCTTGGAAGTCCAAGTTAAAAGTTCTCCAAAATAGTTATCACTGTGCAATATAATCCACTTGAAAATGTAAATAAACCTGCCTTTCAATTTTGTGTTTGATCTCTGTAAAGAATTGTTATTACTTGAAATTTTAATTGCAAACATTTGCTGCAACACTGCCCATGAGTGACAAATCTTACCTTGTGTGATTCACAGGAATTTATCTTACACCAGTGCAGACTGAATTTGCATGCTTTCACTCTTTTATAAATGATGCTTTTATACTTTAATTCATAGTATAATTCATAAATCTGAGATTTTCCCCAGATGTGAACAACACGCATTGACATTTAGATCATGCAGTTCGATTGACTTTATCTCAATAAAAAGTAATGAAAATCTTGCCTTTATCTGAAACTGCTATTTAAAATAAATAGGTTGCAACTGTGCTAAAATAGTGAATAGAAGGATTTCCTTCATATATATTACTCCATTTTGTTATTGCTTTTATTTTTATCTTCTGGCAGCTTGACTGGGAAACAATCCTTCCAGATGGAACAGCCTTTATACTTGAGATAATCTTATCTCACTCTGTTCCAGACCACAGGCTTGAAAGATGTCATTGTGTCGCAGATCTTTTTAACTGACAATATCACACTAGTGTCTCCATGCCACTACACGAAGTTCTGAATATAGATGCAAGGAAGTGGAATAACATTGTTTTAAGGCAGATACAAGTGAAGGTTTGATCGATTAAATCCCAAATAAAGCCCTTGTTGTGATGTCGATGGTTTCTCTGTGTTTGCACTGCGCCGACTGTTATCAGTTTCCACAACATTCATAGGTTGACGGGTGGACTAGCTGTGGCTTTTGAACTTGCCTAATGGAGACTGAATGGGAAAATTTACACATAAATGTTCTGATACGCCTGGATAGAACATTGTTTACAATCTCCTTCAATGGCAGTGAACTGTTTCAGAGAGAAATGAGCTGGTAGGACAGGTAATCACCTTCATCACTATAAATAGAATTCACTTTAACATCTTTTAAAAGTTAAATCTAACCTTTGGGATTTATATCCAACAAAGATGAAATCATTCACTTGGAGCTGCCTTAAATGTATTCCTCTTTAATCTGAAATCCAACTACTCCATCAGCTTCCCACTGAACTGAAAGATAGTAACACAAGCTCTCTGGAAGGGTTTATAGAGCTGCAACATCAGCACATCCTCTTCTGTTGCAGAAGCATGTTTATTTTTAGCCTGCTGGGTATTCACAGCCTTCTTTGATTTTATTTACAGGCTTAAAATTGTTTTGCAAAACAAGAAAGGATTTAGATGTTAAATTGGTCCCTTCCTGTGTTTCTTTGGTAAATCAAACTCACTGTCAGTTTCTTCTTGCTCTGGTGTAGAGCATGAAAGAACAAAATAAATACTGTACACCAATGTAGATTTCCTGACTCCAGGCACACAGCATGCAGCCCATTAACCTGGATGTTTGCGATCAGGGCTTTAATAATCGGTGACAGGACTTTCTTCTCAACTTGTGTCTAATGCAGCTGACAGCTGTGCTCCCATTTTTCTGCCTGGTTGGATTGTAGATCCAGATTGCTTTTACTTACATCCCCACAGCAATCTCCCCTGCTATTAAAGCCAAATTAGTAACTTGTAGCCAAGAACGGATATTGAAGCTTCCACAGCAAGACCAGTGACAGTGCTGTCTTTTATCTTTGCCCCTTTAATTTAGTGCCAAATGCACTAACTTCAGCCGAAATACATTTTGGCAGTTGCTAGACACTCTTGCCCTATCTTATTTATGTTCACAAGGAACTTGGGTTGACACTCCAGTGCAATGTGCTAAGCTGCATTTGTATTCCCTTCCTTTTTTTTAAAATAACTAACTATTTGTCCATTAACACCTTGCTATTTGTGGGAAATTGCTTACATCATATGCTAGGATGCTCTCATCAGTTACCTGACGAGGTAACCGTAGCCTTTGGCCAGGAACAGTTGTGTGCAATCTAGCTGTCATGTCTCTTTAATATAAGAAGACGCTTCCATTAACCATTTTGGTGCATTCATTGAGGAAAGGTATAGTAAAACGCAATTTTATTTTAAGGTTTATATTAGTGTGTTTGTGTGAGCATACATGCGGAATATGTTAAATGCAAGTCGGGCCACGCTGTGCAGGAAGGCGAAGACATGTGTATGTGCATAATAAAAATGCATTTAACTTTTGTTAGTGTTCTATATATGCCCATGTACACATGCAGCATGATAAGTTAAGAACAAAAGGAGCAGGTGTAAGTCATTGGTCCCTTAAGTCTGTCCTGCCATGGTTACTTTGCCCCACAGTCCCTCTCCTCCTCTCTGTCAGAGCCCTCAGTTCCCTGGTCATTCAAAAAACGTCTCTATTTTTTTTTCTTATACACCCCTTGTAATCCGGCCTCCACAATCTTCCAGGGTGGGGTATTCCAGAGATTCACTACCCTCTGTGAGAAGAGAGGTTGCCTTGTTTGTCTGTGCAGAAAGGAGACGGTGGTGTGTCTGAATCTGTTGTCCCCTGGTAATAATAGCTCCAAATAATGGAAAACAGCTTCTGGAATCAAACCTAGACTTTGTTGATCTGATGACTTTATCTTGCATTGTTAAGCAAACCAACCAAATAAGCTTTTCAGGGAACTTCAACAACATGGCACACTGACTCAGGTACTCTTTGGGTCAGATTTCCTGCTTTGTGTTATCTTTCAACATAAAAAATATCGAAAATATTGAAATATTGAAAATATTACTGAGATTTGCTTAAATTTCACTTCCAGAACATGATCAAGAAAATTGCTTATTATGGAAGTTTAGAGGTTATTTAAAATACATCAACAGATACTCCAGCATATAAGTAATAGGAAGGAAATGTAAAGAATACTAAGTTGATCATTCCCACGTAAATCTGTGATTTTATCTTGCAGGATGAAGGGTGATATTTTAATGAGAAAATAGCTTTCATTTAAAATAAGATAAATTTTCTACCCCCCAGGTCATTTGATAAAATGGATTCCTGGGATGTAGTTTCGCTGAAACTCAGAGCATTTATTATTCACTGACAACTTACAGAAGTTAGTGGAAAGCTGTTGTCTTGTTCCTCAGTCTTCACCTTTGTTATGAAAGTGCAACTACATCAGCACCAAGCATAAGGAGCTAAAAATTCCACCCAACAGCACTCTAGGAATGGTGATGTACACCTCCTGATCACTTTGTTAGGTACACCTGTACACCTGCTCCTTAATCAAATTATCTAATCAGCCAATCATATGGCAGCAACTCAATGCATAAAAGAATGCAGAAATGATCAAGAGGTTCAGATCAAACATCAGAATGGGGAACCAAATTGACTTTGACTGTGAAATGATTGTTGGTGCCAGATGTGGTTGTTTGAGTATCTCAGAAATTGCTGATCTCCTAGAGACATAGCAGTCCCTAGGGATTACAGAAAATGGTGTAAGAAACAAAAGAAAACATGCAGCAAGCTGCAGTTCTGTGTGTGAAAAATTGTTTTGTTAATGATGGAGGTCACTGGAGAATGGCCCAACTTGTTCAAGCTGACAGGAGGACATCAGGAATGAAGTGGACTGCTGTTTTATCTGTTTCCTTATGTCTTCATGACCTTATTGTTGTAGCTGGCTCAATGTTGATACAATATGTCCTGGAGCTGAAATGATAAGCCTTAAACAATACAGCCACTTAAATTACCAGTTTCCCCCTTAATTCCCTTTCCCTGCTTTACCAGCAGATGGCCACAATAGATGGTCAAAACTCAAGGATTGTTACTCTTCAATAGATTAGTCCAGAAATACCATTCATAATAGTTACTTGATGATTAAGCCTTAGAAAGGGTGCAGAGGAGATTTACAAGGATGTTGCCTGGGTTGGGAAGCATGCCTTATGAGAATAGGTTGAGTGAACTCGGCCTTTTCGCCTTGGAGCGACAGAGGATGAGAGGTGACCTGATAGAGGTGTATAAGATGATGAGAGGCATTGATCATGTGGATAGTCAGAGGCTTTTCCCCAAGGCTGAAATTGTTGCCACAAGAGGACATAGGTTTAAGTTGCTGGGAAGTAGGTACAGAGGAGATGTTGGAATAAGTTTTTTTACTCAGAGAGTGGTGAGTGTGTGGAATGGGCTGCTGGCAACGGTGGTGGTGTTGGATATGATAGGGTCTTTTAAGAGGCTTTTAGATGGGTTCATGGAGCTTAGTAAAATAGAGGGCTATAGTTAAGCCTAGTAATTTCTAAGGTAGGGACATGTTCGGCACAACTTTGTGGGCGAAAGGGCCTGTATTGGGCTGTGGGTTTTCTATGTTTGTGATGATGGGTCAGATGATGTAGTGTAAGTTCACTTCTTTCCAACATGCTAAACTTTAGTCTTTATGTGTGCATTGCTCTCCACCATCATTTTCTATCTTCATGCTGTTGGATCAATATTGCAGTTTGTTAAATCAGATGCTCTATCATGTGGTTGTTTTTTTTTGTCCAGAGGCTCACTATGCCTCCAAGGGTTTGTTTGTGAGCACCAGATGTCAGCTATTGTCAGCACTGCAAGGCCCCTTTTGACCACGATTGATTGCCAAGAGAAGAAGAGCGAGGTTTGTTAATGAGCGATAGGAGAGCTTTGCAGATGAATGCAATCTGTTGAAGTTGTTTCATTGTGGTATAAACATCCTAGCCCCTTCTGTTCTGCAGCTATATTCTAGCATCAATCCTCTTAAAAAGATTTAGGATTTATTCAGCATAATTAGAGGCAGATTGTCCTTTGTTTTGTGATGTTGTCTGCCCTTAGTAATTAATCATCTGACCATAACATGTTGTTCAATCTTTCTGTTTCCATAGAAGTAATTGTAAATAATTGTACAGTGCAGAATTAAAATAATAATGAGATGTATTTAACTGAGTGTGGAGAAAATAAAATTCATTTTTGTTCAAATAAATCTGCAATTTTTTAAGAGCATCACCCAGAGGACCACTAAACTCACTGCTTTTCTCTGAAACCCATCTACAGTCCTGCTCATTTATTCTTAATTTTCTTCTTATTTCAGAATGCTATCTCTGAGCCAATGACCTTTCCTAGCATCTTATTCTATTTGTTCTAAAACTGCTTGAGACATGCTTTCATAGGCCTTCCCCTGATTATATTAAAACATAGATAGCCACATGCCAGGTGTAGTTTTGTGACTCTGCTCTATCGATAGGGAGCTTTTCACAATGAAAGCTGGCAGAATGGAAACATGGTAAAACTTCCAATCCAGTTTTCCAAACCACATGAAATACCTGATTCACAAGGAGTCATGGAGAAATAGAGCACAGAAATATGCCACAGTTACAATGAAAATATGAATCCCATTTTTAAAAATTCTCCCCCCATTCCCATTAACTCCTGCCAAATTATGCCTCTACAGGGAAGGAGAGAATTATAGTGACCATTTAATCTACCAACCCACATGCCTTTAGGATCCACAAGGAAATTGGGCATCAAGAGAAAATCCTCACAGTCATCCAGAGACAACACCCGAGGGTAGGATCGAATCTGGTCTTTGGAACTGCAGGTCACTGTGTTTGGAAAGTTATTTTAAGTCATAGTGCTCCAGCCTTAATTTTGTTAACCAGAATTCTCACAAGTAAATATAAATTGCAGGAAGTGAATCACTGTAAATAGGATGAAACTGTGTGTGGGAACTCAATTTACACTACACGCTGCATCCGCAAATGAAACAGAAACAGCATTATGAAGGACCCCATGCACCCCTCATACAATGTCTTTTCCCTCCTGTCATCTGAGAAAAGGCTCCGAAGCATTCGGGCTCTCAAGGCCAGGATATGTAATAGTTTCTTCCCCCAAGCTATCAGACTCCTCAATATCCGAAGCCTGGACTGACACCTTGCCCTATTGCCCTGTTTATTATTTATTGTAATGCCTGCACTGTTTTTGTGCACTTTATGTAGTCCTGTGTAGGTCTAGTGTAGCTTTCTCTGTGTTGTTTTTTTTTACATAGCTCAGTCTAATTTTTGTACTGTGTCATGTAACACCATGGTCCTGAAAAACGTTGTCTCATTTTACTATGTACTGTACCAGCAGTTATGGTCGAAATGACAATAAAAGTGACTTGACTTGACTTGGATGAATGATAGTTCAGTTTAGAATGATGCCTCCTGTGGCATATGTGGCCACAGGGGACAGGACACACCTCACCAATAATCATTTGAGTCATGTTGTTTGTGAGAATGTTTAATACTGTATGTGTATACAATGTAACTCCTGCACATTCTTTCCAAACATAGCCAGATTTGAATTCTAGCATACTATTCTGGATGTTTGTAACAATGACACTAATTACCTGTTTGTGCAGCCCGCCTCCAGCTTCTTGGGGATGGGGATCATTTGATATGTGATACTAGACTGGTAGTGTAACTGAGCTAACACTGGAGATGGCTTTTATAGACTGAAAATGCCACATTGATGCATTGGGAATGTGCTTTTCAGGTTCAAATGAAAGTATGTTATGAGACAAAGAGGGAGACACTTTATAAGATTTTGCAGTATTTATTCTTTGAATACGTTAGATGCTATGACTGAAGATTGCCCCATTTTCCAGTATTAACATGTATTTACTTTTCCAGTGTGATAGAAATAGAAGTTTGAAGAATGAAGGTCCCTTTGAGTTAATCTCCACTTAGCACTAGAAAGGAAACAACTTGGACTATTTCTTATTCGTGTATAGGGCAGTTACTTTCTCCTAGTTTGCTGTCAAGTTGATTCCTGAGATTACGATAAATCACAGAAATGCTTTTGATTTTTAATTGAAGGTGTTGGGGCAAAAAGAAGGCAAAGGAAAGTAGCATGGCCAATGTCACAATGTGAATTAACAAGCTAATTAACCATCATTATCTGCTGTTAGGAACTTTAAATCCTGTTAATTAAACCATTACATCAGTGGCCAATTCCATGATATTTGCTTCCAGTGGGGAAGCCAAACCTGAAGGCAAAATCAGAAGATGGAGCTATTATGGATAATCAGTATAATTTTCACAAAATTGATATGAAGTACTTTGGAGTAGAATTAAAATGTCAAGAATTGAATTTCATAAGACCATAAAGTATAGGAGCAGAATTGGGTCATTTGGCTCATCGAGTCTGCTTCCCCATTTCATCATGGCTGATCTAATTTTCTTCTCAGCATTAATTTCCTCCCTTCTCCCCATATCCCTTCATGTCCCGACCGATCAAGAACCTATCAACCTCTGTATTAAATATTCATAAAGAATTGGTCTCTCTAGCTGCCTGTGGCAAAGAATTCCACAGATTCAATACTTTCTGGCAAAAGAAATTTCTCCTCATCTCCATTCTAAAAAGACACCCCTCTATTCTGAGGCTGTGTCTTTTGGTCTTAGACTCCCCCACCATAGGAATCATCCCCTCCACATCCACTCTATCAAGGCCTTTCACCATTCAATTGGTTTCAATGAGGTTACACCTCATTCTTCTGAATTCTAGTGAATACAGACCCAGAGTCATCAAATGCTCTTCATATGACAAGCCATTCAATCTTGGAATCATTTTCATGAAACTCCTTTGGACCTTCTCCAGTTTCAGCACATCCTTTCTATGAGAAAGGAGGCCCAAATCAGCTCATAATATTCCAAGTGAGGCCTCACCAGTGCTTTATAAAGTCTCAACATTACATCCTTGCTTTTATATTCTAGTCCTCCTGAAATGGATGCAAACATTACCTTTACATTACATTACAAACATTACATTTGCCTTCATCTCCAACCTACAAATTAACCTTTAGAGAAGCCTGCACAAGAACTCCCAAGTCCCTTTGTACCTCAGATTTTTATTATATTTCTCTCCATTTTCTTCTACCAAAGAGCATGACCATACATTCACTATACACTTCCCAACACTGTATTCCATCTGCCATTTCTTTGCTCATTCTCCTAATCTATTACCTCTCTATTTCCTCAAAACTACTTGCCCTGCACCTGTAAATTCCATCATCTATATCATTGACATGTAACGTAACAAAAATCAGTCCCAACACAAACCTCTGTGCAACACCACTAGTAACCTGCAGCGAACCAGAAAAGGCTCCCTTTGTTCCCCTCTTTGCCCCCTGCCAATCAGCCACTACTTTATCCATGCTAGAATCTTTCTTATAATACCATGGGCTCATAGCTTGTTAAGCAGTAGGGGTTCATATTGTGGAGCTGGAAAGAACAACCAGAAGACAGCAGAAGAGAGCCAGGAGAAATGCAGCCAAGGTTGCCATCACTACCACCACTACCACATATATATGTCCCATCTGCAATAGAACTTGTGGGTCCAGGATAAGAATGTATAGCCATCAAAGATCTCACCGTTAAAGGAGTGGATGTCGTCATCAGATTCCGATGGACAACCGAAGAAGACGTGTGGCACCTTGTCAAAGGGCTTCTGAAAATTCAAGTACACAACATCAACCAATTTTCCTTTGCCTATCCTGCTTATTAATTCTTCAAAGAATTCCAAAAGATTTGAAAGGCAAGATTTTCCCCTGAGGAAACCATGCTGACCACAGCCTTTTTTATCAAGTGCCTCCAAGTACCCTGAGACTTAATCCTTAATAATTGAGTCCAACACCTTCCCAACCACTAACTGGCCGACAGTTTTCTTTTTTTTGCCTCTTACCCTTCTAGAAAATTGGAGTAACATTTGTAATTTTCTTGTCTTCCAGAACCATTCTAGAACCTAATGATTCTTGAAATGTCATCCACCATTTTTGGTGCACTAAATGCAGTTCATATTTTCTCTGAATGTTGAATTGGATATCATGAAAAGAATTACCAACCTAGGAAATCATCACTTTGATTAATTGTTGCTGCAATTTCTTCTATGTTAAAATATTAGAAGCTAGTGAGAATATTCAGACAATAGCCACGGTCTGAAATCATGCAAACACAAGGAAATCTGCAGATGCTGGAAATTCAAACAACAACACACACAAAATGCTGGTGGAACACAGCAGGCCAGGCAGCATCTGTAGGAGAAGCACTGTCGACGTTTTGGGCCGAGACCCTTCGTCTGAAATGTCGACAGTGCTTCTCCTATAGATATTGCCTGGCCTGCTGTGTTCCACCAGCATTTTGTGTGTGTTGTTGTCTGAAATCATGGGATGTTTTCTCTTTGAGAACTTCCCACTGGGCTCAGTGGCTGCCACATAGATCTCCATTTGAAAAGGCCAAGTCTTGTCAAGGGTGTGTCATAATTAGAAGTGTAAGTCAGAGAGATTTGGTTACAAGGCAGGAGCCATTTGAAAAGAGCAAGTCTTGTTGACAATGACTTTTATTTGAGACAATAAAAGGAAGAGAGGTTTAAATGGAGTGGAGATTGTTGGAGTGGGCCAGCGTTAGAGTGCAAGACTTCGGCTCAACATGCTTTGGCAAGCATTGATGGATCTTTCTGTTAGTACATAGTCATGAGGTGTGCCGAGAATGGGTCCAGAGCTTGTACATTCTTTGTGTGAGATGCGGGAACTCTGGGAGACCCCCAGTCTTCCTGTTAACTACATCTGCATGAAGTACACTAAGCTGCAATTCCTTAGAGAGTGAGTTAAGGAACTGGAACTGCAGCTCAATGACCTTCGGCTCATATGGGAGAATGAGAAGGTGTTAGATAGGAGCTACAGGCAGGTAGTTACCCCTAAGTTGCAGGAGGCTGGTACCTGTGTGACTATCAGGAGAGTGGAAGGGAATAGGTAGCTGCTACAGAGTACCCCTGTGGCTATTCACCTCATTAATAAGTGTCCCACTTCGAATGCTATTTGGGTGAAACAACCTGCCAGGGAAAGTCACAGCAACCGATTTCTGGCACTGAGTCTGGATCTCTGAGGAGCAGACGGGAGATTCTGTGAATGTGAAAAAGTCACCTGGATGGTATGTTACCTCTCAGGTGCTGGAATCAGGGATGTTTCAGATCAGTTCCACAGCCTCATAAAGAGAGAGGGCGAGCTCCCAGGTGTCATGGTCCATATTGGTACTAATAACATAGGTATGAAAAGTGAGGAGGCCCTGAAGAGTGAATATGGAGATTAAGGTAGAAAGCTGAAAAGCAGGAGCTTCCAGATAGTAATCTCTGGATTGCCTGTGTCACACTCCATTGAGGGGGAACTGGATGATTAGGTAGAAGAGGGCATGGCTAAGAAATTGGTCTAGGGGCAGCAGTTTAGATTTCTGGATCATTGGGATCACTCTGGGGAAGTTATGACATGTTCAAAAAGGATGGTTTACACCTAAACCCAAGGAGGACAAATATCTTTATGGGCATGTTTGGTCGAGCTGCAGGGGTGGGTTTTAACTAATTTGAAAGGGAGATGGAAACTGGAGGGACAGGGCAGAGGATTGGGCATTTGATATACAAGTACAGTAGATTCAATGTGTTCTGGATTCTGGATTAGGTGTTGTATAATCAACCAGATTTGAATAGAGAGCATAAGGTAAAGGAACCCTTAGGAGGCTGTTACCATAATATAATAGAATTCACCCTGCAGGTAGAGAGGTAGAAGATAAAGTTAAGTGTATCAGTATTATAGTGGAGTAAAGAAGCTTATCGAGGCATGAGAGAGGAGCTGGCCAAAGTTGATTTGAAGAGAACACCTGCAGGGATGTTGGCAGAACAATGATGGCAGGTGTTTCTCTGGTTAATTCAGAAGGCACACAATTGATACATCACAAAGATGAAAAGGTATTCTAAAGGGATGATGAGGCAACTAGCTAACAATGGAATTCGAAGACAGCATAAAAGCAAAAGAGAGGACATACAGTATAGCAAAAGCTAATGCCAAGTTAAAGGATTGGGAAGCTTTTAAAAGCCACCAGAAGGGAACAAAAAAGCCTTAAGGAGAAGAGAAGATTAAATATGAAGGTAAGCTAGCCAATAACAAATAGAATACCAAAAGCTTTTTTTCAGAGGTATATAAAGAATAAAAGAGAGGTGGATATCAGGCTGCTGGAAAATGACACTGGATAGGTAATAATGGGGAACAAAGAAATGCATTGAACTTAATAAGTATTTTGTTCAGTTTTCACTTTGGAAGACACAAGCACTATGCAAGAAATTCAAGAGTGTCAGAAGCAGAAGTGAAATGTCTGCAGGTACAACAGTAAATCACCTGGACCAGATGGACTACACACTAGGGTTCTGAAAGAAGTAGCTAAAGAGATTGTGGGGGCATTAGTAATGATTCTTCAGGAACTACTAGATTCTGGAATGGTCTGGGAGACTGAGGAATTGCAAATGTAACTCCATTCTTTAAGAAGGGAGGGAGGCAGGGAAAAGGAAATTATAGGCCAGTTAGCATGATTTCAGTGGTTGGGAAGATGCTGGAGTGCATAATTAGGGATAAGATTTCAGGATACTTTGAGGCACATGATAAAATAGGCCCAACTCAGCAGGGTTTCCTTTAGGGGAAATGTTGCTTGATAGATCTGTTAGAACTCTTTGAGGAAATAGTAGGCAGGATAGACAAAGAAGTCAGCAGATGTTGTTTACTCGGATTTTCAGAAAGCCTTTGACAAAGCGCTGTTTATGAGACTGCTTAACATGATAGGGGCCTATGGTATTACAGGAAAGATGCCAGCATGGTTTGACTGGCAGGCAAAGAGTGGGAATAAAGGGGCCTTTTCTGGTTGGCTGTCGGTAATTAGTGGTGTTCCTCAGGTGTCGGTGTTGGGACCACTTCCTTTTATATTATATGTCAATGATTTGCATGAAGGAATTGATGGATCAGTGGCCAAGTTTGTGGTGAATATGAAGATTAGTGGAGTAGTGTTCAGGAAGCAGGGAGTCTGCAGGGTGACTTAGATAGATTTGGAGAATGGGCAATGAAGTTGTAGATGGAATATCATGTTGGGAAGTGTGTGGTCACACACTTTGGTAGAATGAAAAAAAGCACAGTCTATTTTCTAAATGGGGAAAAAAATTCAGAAATTAGAGGTATAAAAGGACTTGGAACTGTAGGATTCCCTTAAGATTAACTTGCAGATTGAGTCAGTAGTAAGAAAAATAAACGCAATGTTGGCATTCATCTTGAGAGGGCTAGAATATAAAAGCAAGGATCTCATGCTTAAATGCTCTGAGCCTGTAATCACTAGAGTTCAGGAGAACAAAGAGGGATCTCATTGAACCCTATCAAACATTGAAAAGGCTGCATAGAGAGGATGTTCCTATAATGGGAGAATTTAGGAATAGAGGGAATGGCCTAGAATAGAGGGACATCCATTTAGAATAGAGCTGAGGAGCAATTTCTTTAGCCAGAGGTTGCTGAATCTGTGTAATTCATTACCACAGATGCCTGTGGAGACAAAATCATTGGATATATTTAAAGCAGAGTTTGATAGGCTCTTGATTAATCAGGACATCAGATGTTACAGGGAAAAGGGGGTTCTGAATGGGGTTCAGAAGGATAATAAATAAGCTATGATGGAATGGCAGAGAAGACTCAATGAGCTGAATAGCCTACCCTATTCCTATATCTTATTCTCTTATGGTCTTAAATGTGAAGTTTCCCTGTGAGTGGAACAGCCATCGGACGTGGCTGGTAAACTAATCCAAACATGCTCAACACCCTTTGTATATCTAATTTAGTTCTACAGACTGGTACAACAATTTTAAAATCCAATTCCTGGGCTCAAGTTTGATTAAAAGACAAAATAAACTGCTGCAAATTCAGAAAAATATTGAAATAAAGGTTGCAAGTTCTGGAAGCAGCAAGGGAGAAGGTAGGGTTAATGACCTAGAAATTTATGGATTGGCACATCGTAAGTGTTGGACTTGTTTCACACTGTAAAAGCCCCAAGAAATTCTGGTGTTAGTGTTTTATAGTGTTACATATGCTGCAGCAAAATTTCATTGGGCATTTGCGTCACTTCACCACCTTTTGAAAATGTGCCAAGTGTTACTGGTTTGCCAGGTAGAGTGTGCTGAGTGGCCTGTAGCAACTTAACTTCACTTCTCTAGTGTCTATGAAATGATGACTGCCATCCAGAAATTTAACTACGACTTCATTGTAATCCCAGTTAATAAATCTAAGGACTTAAAAAAAATTCCCAAATACAATATAACTCAGGGAATTCTATGCAATTGATTAGGTATAGCAAAACTCCCATAATCTGCGGTATAACGCTTTGGAAATTCTAATGGTTGGGTGGCTGGCTGACCAGGTCATGTTTTCTGTGCTCCTTTCTGATCAGTCATATCATGTTTCCTGTAAGTCCTTAGAATTCATCTGATTTTGCTTTGCATGTGTTCTTGAAATGTGCCTACTTCTGTCTCCCCTATTCCCTTGTTTACAGTGCTCCCTTTAAAGCTGCTGGATCCAAATGAACATGTACTTACAGTATACCATCTGAAACAAGTGAATTTAAAACTTATTGGAATCATATGAATCACGTGGGTCAGAAAGCGTACTGATCCAGTAATTTACTGTATAGAGTAGAAAATATCAGAAACACCATCGGCAGGTGTTGGGAAATGTGTTCTTTGTGGCAGTAGTACAATGCAATACATGATAACAGAGAAAAGAACTGTGTATTACTATGTGTGTGTGTATATATATACATATATAGTATATAAAATAGTTGAATCACATATGTAGTGTAAAAATAAAAAGTAGGTATTGAGATGCTCTTGGGTTCCAATGTTCATTCAGAAATCAGATAGCAGAGGGAAAGAATTGTTGGCTGTGTGCCTTCACGTTGCTGTACCTGATTCCTGATGTTAGTAATGAGAACAGGGCACATGCTGGGTGATGGGGTCCTTCATGATGGATGAGGCATCACTCCTTGAAGATGTCCTGGATACTACAGAGGTCACTGCCCACGATGGAGCTGACTGAGCTTACAACTCTCTGCAGCTTATTGCGATCCTGTGCAGTGGCCTCCTCCCCACTCCACCCCCATACCTGTCAGTGATGCAGTCAGTTTGAATGCTCCCCACAGTACATCAGTAGAAATACAGATCTGTAGAACTACGGAGTTCTACAAGCTCCTCTGATTAGGGTTGATTTGCTTGCTTGAGGCAAGTGGGGCAAACTATTGACTGCACTGGTTCTAGCCTCCCAGCTTTATGATTATGCTGGCTGCAGTACACTGAATTTACTTCCTCAGAAAGTGCTGGGATACATTTACAACAGGGAAACAGGGACATAAAGCAGTGCCAGCAGTTGTCCCATTCCATGCAATGACTCCATTGCTTCCTCTCCTGGATGAAATCACGAAAAAGGCACACCTTTATCTTTACTTCCTTGTGAAGTAAAGGAGGTTAGGCTTGTCGCTGAACACTTTAATATACTTCCACAGATGTACTGTTGAAAACATTCTGATTGATTGCATCATGGTATGGGTACAGCAATTCGAATGCTCAGGAAAGTAGCAAGCTGCAGAGAGGGGTGCAATCAGCCCAGTATATCATTTCCCACCATCAGTACTATCAATCAGAAGTGCTGCCTCAAAAAGGGAGCATACATATCAAAGATTCCCATTCAGGCCACAGCAGTTATTTTTCTTGCAGTTGCTACTGGGCAAGAGGTTTAAAAGATTGAAGTTCCACACCATCAGGTTCAAGGACAGCTACTGCTCTTCATCCATACATTTCTTGCACCAGCTATTCAAGATCACTACCGTTTAACCAAGCTGTGGCCATGTTGATCACATTTCATTAAAATAGCAATTTTTGTTCAAACACGAGGAAATCTGCAGATGCTGGAAATTCAAACAACAACACACACAAAATGCTGGTGGAACACAACAGGCCAGGCAGCATTTTGTGTGAATTTTTGTTCAAGCTTCGTTGATTTTTATAAACATTGTGTTGAACTACATTCATTTTTTATATATTTAAAAATCCTGCTTATATGATGGTGTGTGCCTAAGATGCTACTGCAAGTAAGCTTTTCATTGCACTTGTGCATGCATATACAGTATTTGAGCATGCACCTATGCATATATGTCAATAAACTCAATTTTTACATTCTGTTATTTAATTTTATTGTGTAACAAATGAAGCAGGTTTGCCTGGAGATTGTATTTCCCTACATTTAATGTTTTATTTGAGCACTGACATCAAGTTAAAAGTGATGAAAAGAAATTGAGGCATAATTTCTTTGAGAAATCATAATTGTGTTTTTTTTCCCCTGTCACTTGAGAGGCAGACAACAGTTAATGATTTGCATAGTGACTCATGAGAGAACATAGTGCTGTGGGAATCTGATGAAGATAAAATCAAACGAGACAGAAGGTATTATGAAAAACAGGGAAACACAGAGAGGTTGGGAAAGGGGCAATGGAGCATGTATCTCCTGGGGGGACTACTCCGAGCATGACATATCTAATTGAACAGTGCGGTCATGGGCAAACCTAAGTCCCTACAGTTAAAACAGTCATCATGTCACATTTTGAGTGATCAGAAATACAGAATACTGAGTCGGTATCTCAGAATGCTGACAGAAAAGTTTTATATCAATCACAATTAAGGGAAGAAAAGGTGCAGAATCAGATTGACGTATTTACCACATGTACGTCAAAACATGCAGGTGAATTGTGCCATTTCTGTAAACAATCAACACAAACTAAGAATGTACTAGGGTCAGCCTGCAAATGCTGCCACACATTTCAGCACCAGCTTAGCATGACACAATATTTGGCAGAACAGCAACAACAAAAGAACAACAGCTAAACAAGCCACCTTTTTTTCTCTCTCACTCACACACACACACACACACACACACATTCAATACCACCATTCCCTCAACACTCATCATTAAGCTTCAGGACCTTGGCCTCAATACCTTCTTGTGCAATTAGATCATTGACTTCCTCACTTGGAGAACCCAGTTAATTCAGATTGGCAACAACATCTCCTCCATGATCTCCGTCAGCATAGGTTCACTTTTAGGCTGTGTGCTTAGGCCCTGCTCTCCTTGCTTTACACTCATGACTGTGTGGTTAAGCACAGGTCCAATGCCGTATTTCAGTTTGCTGACAATATCACTGTCATAGCCCGAATCAAAGGTGTTGATGAATAAGTATATAGCAGGGAGATTGAAAATCTGGCTGAGTGGTGCCACACAACCTCTCACTCAATGTCAGCAAGACCAAGGAGCTGGTTATTGACATCAGGAGAAGGAAAGCAGAGATCCATGAAACAGACCTCATCAGAGGATCAGATGTGGAGAGGGTCAGCAACTTTAAATTTGTCAATGTCATCATTTTGGATGACAGGTCCTGAAGCCAGCACGTAAGTGCAATTATGAAGAAAGCATCACAGCACTTCTATTTCCTTAGGAGTTTGCAAAGGTTTGGCATAGCATCTAAAACATCGACAAACTTCTGTAGATGTGTGGTGTAGAGTATACTGACTGGCTGCATCACAGCCTGGTATGGAGCATTCTAGAAAAAGTAGTGAATACAGCCCAATCTATTACAGGTAAAGCTTTCCCTACCACTGAGCACATCTACATGAAGTGTTGTCACAGAAAAACAGCATCCATCATTAGGGTCACCCACCACTCAGGACATGCTTTCCTCTTCCTGATGCCTTCAGGAAGAAGCTAAAGGAGCCTCAGGACTAATGCCACCAGGTTCAGGAACAGTTATTACTCCTCAACCATCAGGCTCTTGAACCAAAGGGGTTGACTTCACTTGCTCCATCATTGAAATGTTCCTACAACCTATAGACTCACTTTCAAGGACTCTTCATCTCTTGATATTTATTGTGTAATTATTTATTATAATTTCTTTCTTTTTGTATTTGCACAGTTAGTTGTCTTTTGCACACTGGTTCAACTCCTAGGTTGGTGATGTCTTTTCTTAATTCTATTTAGGTTATAATCTATTATGGATTTACTAAGTATATCTGCAAGAAAATGAATTTCACGGTTGTATGTGGGGACATATGTGTACTTTGATAATACATTTACTTTGAACTTTGACCTTTAATACTGAAATTTATTGTTTTGTGGCATCATTCTGTGCAAGCCATAAAAAGTTACTATAATTTACAATTAAAACATAAATAAATAAATGCTGTGAAGTTAGAATATTGAGATAATGTTCATGGGTTCATAAATCTGCTGGCTGAGTGAAAGAAGTTATTTCTAGAACATACAGTGTGCATCTTCAGGTTCCTGGACCTCATCCCTGAAGTTAGGAATGAGAAGAGAGCATATCCCAGATGGTGAAGGTTCTTGTGGTTCTGCATCCTTGAGGCACCATTTTCTGAAGATATTCTCAATGTGGGGTGGGGGCTTCTGCCCCTGACAAAGCTGGCTGAGTGTCCTGACCTCTGCAGCCTCTTTCAATCTTGCACCTTGGAACTTCAAATTTAGGCAGTGATGTACCAGTCACAATGCTCTCCACAGTACATCTGTAGAAATTTGCTGGACACACCAAATCTCCTATATGATCTCTACATGCTCTCTATATGATTGCATCAATATGTTGGGACCAGAATAGGTCTTCTAAAGTGTTGCTACTTAGGAACTTCAAGCTGCTCACCCTATATAGAGCATCTTCTGCCTGAAGGTTGGGGACCAGTGATGTTCTGCGTTGATCTGTTTTGGGATGCCTGCTCTTTGTGATTCTTCTACATGACTTGGATGAGGAAGTGAAGAGATGGATTAGTACATTTACAGATAACACAAAGGCTGGTGCTGGATAATGTAGACATTTGCTGTAGTTACAACAGGACATTAAAAGGATGCAGAGGTGGGGTGAGAAGTGGCAGATGGAGATCTTTTGGAGAAGCCAGAGAAGTATGAACTGATGTTATGTGGGAGATTTTTGTTGTGTCACTGCTCAACCAACTGATCTCTCTCATTCCTGTATACCACCTTGTTGCCATCTGACATTCTGTCAACAACAGTGATATCATCAGCAAATTGATAGATGTGTTTTTAGTTGTGCCGAGCCACATTGTCATGAGTGTAGAGAAAATAGACCAGTGGACAAACCATGCATCTTTGAACAAAGTTCAAAGTACATTTTATTATCAGAGTATGTTATATCACCGCCCACAACCCTGAGATTCTTTTTCCTGCAGGCATACTCAGGAAATCTATAGAATAGTAACTGTAAATAGGATGAATGAAAAATCAAGTAGAGCATAGAAGACAACAAACTGTGCAAGTGCAAATATAAACAAATAGCGATAAATAATAAGAGCGTGAATAACAAGAAAAAGAGTCCTTAAAGTGAGATCATTGGTTGTGGGAACATCCAAAAAGATGATTGTAGTTACCTTCATTTGTTCAAGAGCCTGGTGGCTGAGGAATAGTAACTGTTCTAGAACCTGGTGGTGCGGGTCATGAGGCAGTTGTACCTTCTACCTGATGACAGTACCAAGAAAAGAGCTTGGCTGGGTAGTGAGGATCAGTGATGAGGATGCTGTTTTCCAATGACAACATATGAAAACACAGGCAATAGTGCAGAAGTAGGCCTTCAGGTCCTACAAGCATACTTTGCCATTTTACAGATTATGGCTGCTCTGGCCATGGTCTCTGCTCCATCAACCTGCCTTTTCCCCATAATACTTAATTCCCCTGCAATGCAGAAATCTATGTGACTCTGTCTTAAATATATTTAATGAGGTAGCCTCTCCTATTTCCCTGGGCAAAGAATAGCCTACGCCTTTATTCCTCCTACCAAAGTGCATGACCATACATTTCACTACAATGTATTCTATCTGTCATATTTTTGCAGCATGGTGGAAGCTTTCCAAACCAGAGATGACACTGGACAGCAAATTGTTTTGAAAGTGTTGCTTCCTCAGATTTTTCTTGTTATGATAGACTGCTTGAAGTGGAACACAAATATAATTTTAGACTACAAATTAGCTTTTATTGAATATAATGTGCTTAATTTCATAACAGTGCTGTCATTTTACAATAGTGCAACTAAGCTAAAAATTTTTGTTGATGATTTCATTTGTACTCAGTGTCTGAGGCTTCTCACTGAAGTGTTCAACAATACTCAGCCAGCATTGATGGATTCCACTTGCCCTGATACTGCTTCTCCACAACTGCAATGTCCTGGTGAAACCTTTCACCATGCTCGTCACTGACAATGCCAAGATTTGTAGGGAAGAAGTCTAAATGAGAATACAGAAAATGAATCTTTAGTGACATGTTGCATTTCATGGTTTTGCATGCTTGAAGCATGTTGTCAACCAGCTCTGCACAGAGTTTGGTGCTCTGTGGTTGCCATGAAAATTTTCAACATCCTTGAATGCGTTTCATGCGATTTTCTCCTGTCCCACTAGAATTGCTTCAAATTTCCTGTCATTGATGACCTGTTTGATCTGTGGACCAACAAAAACACCTTCCTTAATCTTGGCATCAGTTATTCTGGGAAACAACTGTCTCAAATATCAAAATCATTGATGGAAATGTTTGTGCCTGTTGACTGCAGATTCCATCCATGCAGTCTTTAACCCAGTAATCCTGGTTTTGCCTTTGACAAACTCAAGTCTTTGACCAGGTCATTTAACTCAGATTGAGCTGTCAGATGAAGCTTGCTTAACATAATTGGGTTGAAGTCTGTATCAGTGTCACTCTCCATTCCTGGCTTCTTTCCATCATGGCATCTTCATCTGCCTCCTCTAAACTCTATGTTTTGGTCTTCAGTACTAGAAGACTATCGTCATGCAGCACAGGTCTCATGGCTGAAGGGAGATTGGGGTATTCAATGGATTTCTTGTTATTAGCAGAGAAGCCAGACACACTGGTCAGACAGAAGTAGCAGTCTGCCACATGATCCTTCTGCTCTCACCGTATCATTGAACAGTGAATGACATTGACTTCCATGTACCACAGAACCAAGCTCTAAGTCAACAGAACATGTTGTGCAACAAATGTGAGGAGCCCAGGCTTTGTCTTGGTCACCAATTTTATACTCAAGGTAGGGCTCATAGGCTCTCTTAATGAGGAATCACTCTCTGTCTTTGAAATTTAAGCATATACTCATCACAAATATAATAAAAATTACCGTGGCTGTTGCAACATTGGTGAGACATTTTGTTATCACAAATACTGCTGAAAATACAATTACTTTATTTTAATGAGTACACACAATATGCTATGTGTGTGGAGCATATCAATGTGATCAAAAATTGATATGCATGTAAGTGCAATGCATAGAATGATGTGTGTGTGATGCTTTTAAAACCTTTCTAAAACCTGACCTGCTGTGCAGCGTCTTCCCTGCCTAAGCATGCCTAGACATGCCTGGACAAGAGAGAAAACATTTCAGCTTATGTTGCAGGCAACATTTTAATTGAATTGAATTGAATTGTGAATTGAATTAACAGTTTTAGGTGATTTCAAAGGTATGGCATGTAATAAGGAAATTTCATGGTGATTTTCATGATCAGCAGCCCAAAATCCATTAAGGTGCACCCAAAAGTATTCAAGAAGCAAAGTCTTTGTTGTCCAATGTTAGCGTAAACCGGGGGCTGCTGATTTGTGACACCTCTATTGTTTTTAAGCTTGACTCCATAATGATTCCAATTGTAAAGCACAATAACTGATTGATGGGCAGGCAGGACCATTCTCAGGATTTCCAGATCTGCGTATGATAAGGTCCTGAGCTTAGTAACAATGATTCATTGTGGAATCACCGACATTTATGATCAAGTTTTGCTTCACTGATATGTTGTTGGATCCTAATGCAGGAGCTATCTTCCAGCAGCATTATGCATGTACCTTCACCAGAAGAACTTCCAGCAGTTCGAGAAGGCTATCAAGGACAACAAGTAGCAACATGACAAGATTCTAAAACAGATTTTAAAAATTGCATTGTATCCAGTTGACAGGGCATAGTCAAAGTTGAAATAAAAACTAAGATCATTTTGGTCTTCTTAGGTCAGGGATTCCCAACCTGGAGTCCACCAACATCTTGCTTATTGGAATTGATCCATGGCATAAAAGATGTTGGCAACCTCTGCCATAGGTGGATGCTAAAGGCTCTATGTTACAAGTATGAAAAAAATCCTTTGTCAGGGCTAGGATGTATTTCTCGAGCAGAAAGACTAAAATAGATAAAATAGCCAAGAAAAAAGCATATACTGAAAGTCTGAAATGAAAATTATATACTCAGAAGAGATAGCAACATCTGTGGGAAGAAAAATAGTTTGTTTACTTATTTCACAGATGCTGCCTGACCTGCTATGTATTTCTAGCTCTTTGTGTTTGCTCTTTAATGTCAGGAAAGTTATCAAATGACACCATGTTTCCCTTTGATGACAACATGTGCATTTCAAAATAATTGGCTCATCTCCTTCAAGTGCTAATTGACCCATTGTGAATTTTCGCCATGCTTGTTTTAAATGATTCCGTTGGCCTTATTTTTATCACTAATTATATCAAATTACTTGAGTGACAGTATTAATGAAAGTGGAATTTTGTGCATTATGCCTGATAGATGGGTGTACAAGCTGTGGTGAAATCATTTGAGCAGAAAACACATTGGTTTAGTTTGTAATGTGGCAACGCAAACACATCTGTCAAACGTAGGTTGCAGGCATTCATCATCAAATCAGCAGATGCTGTCTTAAGTTTGACTCCAGTCACACAATGAAGGGAAATGATGTGAAGAATCTGGAATCAATGTATAGTTGTAATGGTTATAATTGTCTAGGATTATAAATGCGTATTTGCGTTATTTTCAGAGATACGTAGTTGAAAACTGTCTCCAGAGCAGTGTGCGATACCACTACTTCAATATCATTTTGCGTCATTCTTGAAGTTTGACCTGGTACTTGAGAAACACGCCATAAAATGCCAGAGGGACTCAGAATGGCAGGCAGAATCTATGGAAACGAATAAACAATTGATATTTCGAGCTGAGACCTTCCATTAAATTACTTGAAAGTGACATCACAGATAGATTAGGTCCTGATGAAGGTCTCAGCCAAAGGCAGAAGCACATTTTGTAATATGTTGGTAACAGTGAAGAATGTCCAGCAGATCATAATATACTGAAAACAAAACTTAGCCAAAACAAAGGTAGATGGAAATGTCTAGTTCAGATATAGAAGTAAAGAAACAGTGAGTTACCACAGTTGGAAAAATTGATATTGAGTCCAGAAGGCTGCCACATGCTCAAGTGGAAGAAAAGTTGGATCTTAAGATTCCACTGAGCAACATTTTAACAGTGGTAGAGGCTACACCTGTGAAGGTCAAAGTGTGAATGAGATGGTGAGTTAAAGTGCAGACATCCTGATGATCATTGCTAAGGACTGATAGATGATATAGTATTAACCTCTCTCATGCTTGTTTCCCATACCTGATAGTCCTTTATTAAGCTTTCAGTTGTACTTCCAACCTACACCAAGAATGTCTACCCCTGTCTACCTATTCTCCAATATCTGCACTCCATACCCAAAGAGGGTGTAGCTGTTGGAGTCTGGAGCAGCACACACAGACTGCTGGAGGAACTCAGCAGTTCAAGCAGCATCTATGGAGGGAAATGGACAGTCAGTGTCTCAGGCCATTGCACACCATACCCGTCTAACTGGGCTTGTTTTCTTCTATTTATATTGCTATTAAATAGGTAAACGGTTGGTTTTTTAATCAGCTCTTCAATCTTGTAAAGAAACAGAAAGCCACTTTAGGACCTTTGAATGATTATGTTGGGCAGACTAAGCAACTGTTTTGCATCAATCTTCATTAAGCACAACATGTTGCAAAATATAGTGGATTCTACAATTGAAAGTCTTAGATTAGTTGTATAATTAGTTCTCGTCAGAATATGTCATTTCAGAATGGGTCTGACTGCTTGCTGTTCTGGCTGCAACACATTCTCTCACTAATGGCTCTGCAAACTTTTAATAAGAACAGAAAATAGTGGAAGCTTTCAGCAGATCAGACAGTCTCTGGAGGAAGTGAAACTGAGTTAACATTTCAGATGAAAGCCCCAATTTCCTGAAATATGAACCATGTATCTCTCTCCACAGATGCTGCCTAACCTGCTGAGCGTTTCCAGCATTCCCTCTTTTCTTTGTGACTTCTGTACTTGCTGTTCTACAGATATCCATTGCCTGTTCTTGCACTTAATAGCATAACAGGATTGGGGATTGTCGCCAGAACTGTGAACAAGAGAAAAACAAGTTAGTTTTTGTTAGGAGTGAAGGTAATGGGTGGAACAAAAGGAATATCTGTCATAGCATGAGAAGAAATGGGGAAAAGCTAGAGAAGCAGTCAGAAGCAGTATGCTGCTTTGTCTGTGTAATGATGTTAACAGTAAGGTATTTTTAGCAGATCAGTCTCTATCGCAAACTGAGCCAAAAAGGCATTAGAAAACGTACCTGCCTAGAGACTCAACACAGTTTGTCTTTACATCTTCTGGTCTTTGTTGATTAGCTTGTTTTGATGTACTAAAATATTCTTGAAAATCTATTCTTGATTATAATAACCTGTGAAAATAATGTTATGATGGTTGTTATAGATGCTGTCAGAACCATATTTATTTATTTGACTACAAAAATTCATTGAGACATATAGAATGACAATCTTGAAAATGAAAGCATTTTGAGGTCTACATTTGTAATTAGAGATACCCTGGCTGACATCAAGGGACATAAATGAACATTGTCCACTTATTTAATAGGTGTGAAAGATCAGCATTACAAGATCATCTGTCACAATTCAATGTAAGTTTGTTAAAAGTTATTGGAGATGTGATTATTAAAAAACATATATATATATATATTCCTTTTATTGAACATCTTTATGCTGTCTATTAGGTGCTCTCATCAGTAGAGGCATAGCTTGGAGAATGTGAGGTGCCTCATTCTTCTGTATCCATGGCCTGAATTCCTTGCCTGATGGTATTTTGTCTGAGAGAGTGAGAACAAGAAACCATACTTTTGTAAAGACTTGTTCTTGTCTGTCACTGTTTCTTCAATCTCTAATAGATAGATTTCAGGCTGTGATATTTGCTTGAACTAATTTATTACAATGGTAACATGGCATGGAGAAATACACAAACATTTCAGTAAACAGATTCATCATAGTTAACTATAATTGGCTGTTTTTGTTAAGGAATGGCAGTGTATGGAAATTATGGTCATCTGTCAGAAAAGCTGTATTGAGTATTTTGTCATTTCAAAAATTATAATGAATTAAAGCAGGAGGAATGAGAAGATGCACTTTACATTTAAACTATCTAATTTAGACCTGTCAATGAAAGTGTCTTTTCAATACAAAAATATTAATGGCCCAGATCTAATTGGGCCCTGCCAACACCTTGTGCTAATGCCTGTGCAAGCTCTATTAATTTCCTATTATTTTCACTTGTGGCCTTTAATAACCAGGTGGTATCATCGCTGTGGCCTTTCCATTAAACAGCAGGCAGTAGTTACTATCAGGACCTGGGCCGCAGAAAAATAAGGCCTGGTGCACAGACGTTCCTGATGGCTTGGGCTGCCATGTTGACACATGCATTGCAGCCAGCTATTGGATCTCTATGGAACTATCAACTGACCATCAGCATGATGCAGTGGACATTAAGATTTTTTGTATCATAATTGGCATCATTGAATGCTTACGTAGCTAAAGACTCAACCCAGATTATCTTTATCTCCTCTGGCCTCTACAGAATAAACTATCTTGATGTATGGGAATATTCTTGTAAGTAATAAAAGTTTGATTATAATAATTTTTCCATATACTAAGGCCTCTTTAAAGTTAGCCTTAATATTTGACAAGCCAGTAAGAACTCCTGAACAATACCATAGTTTAGCAGTAACATAGATTTGTAGACATGAGGAAGAAGGAGGGAATATTTTTTGATTTTTTTCTTATTTACTTTTTAGCTGAGATGGGCCAAATGGTCCATTCCTGTGCTGTACTATTCTATGTTCTAATGTTGTGTACAGCTCTTGACGTGAGAAGTTTTAGAATAGTTGAAAAGAGGGAAATTAGAGTATTTTGGAGACTGGGAGTAGAAAATAAAATATATGTAAGGTCATTATATGGTGGTCATTAATATTGACTGTGTATATGGAGCACACATGGTTTTTTCTCTTCATTATTAAGTCAGTCATTCCTTAAATTATATCTCACATAAGTTGGTGTTCCAGATTTCCTCTCCTTAGTGTCTAGAACATCCTTGTATTATTCAAATCATGGCTAATTAATCTGTCCTAAAATAGAATCACAAACAATTTGTAAATGTAGGAGTTAGTTTGAGACCGGAAAAATTCCACAAGTAGAAAATAAATGAATGACTGACAATCCTACTTCAGTAGTTTCAGACATGGCATCAGTGAGCACAAACTGACCGATCAAACACTCCTCCTCTTTAAATAGTTCTCAGAAATGTTTGAGCTCTCCCAAGCAGCATTGTCTTGGTATTCTAGAGAAATATTAACATGGAAGTTAATTTCAGCAGAAATTCATGGCTCACTTACAACATGTATTTCTTTGTAAAAGCTCTCTGGAAACGTTGGAACTTAAGTTGGCTGAGAGGGAATTAGACAGCGGTATATTCAAATACAAACAAAAAACGCGTATGTTTCAATGCAGAAGACAACATACAGACATTATATTCTTCTTCTTGGACCCTTAGTTTCCAGTGAAGCATAAACCATTGATGACCTTCCGTCACCCTCACCAAAAGTCAATGATATGGTTGGAGTTCATCAAAGTTTCTGTAATCCATTGTATCCACTGTACAGGGGACTGACCTATACAGCTTCACCAGAGACCTGTTGACTGGCCTTATCCATTTCCACTACTCACGATGGGGATGTAGGGTTGGACTTTGAGAGGCATAGACATTGTATTAATGCATTTTTAAATTTAACGATCCAAGGATCAATTACTCTGTGTATGTCGAATTGATCATAATGGTTAGCCACTTGAAACAGTAATTGGTGATTTACTGATGTGAGTTATGACTAATATATACTGCAGTTAGTACACAAATATTAAATAGATAGAAATTGTTCCAGTTTAATAGCATTGTGTGACTGAGTCTAAATTTACAGTATTAGCAAGGTGGTATCACACAGCTGGATAAAACAACTCTTCTCTGTGTAGCTTCCAGTTTCCATGTATTCCAGTTGGCCTTAGTCTTTAATATCTTAATGTCTAATTGATGTGTGCCATGTTTGGTCAGATGTAAAAATATATGACTTAACATATATTGTGTTATTTTCCAAAAGAAGTATTCCCAATATGCAGGCTTGGTGTTTTTTTTCTTTCACATTCAATTTTTGCTCACATTTCAAATTGTTTATCTGCCAATCTCTGTTACTAATCAAGGTAAACATGAATAACAGCAACAATAAGAAGACCTTTTAGCTTTCATATAATGGAGCACAAACTGCCAGGAATATGGTCTCTATGCTGCAAGGCGTTTAGTTAAAGTTGTTCTAAAAATAGTTTACTTGAGGAGAACAATTACCAAGTATCCATCACTAAATTAGTCATTTAGCTAAATTGAATAAACTAAAACAAAATGATTTTATGATATGCAGGATCACATTCTTATTATAAGTTAAAAGAAATGAAATGAGCTTAATTTCAAAAATCCCATTTACATGAAATTGCTACTGAGAGATTAGTTTATTATGACCGCGGTGTCACTTCAATTTTCTTCAGTTTGTGATGGGATGTGAAATGCTATGTGTAATGGCATAGACAAAAATAATTCCCAGCAAAACAAGCCTTTTTGAAAAATTTGCTGTGCTATGTTCTCAATTAAGTCGATGAATGTCCAAAGTATCTGAACAGCCGGCTAGAAATTACTTACCCTTGTATCAGTAGGGAAAGCATACATTCATCCATATCAAATCTTGTGGTGGAGCTTCCACTTAGCTCCACTTAAATCCCTGTTTACCAACTCTCTCTACATGTTCCAGCACAGTGCTCTATGGTGGGGGGTGGGGGTGAGATGGGGGCTCCCTGGTTCCCAGAACCCAGTCTGGCATGGTGCAGCACAGCGGTTGAGTGAAAAGGCAATGGGATTCACACAACAACTTTTAAAGCATCCTTCCCTACTCACCCCAACATGCCACCTCCCCAATCGGTCTGTCAAATCAGTCAGTACAATCAGGGGCATTGAATATTCATAGAAATATTACACTGAAGGTCAATCAGCGTAAAATAAATAATTAAACTCTGCTTGCTGTTACTATTTACTTGAATGGGGGCTACAATGATCATGCCATCTGAACCTGGCATAGGATGAGGAGCAGATGGCCCAATGGGAAAGTCAGAAATTTGTGCAAGACCGTAATACACTCTTAGACTCAATGAGGAGTCCACTGCAGCAGTGCAAGAGCAGCCAGCAGCTCAGCTAGGGAAAATGCCTTTGCCAGTTCAGACTGACCCCAACATTGGAAACCAGAAATTCCCTGGTGGGTTAGTCTGAGTTTTGGGGAAAAATACTTTAACAGGATTTTATTCGACTGCTGAACTTCATGTTCTGTCTTCAGTGAGAGCTGTAACACTGAATTGCCATAAGAATGAAAAAAGCTTTGTGGTCATCAATCACATTTAAAGAAGCAGCTGAGCATCATTTTCTTAAGGGCAGCTCAGGGTAGGAATGAATATTGGCCTTGCCGGCTTTCTAACTTGTACATTTTCAATGGAACAGCCGTCATGCCTTGCGAAGGCCAGTTTCTGCAAGAGTAACCCATTCATGCAAATCATGGCCGTAGCACCTTGTTTGACACAATGGCACTGAATATTTAAAGAAAAAGTATGTAAACCACGTGGTTGCCATGTCGATCGTAAAGACCTCAAATGTATTGCATTGTCTTCTTTGTCAATTCATATTTGTAAATGTTCATTTGCACAACATGATCAAATTTCTAAATTGCTATGTGCACTGTCAAAACATGAAATTGCTGTAGTCACCTAATATACAGGGATCATAGTTCACATATGTACCAGAAGCCCTATATTATAATTTCTCTGGTACATAACACATTATAGAATATAGAAAATCTACAGCACATCACAGGCCCTTCAGCCCATAATGTTGTGCCAACCATTTATCCTACTCCAGAAACTGCCTAGAGTTTCCCTACCATATAGCCCTCTATTTTGCTAAGCTCCATGTACCTATCTAAGAGTCTCTTAAGAGACCCTATTGTATCAGCCACTACCCTCAGGATCAATAAAGTATGTCTGTCCGTCTGTCACCTTCACTGACGGTGTATTCCACGCACCTACAACTCTGTGAAAAACTTACCTAACATCCCCCCTGTATCTACGTCCAAGCATGTTAAAATTATACCCCCTCACGTTAGCCACTTCAGCCCTGGGAAAAGAGCCTCTGACTAGACACACGATCAATGCCTCTCATCATCTTATACACCTCTATCAGGTCACCTTTCATCCTCCGCCTCTTCAATGAGAAAAGGCCAAGTTCACTCTATCTATTGTCATAAGGCATGCTCTCTAATTCAGATAACATCCTCGTAAATCTCCTCTGCACTCTCTCTATAGTATCCACATCCTTCCTGTAATGGGGTGACCAAAACCAAGCACAGTACAGTATTCAAAGTACATTTATTATCAATGTATGCATGTAGTACACAATCCTGAAATTCATCTTCCCCTTGGACAATCATGAAACAGATGAACCATGGTACCCAACTCATTCAAAAACATTAATCAATAAAAAACCCTCCCCCTGTGAAAAAATGGCACAAATGTCATCAAAAGGAAAAAAAACGAGTGAAAACAGAGAATGTAAAACACAAAACCAAAAGGCATATTTCAGTTCAGTTCAGCTCCGTGTTCATTATCTGCAGGCCACCCCAATTCAAAAATCGCCGAAAGGTAGTAACAAAGAAGAACGACCAGAACTAGAACTCGAAAATAAGACACATCATAAACCTGAAATAGATTCCATATCTACACCTGTGTTGATTAAGCCTTGCTACGGCACCATCCGCCAACTGCACTAAAAAAGAGAGAAAGAGAGAGATCGATCAAACACGAAGACCTTCCCTCTGGAGTAGCGAGCGAGTGAACGCTACATGCAAACACCTTCTCTGGCAGTAATGAGCAAAGGGCTGGTAAATGGCACTGAACGCTTGCCTATCTCGATGACTTCAATCTTCCTTGGCACTTCCTTGGTGAGAAATGGAGTCGACCATGGGCTCACACATTATCTTCTGGCTTCCCGGACTCCATACCTCATGCTTTGGTTGCAGCCTTGTGGAATCCTCTCAGAGCAAAGCGCCAAATCGCCTGATCGGCCCAAAATCACACCACCAGAATGTAGATTACAGACTCTAGTTGTAGTAGGGCCATAATTAAAATAAAAATGAGATACAAAAGAAAGGAGAGAATTGCTTCGTGCCTTGTCTTGAGTTTGTTGCTTTGGTGGCATTGTTCACTGGCGCCAATTTCTTCTGGATCACTTTAATTACCACCTGTGCACTTAGGATTTAATCTTTTTTCAGTAGCAAACTGCTGTCTTTCAAAGTGGCATATTCATTATGGCAGGGATCCACCTTAACATATAAAACAAAGATATCATCTTCCCTAATTGATTCAAATGATTGTGAAATAACCAATATAAGAAAGTATAAATTTGAGTGGCTACATTCAGTATCAAATTAGAAAGATTGAGAGAGAAAGAAGAGAGAAAATATTAACTACATTTTTTTAAATCAAACTACAATAAGTATTTGAAAAACTGAGGCTACATATAGTTGTTAATTTTCGGTGACTGAGAGATTGGGCCCATTAAAGCAATACTCAAATATTTCATCTCAGTTACGTGGTTCAGAAGGGAAAGAAGGATGCAGACAGTTTTCTTATTGTGACATAGTAGAATATTTTTAAATGCTGTTCATGCTTTCAAGGTAATATCATCTTTCTATTTTTTTTGCCAGTCAGTACATACTCAGGTAAACGGGATCATTACAGTGTCACTCGCTAGAACTTTACAATAGATTGTAAGAAGTGCTGGCAAGCTCACATGCAGCTGAATGGCTTGTTGGAGCACTTCAGAGAGCAGTGGGAAGCAGCAATTGTGATTGTGTTTGTGAATAGAGTCAGATGAAAGCCCAGCCATATGAGGGTATTAGATTAGGTTTCTGCTTACATTTCCCTTCATATTATTCAACAGTACCAGTTCCAAATAACTAGGTTTATTAAAGAGAAAGATGAAGGGCCTTGGACCTGAAATGTTTCTTTTCTCTGACCACATGCTGCTGTTTCCAGCATTTTCAGTTTTTATTTCAGACTTTAATAATGAGCAGTTTTTTAAGTTTCAATTCATTAAAAATCTTGAACCTATCAGCTCAGATATACAGTGCCTATAAAATGAATATCTCTTTCACCATTCAACTTCCCAGCTCTTTACTTTACCACCCCCTGCTAGTTTCATCTGTCACCTGCCACCTTGTACGTTTTCCTCCCTTCCTTTCCAGTCCTGAAGAAGAGTCTCTGCTCAAAACATTGACTGTTTACTCCATTCTATAGATGCAGCCCAGCCTGCTGAGTTTCTGCAGTTTATAATATTAAGTGGATTGGAAGTTTGTATGGGGGAGTAAATGTCAGAACTAAGTTCTTTACACAGAGAGTGGTGGACACATGGAATGGCCTGCCAGAGTTGGTGGTAAAGGCACGTATGTTAAGGGCACTTAAGAAACTCTTAGACACATGAACAGAGAGTTTTGTCAGAAGGAAGTGTTAGATGGGTCTCAGAGTAGGTTAAAAGGTTAGCACTTCACAGGCCAAAGGGCTTGTGCTGTGCTGTGGTGTTTTGTGTTATCAGTACAGCATGAGAACAGAATCTTTACCCCATAATTATGGAATGGCCTGAAAAACAGAAAAGACTCATGTCCTTCAAGTCAGTATTTAGCAGATGCACCTTTACCAGCAATTACAGCCTTGAGTCTGTGTGGATAGGTCTCTATCAACTTTGCACATCTGAACACTGCAATATTTCCCCACTCTTCTTTACAAAAGCTGCTCAAGCTCTGTCAGATTGCATGGGGTTCATGAGTCAACTTCACTGTTCAAGACCAGCCTCAAATTCTCAATTGGATTAAGGTTTGGACTTGACTTGCAACTCCAGGACATTAACTTTGTTGTTTTTAAGCCATTCCTGTGTAGCTTTGGGATTTACACTTGGGATCATTGTCTTGCTGGAAAACAAACCTTCTCCCAAGTCACAGTTCTCTTCGGGTTTTCCTCCAGGATTTCCCTGTATTTTGCTGCATTCTTTTTACCCTCTACCTTCACAAGCCTTCCAGGACCTGCTGCAGTGAACCATCCCCGCAGCATGATGCAGCCACTACCATGCTTCACGGTAGGGATGGTGTGTTTCTGGTGATGTGTGGCATTTGGCTTAGTCTGATGGCCAAGATTTGCAATTTTGGTTTATCAGACCACAGAGCTTTCTTCCGGCCTACTTCAGAGTCTCCCACGTACCTGCTGGCAAACTCTAGCTGAGATTTAACTTGAGTCTTTTTTCCCCAACAGTGGCTTTCTCTTTGTGACTCTCCCATAAAGCTGCACCAGTGAAGTGCCCATGGAGCAGTTGTTGTATATACAGTCTCTCCCATCTCAGCCACTGAAGCTTCTAACTCCTCCAGAGTTGTCATTATGTCTCTTGGTGGCCTCCCTCACCAGTCCCCTTCTTGCACACACTTTTTTTTTTGAAGATGGCATGCTGTAGTCAGATTTACAACTATGCCATATTCTTTCCATTTCTTGATGATGACTATAACCTTTTTGTGGAATTGCTCAGTCTTTTGGCTTCATGTAGTTTTTGCCAGGATACTGACTCACCAGCAGTGGGACCTTCCAGATACAGGTGTATTTTTACTATAATCAATTGAAACACCTTGACTGCACACAGGTGATCTCCATTTAACTAATTGTGACTTCTAAAACCAATTGGCTGCACCAGTGATGTATTGGTTTAACAGGTGGAGAATACTTAAGCAATCAATTATTTTGTGTTTTATTCTTGTAATTAATTTAGATCACTTTGTTCTGTTTTCACTTTGACCCGAAAGAGTTTTTCTGTTGATCAGTGTTGAAAAAGCTAAATTAAATTTATTGTGATCCAGTGTTGTAGAACAATGAAACATAAAAACTCCAAGGGAGGGTGAATACTTTTTATAGGCACTGTGTAACAATTTAGAAGCAGTTGTACACAAATGACTAATTATGAAGCTTGGACATAATAAAATTGGATGAGGATTTATTGTATGAACTTAGATTTTAAAAAACTATTAAACACAACAGACAAAGGAGCAATAAGATATACATTGTTATTTTTGATTTTTTTGAAGTGAGTTAATTGGGCTTCATGGATTATAGTTGGGTATTAAGTAGTCAGTTACTAAGGCTTTTGATAAAGTGACAAAGGCGATTGATGAAAGTAGAACCATGGATGTTGTCAACATGGATTCTAGTAAGACATCTAAAAAGATCTTTCATGGGGAACTCATCCAGAATTTTAGGTTGATTGGGGTCTATTGTGATTTGGTCATTGTGATTAGGGTCTATTGTGAATTAGTCATTGTGATTCGGATTGGCTTGCCCACAGAAGGCAGACTGTAGTGATTGAGGGGACTTAATTTGGCTAGAGGCCCATGATCAATGGTGGTCTGCAGGGATCCATACTGGTCCTTTGCTGTTTGTGATATTTATGGTCTGGATAAGCATACAAATGGGCGGGTTAGTAAATTTATAGATGATATGAAGATTGGTCATGTTGTGGATAGTGTAGAAGACTATAGAAAGTATATGATAGATCAGTTGCAAGTATGAGTGAGAAATGCCATATGGAGTTTTATCTGACCAAATGTGAGATGTTGCATTTTTAAGGTCAAATGTAAAGGGACAGACAGAGTTAATGAAAAGATCTTTAACAGTGTTAATACACAGAGGGATCTTGGGGTCCATGTTTGCAGCTCCTTAACAGTGGCTGCACAGGTTCCTGGGGTAGTAAGGAAAGTGGATGATATTATTAACTGAGGCATTGAGTTCAGGAGTTCACTGTTGCAACTTTAAGAAATGCTGGTTATGCCACAGCTGGAAGAATGCATCCAATTCTGGCTATCCCTTTGTAGGAAGAAGGTACCACCAACTTTGCATAAGGTGAGGGTAACACAAGATGTTTCCTGGCAAAGAGGGCATGCACTATAAGGAGAGGCTGGATAAACTTGGGTCGTTTTCTTTGCAGCTCTGGAAGCTGAGAAGAGAATAGATGGAAGTTTATAAGATTGAGAGGCATAGATAGGGAAGTTAGCTGGTATTGTTTTCCAGAGGTGAAACTGAAGCTATGTATTTACAGTGAAATAGAGGAAGTTTGAAGGAGATATGCCTGGTGTGGTAGTGTAAGCAAATATGATAGAGGCATATAAGAGGTTCTTAGAAAGACACATGAAGGTACAGATAAAGGAGGGATATAGACATTGTGTAGGCATAAGGAAGTAGTTTAATTACTAATTTAATTAGGCCATTACAAGATAACGTGAGGCATTGATTGTGTGGATAGTCAGAGGCTTTTTCCCAGGGCTGAAATGGTTGCCACAAGGAGGACACAGGTTTAAAGTGCTGGAGAGTAGGTACAGAGGAGATGTAAATTTTTTACTTAGAGAGTGGTGAGTGTGTGGAATGGGCTGCCGGCAACAGTGGTGGAGGTAGATATGACAGGGTCTTTTCAGAGACTTTTAGATAGGTATGTGGAGCTTAGTAAAATAGAGGGTATAGGTAAGCCTAGTAATTTCTAAAGTAGGGATAAGTTCAGCACAACTTTGTGGGCCAAAGGGACTGTATTGTGCTGTAAGTTTTCTATGTTCTATGTTTCTATGTTACATGATTATGGGCTAAAGATTCTGTTCCCATGCTGTACCGATAACACAAAACACCAGAGCACAGTACAAGCCCTTTTGTCTGAGAAGTGCCAACCTTTTAACCTACTCTAAGACCCATCTAACACTTCTGGCAAAACTCTCCATTCATGGGTCTAAGAGTTTCTCAAGTGCCCCTAATGTACCTGCCTTTACCATCAACTCTGTCCAGCCATTCCATGTGTCCACCACTCTCTGTGTAAAGAACTTAGTTCTGACATTCCCCCTCTATAAGGTCTTCCGATCACCCTAACATGATGAACTGCAGGAACTCAGCAGGCTAGGCTGCATCTATGGAAAAGTGGAACCAGTCAATGTTTTGGGTGGAGACCCTTCTTCAGGACCAGAAAGGAAGGAGCGAAGTCAGTGTAAGAAGGTAGGGGAAGGGAGGAAGAAGTACAAGGTGGCAGATGATAAATGAAACTGGGAGGGGAAAGAAGTAAAGAGCTGGGAAGCCAATTGGTGAGAAAGATAAAGGGCTGGAGAAGAGGGGAATCTGATAGGAGAGGACAGAAGACCATGGAAGAAAGGGAAGGAGGGGAGCACCATATGGAGGTGATGGCCAGGTAAGGAGATGAGGTGAGAGAGGGAAACAGGAATGGGGAATGGTGCAGGAGAGGCCATTACCTGAAGTTCGAGAATTCGATGTTCATGCCATCAGCTTGGAGGCTAGCCAGACAGGATATAAGGTGTTACTCCTCCAACCTGAATGCGGTCTCATCCTGGCAGTAGAGGAGGCCATGGACTGACATGTCAGAATGGGAGTAGGAAATATAATGGAATTCCATGCACCAGTATTTCCTTTTTTTGTACGTTTACAGAGCTTATTGGCTTTTGCACATTGGTTGCTTTTCCATGTTGTTGCATGTAGTCTTTCATTGATTCTGCTGTTTCTCTTGGATCTACTGTGTATGCCCACAAGAAAACATATCTCAGGGTTATATATGGCAACATTCTGTATATGTACTTTGATAATAAATTTACTTTTAACTTTGAAGTTTGAGACATATCTGGCCCCTCCCAAAGCCTAGCTGACTATCCCTAATCAGACTATATATCATCAAATGCTCATAGCGCCTATCTCTATGAATACTCTGTTTTGGACTACAGGAGGAATGGAGACAGGCTAACCCCCATTGACATCAATGTATTTGCAGTGGAGATGGTGAACAGCTGTAAGTTCCTTGGCATACACATCACCGTGGATCTCATGTGGTCTGTATCTACCGGCTATGTGATGAAAAAGGCACAACAGTGCCTCTTTCACCTCAGACGGTTGAAGAAATTTGGTATGGGCCCCCAAATCCTAAAAACTTTTTAAAAGGCACAATTGAGAGCATCCTGACTGGCTGCATCGCTGGCTGGTATGGGAAATGTACTTCTCTCATTCGCAGGACTCTGCAGAGAGTGGTGCAGACAACCCAGCAATTTGTAGATGTGAACTTCCCACTATTCAGGACATTTATAAAGACAGGTGTGTAAAAAGGAACTAAAGGATCATTGGGATCAGAGTCACCACAACCACTAACTGTTCCAGCTGCTAACATCCGGGAAATGGTACCACAGCATAAAAGCCAGGGCTAACAAGCTCTGGGATGGCTTCTTCCACCATGCCATCAGACTGATTAATTCATACTGACGCAATTGCATTTCTATGTTATATTGACTGTCCTGTTGTACATACTATTTATTACAAATTACTATAAATTGCACATTGCACATTTAGACAGAGACATAGCTTAAAGATTTTTACTCCTCATGTATGTGAAGGATTTAAGTAATAAAGTCAATTCAATTCAATTCAATCCTTCAATAATTTGCTAATCACTGAAGTAAGACTCATTGGTCTATAATTCCCAGTGTTATTCCTACTCCATTTTTTGAACAAAGGAATAACATTTGCCATCCTCCGATTTTCTGGTACTTCTCCTGTGGCTGTAAAGATGCAAAGATTATCATCAAAGACGTAGACATTTCTTCCCTCACTTCCTATAGTAACCTGGGGTATATCCCAGTAGGCCCTGGGAGCTTATCAATCCTAATGATTTCAAAACTTCTAGCACATCTTTTTTCTTGATATCAACATGTCCAAGCACATCAGCATGTTCCACACATCTTCACGGTTGTCAAGGTCCCTCTCCCTAGTGAATGCTGAATCTAGGTATTTATTAAAGATCTCCTCTACCTGCCCTGATTCCAGGTGTGTGTTTCCTCTACTATCTCTAATTGGTCCTACCCTCACTCTGGCCATGCTCTTGTTCTTCACATACATGTGCAGTGCCTTCACATACATGTACAAGGGGTTTTCCTTGATCCTACTAGCCAAGGCCTTCTCATGCTCTCTCCTATCTCTCTGAAGTCCAGTCTTCAGCTTCTTTCTAGCTACCTGTAATTCTCTAGAGCTTTGTCTGGTCATTGCTTCCTAAACCTCAACTAAGCTTCTTTCTTCCCCTCAACTTAGAGACCAGTTTGCTGATGACACCACTGTGTGGGCTGCTTCAAAGGTGTTGATGAATCAGCACACAGGAGGGTGACAGACAATCTGGCTGAGTGGTGTAACCAACAGCCTCTCACACAATGTCAATAAGACCAAGGAACTGATTGTAGACTTCAGGAGAGGGAAACCAGAGGTCCAGAAGCAGTACTTATCGGAGGATCAGAGGTGTAGAGAGTAAGGAACTTAAATTCCTGGGTGTCAATCTCTCAGAGGACCTGTCCTGGACCCATCAGATGAATATAATAGTGAAGAAAGCACAACAGCATCTCTACTTCCTGAGGAGTCTGTAGAGGTTTGGCATGTCTTCAAAAACCTTTTCAAACTTCTGTAGATGTTTGGTGGAAAGTGTGCTGACTGGCTGCTTTGCGGCCTGGTGTGGGAGAGCAATGCCTTCAAACAGAAAATCCCACAAACGGTGGTGGATTTGGCCCAATACATCACGGGTAAAACCCTCCCACCCTTTGAGCACATCTACATCTACATTAAAAGATGCTGGAGAAAAGCAGCATCTATCAACAAAGATCCTCACCAACCACACCATGCTCTGTTCTTGCTGCTGTCATCAGGTAGAAGGTACAGGTGCCTCAGGACTCACACCACCAGGTTCAAGAATAGTTACTACCCCGCAACCATCAGGCTCTTGAACAAAAGGGGATAACTACACTCATTTTTTTTAATATCATTCTCACAACCGATGGCCTCACTTTCAGACCTCTTCATCTTGTTATTTCAAACTTGTTATTTATTGCTATTTATTTATATTTGCATTTGCATAGTTTGTTGTTCATTGATCCCTAAGACCTTGAGGGAAGTTAGTGTAGAATTAGCAGGGGCTCTGACAAAAATATTTCAAATGTCATTAGAAACGAGGATGGTGCTGGAGGATTGACATATTGCTCATGTTGTTCCATTGTTTAAAAAGGGTTCTAAGAGTAAACCTAACAATTTGTAATCCTGTAAGTTTGACGTCAGTGATGGGTATATTAATGGAAAGTATTCTTAGAGATGGTATATATAATTATCTGGATAGACAGGCTCTGATTAGGAACAGTCAACTTGGATTTGTGCATGTAAGTTCATGTTTGACAAATCTTATTGGATTTTTTGAAGAGGTTACTAGGAAAGTTGATGAGGGTAAAGCAGTGGATGTTGTCTATATGGACTTCAGTAAGGCTTTTGACACGGTTCCGCAGGGAAGATTAGTTAGGAAGGTTCAATCTTTAGGTATTAATATTGAAGTAATGAAATGGATTCAACAGTGGCTGGATGGGAGATGTCAGAGAGTAGTGGTGGATAACTGTTTGTCATGTTGGAGGCCGGTGACTAGTGGTGTGCCTCAGGGATTTGTACTGGGTCCAATGTTGTTTGTCATATACATTAATGATCTTGATGATGGGGTGGTAAATTGGATGAGTAAGTATGCAGATGATACTAAGATAGGTGGCGTTGTAGATAATGAAGTAGGTTAGGCCAATGGGCTGAGTGATGGCAGATGGAGTTGAATGCTGATAAGTGTGAGGTGTTACATTTTGGTTGGAATAATCAAAATAGGACATACATGGTAAATGGTAGGGCATTGAAGAATGCAGTAGAACAGAGTGATCTAGGAATAATGATGCATAGTTACCTGAAGGTGGAATCTCATGTGGATAGGGTGGTGAAAAAATCTTTTGGTATGCTGGCCTTTATAAATCAGAGCATTGAGTATAGGAATTGATAGCATTGGTGAGGCCAAATTTGGAGTATTGTGTACAGTTCTGGTCATCGAATTATAGGAAAGATGTCAACAAAATAGAGAGAGTACAGAAAAGATTTACTAGAATGTTACCTGGGTTTCAGCACCTAAGTTACAGAGAAAGGTTGAACAAGTTAGGTCTTTATTCTTTGGAGCTTAGAAGGTTGGGGGGGACTAGATAGAGGTATTTAAAATTATGAGGGGATAGATAGAGTTGACATGGATAGGCTTTTTCCATTGAGAGTAGGGGAGATTCAAACAAGAGGACATAAGTTGAGAGTTAGGGTGCAAAATTTTAGGGGTAACGCGAGGGGGAATTTCTTTACTGAGAGAGTGGTAGCTGTGTGGAACGAACTTCCAGTAGAAGTGATAGAGGCAGGTTCAATATTGTCATTTAAAGTCAAATTGGATAGGTATATGGACAGAAAAGGAATGGAGGGTTATGGGCTGAGTGCAGGTCAGTAGGACTAGGTGAGAGTAAGTATTTGGCATGGACTAGAAGGGCCAAGATGGCCTGTTTCTGTGCTGTTATTGTTATATGGTTATATGATCCTGTTTACAGTTACTGTTCTGTAGATTTGCTACGTATGCCCAAAGGAAAAAGAATCTCAGTGTTAGTTGTACATGGTGACATGTATACATGTATATACTCTGTTAATTAATTTTACTTTGTACTTTGACTAGATGTTCCACATCTCTTATCTATCATGGCTCCTTCACGCTGTCATCCTTTCATTACCTCATTGGGCCAAGATTATTTAGACACCACAGTAAGTGTCCCTAAACAACCTCCACATTTCTGTTGTGCACAGGGAAAGTCATGAAGTTGTAGTCACACTCTCTGAAATGCTCTCCCACTGGGAGTTATGGTGTCTGACCCTATCCTATGTTTAATTTCTGGAATGTTCAGGTGATTGTGAAGCAAAAAAAAGAGAACGTTTTAGAAATTTGTGAGACTGAGGGAGAGGATTGGAAGGTTTAGTTTTTGTTTTGGTTCTTGGTAGGTGATGAGAGTTAAGGCTTTAGCATTTGGACTCTTACAAACTATAGATCACAGATGGATCAAAACTTCAGTTGGGGGTCAGGCAATGAGCCTTCTATTGTGTCTCATTTCCAAAATGGACATGATACATTTTGCTGGAATTATGAGTGTGGCAAGAACAAACATTCTTCAGTAACTTTGGTGAGCAATGGGTCCAAAAATGTGAGAGAAAAAAAATTGAAATAGGGATAAATCAATATAGTCTGGATAGGAAGCAAAACAAACAAAGATGGATTAAATTCAACAGGAAAAGGACAGAGGAATAAGTAAATGGAATAAAGAGCTGCATTTTTAATGTATAAAAATCTTCTAAGAATAAATTACTCTCTGCTGGAATCAAATTATGTCACTTCATTTGTTTCCTTTTTGGGCAAGGATGATGGCATCGCCCTGCAGCAACATAAAACATAGTATTAAAAGGATGATTATATTATTAAGTATTAAGCCGGGCTTTCCATTCTGAGTTTTATGTAGTTTTAACACAGTAACACAGCTATTTCCTGCACCCCGGAAGCTCATGGTAATCTCCAGTTTTGCAAACCTAATGGCAGATAAGGGCAAGTTGTTCAACAATTTGTGATGATTCACAATGGGTAGTGATTTTTCCCAAAGCATAAAATGCTAAACACTCGACATACTAATGATAGTGTGTTTAATAGAATATAGCTCCCTTTATGGAAAAGTTGAGCTTCAGTAAATAAGGAACAAACGAATTAAAGGGATTGTACACCAAACAAAAGCTAATTGCTCTATGAATTAAGCAGCAGCCTTACTGAAAACAAAATGCAACTATTTAGAAACAGAAATAATTCGGTAAGATTTATCATCAATAATTTCAAATATTTTCCTTAGGTCCTGAAATCTAAATGCTTATAAATCCTATCTCTATGAATCCTCTCTCTAATAATTGAAATGAGGCTCACTGGTTTATAATTCCCAGGAATTCTTTCTACACCATTTCTTAAATTAAAATTAACTGTTTTTATTATAGCATGAAAATCATACAAGACAATCTTGACAAATTGATTGGAGAGAAACCAAGATGGCAACAAAGTTAAATAAAAAACAAATTGGACCATATGTTGCTGTTTTTATATTGTTGCAAGTTAATATCATTGGATAAATATTCATTCATGGTTTAAGCAGACGAATGACAGTGATTGAAAATATTCAAACAAAAAAGCTGCAGAAGGTGTTGGTGCACAGGAAGCAATTATACATATAATGTATGTGCTTAAGGATACTGGAAATTAATCAGTTTATTACAGAAGTCTTTGGCACATACTGTATATAAAGCTAGGGTGCTTAAAACCTTTGCGCAGTACTGTATTTGTCAGCATGGAGTAGAAGCGAGCTTATAAGTCTGGCGGAAGCAAAGGATGTTGGGAATGGCAAGGGTGGAGCAACACGGAAGGGGTGCAGGACAGGTGGCAGAGAAGAGGTTCTAGGGGTGGGGGGTAGTTGGTGGCATGGGTACAGCCACAACCAGCCCTGAGACACCAGATAAGGATCTTTGATTCCAAGCAATTGGTTTATTGATCATTACACAATGTCTCTCTCGTGCTTCCCGCTCCCTTCCCTCTCCCTTCCCCTTTTCCCAGCCATGATTCCCCTCTCCCTGCACCCACTTTCAGTCCGCAATAAAGACCCATATCAGAATCATGTTTACCGTCACTCATATATGCCATACAATTTGTTTTGTTTTGCAGCAGCAGTACAATGCAATACATAAAGTTACTACAGTACTCTGCAAAAGTCTTAGGCTCCCTAGATATGTATGTGCAGTGTGTAAAAAGTTGTATATTGTATCTATTACAAATATTTTTGTGTTATGATAATGACTTCACTGGTTGTTCTCTATCATAAGGACTGAAATAAATAGTCAGAGAGCCAGTGATGTCATTGATATGTGCATATTTTCTGATATTATGGATATAAAGCTCTTTGCTTTGTGTTCTTTGTCCAGAAGTCATTTATTTCTGAAGTGTAATACAGTTGTCAATATTTCATGGTTGAATTGCCACATTTGGAAAACTCCATTGAGCACTTGTGGATATGAATCATCCTTCACAAACTCCGCTAAGCCATGCATTACTTTAGAAATTATCTGTGAAATTACATCACATTATTTTGAGGAGTGATATTTTGACTATTACAAGCACAATTATGTTTGGATTGCTGTTCAGAAAGAGGAGCCAGCAGCTTTATGACTTCAAAACCTAAAGTTGGTGGCACCTATGTGGAGAAAACACCATGAAAATCTTAGCTATTGACACTGCTGTAATGGAGGAAGTGAATTTTCAGTGCTAAGATGAAATAGTATGCATTTTTTCCCTCTCATTCTGGCAAAATCATTTCCTTCAGCCATTGTACAGAGATCATCCTGAATAGTTTTGATGAAAGTTTCTCGATCTGGAATACTTTCCATTGATGCTTCCTGAACTCATGATTGTTTCCAAATATTTGGCATGTGTAGACTTCTTTTCAAAGTTCAAAGTGCAAAGTCAATTTATTATCGTAGTGCATATATGTCACCATATACAACCCTGAGATTCATTTTCTTTCAATTTAATAAATCCATAATAGAATAATAATGAAAGACCGCACCAACTTGAGCACTCAACCAGTGTTCAAAAGACAATAAATTATGCAAATATAAAAAGAAATAATAATAATAATAGTCTGCACTGTTGTAACTAAACAGTAACTATAACTATGTGGTTTTGTGTAGGTTTTTGGTTTGTTGAGTGGTAGTGCTGGTCTCTTGACTTGGTGTGTCTGGGTAGTCTTGTTTTGTCTGATGGGTTTGGAGTTCCTTTCTGGGGAACGTGCTAAGATGGTAGCGGGATATTGATACGCAACAGCCTTTCCGGACTCTGGATTGGGGATTACCAAACGTTATGTGGTTTTTCTTGTGTGGTCTGTTTTGTTGTGTGCTTTTTTTGTGATATCATTCCAGAGAACGTTGTCTCATTTTTTAACTGCATTGCATTTGTGGTTTCTAAATGACAATAAACTGAATCTGAGTCTGAATCTGAATAATAATAAATAAGCAATAAATATTGAGGACATGAGATGGAGAATTCTTGAAAGTGAGCCCATAGGTGAGGGAACATTTCAATGATGGGGCAGTTGAGTGGTTATCCCCTTTGGTTCAAGAGCTTGATGGTTGAGGGGTAATAATTGTTCCTGAATCTGGTGATGTGAATTCTGAAGCTGCTTTACCTTCTCCCTGATAGCAGCAGTGAGAAAAGAGCATGACCTACATGGTGGGCATCCCTGATCATGGATGCTGCTTTCCTGCAACATTTCATGTAGATATGTTCAATAGTAAGCTAGACTTTACCCGTGAAAAACTAGGCCATGTTCATTGCTTTTTGTAGGATTTTCTGTCCAAGGGCATTGGTATCTGCATCGGTATACTCTCCACCATTCCTCTTTATAGAAGTTTGTCAAAGTTTTAGACATCATGCCGAATGTTTGCAAACCTCTAAGGAAGTAGAGGTTGTTGCCATGCTTTCTTCATAATTGCACTTACATGCTGGGCCCAGTACAGGTCCTCCAAAATGACAACACTGAGTTTTAGTCTCGTCAAGAAACGTACACCATCTACAGTGCCAAATACAATCATTCACAGTGAGTTGAACATTTTCCTGTAATAGAACCTTGATATGGTTCAATTTAAAACAGAATCATTTTCTTTTTACACGTTCATGTCAAATTTCAATTGATTCCAAAGGAGCCATTTAGAAAATGTTCACAGTGTACAGCAATGCTTCACTAAGATTTTTCCATTTTCTTTTAAGTTATCAAATAATATTGACCTGAATTCCCTAGTGGTTTTAATAAATTAATGTAGCTCATTACCTATTGCTTGTCACAACATGAGCACAATCTCAGAAATGCACACAGCTTGCTGAGTTTTTCCAACGTAACACTCAAGTTTCCAGAATTCACCTCCATTTTGTCATTTGGCTATGTCAAACTATGGTAGAAAAAATGTATGATGACTTCTGGTGTCATCACTCCTCATGATGTCTGGAATGCCTCTTCTGATTGCTTTATTGAACATGCAAGCTGAAGGTAAGTGCTTACAGTTTGTCTCATTCATTACACCTTGCTCCACTTGTAATTCAGAAAGTCTCATTTCCATAAGGCCATAAAGCATAGGAACAGAAATAAGCCATTTGGCCCAGTGAGTCTTCTCCACTATTCGATCATGGCTGATTTATTTTCTCTTTCCGTCCCATTATCCTGCCTTCTCCCGATAAACTATGATGCCTTTGTTTACCAAGAACCTGTCGACCTCTGCTTTAAATATACCCAATGATTTGGCCTCCACACCTGACTGTAGCAATAAATTCCACAGAATTGTCATCCTTTGGCTAAAGAAATTCCTCCTCATCTCTTCTATTTTGATCCTAGACTCTCTCAGTATTGGAATCCTTTCCAATATCCACACTATCTAGGTCTTCCAACATTTCAGCAATAATCTCATCAATTATTAGGCACACATTCTATGTCCTGTTTGAATCCAGAATTTACATTGCAGGTTCAACCCAGATGATGGGATCCTCGACTGAATTTTTGTTAGAAACAAATCCTGTTGGTCTAGTTTTGTGTTGTTGTCAAAATCGTCTCTCAGCATTCAGATCACTTGATAGAAGTTGGAACACATGTAAATAGAAAGATGGCTTAACAAGCTTAACCTTTGACATATGCTGCTTGGAATTATGAAGGATGGAGGGAGCAATTGCTAGAGCTGGTTTGAAGGAATGAGGTGAATGGCATGCCTTAAATTTCAGTAGGGGAACATTTAAGAGATAGTGTTCACATCATCCAGAGATTCATATTAGCCATAGAAAAGGAGCAAAGTAAAAATACTGAATTGTCAGAAGGTCATTTTCAATGGAATGAGAGTGGATCTGAGCTGGATAAATTAGAAGTAACAATTAAGAAGAAAATCTGTAGCTGAGAAGTAAACTGCCTTTAAGGAAAATGTTCTTTCAGTAGTTGAAGCTACTTTTGTTGGGAAACAGAAGATACTGAGCTTTGGAATCCTCTACCCCAGAATACAAGCTCATTAAAAATAAAGAAAAGTTAGTTAAAATTTGGAAATATTGGGGAATTGAGGGCTAAGGGGAAACCAGCGCAGAGGAGGAGTTGTCTAGGCCAGATCAACCATGATCATATTGGATGGTAAGCCAGGCTTAATGGCGCAAGTGACTTGCTCCTGTTCCTTTTTACCTGCATTCTGTGAGCAAAGGAAGAACAAGCATACCCAGATCTCCATGGATGGCATTGGAGGTACAGAGGAAGATGCAGCAAAGGTAAAAGGCTGATCATGTTGAGCACCAGTTGTAACATCCACTGTAAGGTAAAATGATTCCTGAAGAATTGGAATGGAGGCGAAAACTAAAATAAGAGGCAAATAGAGTGCATGAGCTCCAATTGAAATATAAATGATAATTTAAAAGTAGCTTTTTGCAGGTGAATATTACAAGGGTAGTATGTGCAGAAGTGTGGCCCATTTACGACATGAATTCTGAAGGCATTTCAAGGGTTCCATATGAGTATTTTGCTCCTGTCTTTAGAAGAAAAGTGGATACTAACAAAGAAATAGTGAACGGTACAACAGCTGACATGATATACTAATAAATAATCATAGCATTGAAGGCATCAGAATTGTCAGCTGAAATTATGTTAAGTCTTTGGAGCATGCAAGGATCTTGAGGGAAATACGTGAATAAATTGCAGGTACCGACTTATAACCTTCCAAAGTTCTTAGATGGTGCCAGAATATTTGCGTGGCAATATGTATTCCTTTGCTCAAAATAGAGAGTAAAGATAAGCCCAAAAATGACAGGCCTCAGTGAAAGGAAAGCTACTAGAAATATTGATCCTGAAAGGATTAGTGGTCAGCCAGAGGAGAGTGAATTAACTCAAGCAAGCCAACACATTTTGAAGGGCAAATTCTGATGAACCAACCTGAAAGAATACTTTGAGTAAGTATTGGATTGAGTTCATTAGAATAATGCAGTTGATTTGATATACATGGACTTCCAGAATTCTTTTGATAAGTCGATGCACAACAAACTTTTCAGCAATGGTGAAGTATGTGGTATAAAAGAGATATTGATAGCATGAAACTGCAAAATTTACAGCAAACAGAAAATCATGGTAAATGGTTGTTTTCCAGACTGGAGAAAAGCAAGCAATAGTGATCGCCATGGGTTTGCTATTAATGATTTAATTTTATATCCTGGACTAGGATTACAATCCACATATTCTAAATCTGCAGGTGAACCTTGAAGAGGTTAGTGATAAATTGTAGTAGGATATAAACAGGCTGCTGGACCGGTCATACTCTTGACAGATGAAGATGAATGTAGGGCAATAGGAGATGATGTATGACAGGAAGAACAAGGCATAGCAAGACAGAATAAAGGATACTGTTGTACAAAGGGGGTGCAAGAGCAAAAGGTCTGGGGGAAAATAGATGCATAAGTCATTAATGATGTAAGGGAAGGTTGAGAAAGCATTTATCAAGGTATACACAATCCTGTACTTTAGCAGCATAATATACAAAATCAAAGAAGATCTACGGATTCTTTATAGAGCAATGCTTCTGTCCCAACTAGAGTATTGTGTTCCATTCTGGTCTCCATATTATAGAAGTACGTAGAAGCATTAAAGAGAGGCTAGAAAAAGATCATAAAATGTTTTTTTCATGAGGGGAATCTACAGTTACAAGGATAGATTGGAAAAGATTGTTAACTTCAAAGAAGGCAAAAGGAAGTTTTGATGGAATTAGGCAAATGATCAGGTGTGTGGGCAGCATGCTCAGTGATGGGTTAATTCCATCAGTAGAGAGTTGAGAACATGACATCTCAGGCATAATGCAAAAGGGAAAAATGCTAATAGCATCATTTGGAGGAAGATCTATGTGAAATGTGGTAAGAATCCAGAACTCCACCTGTAGATGTAATGGAAGCAGATTCAATTGTGACTTTCAAGAGGGAATTGGATAATTATGTAGTGATCAAAATTTTGCAAGAAGAAAGGAATCAGGAAATTAAACAAGTGAGTTATTTTGGTAGAGAGCTGCAGAGACACCATGAACAGAGTGACCAATAACCACCCTAACAGTAACCACCCTAGTTATTAGCCATGAGGTCTTTGTACGGAGGAGATCAGTGGTCAGATGTTCTCTTTTGGGATTCAGTCCTAGTGCTGAATCCCCAGTTACATGTGAAGAATGGCAACCTGTAACACTGGGAACCATGGAAATATAATGGGTATCCACACACCACTTACAGTCTGTATGGCACATTCATCTGTCTGTCAACACATTGAATGTGAGGCTTCTGGCCTCATGTAGAAACATAATACTCAGCTGCGAATAGTGATGGAACCTGGGTTAATCTACCCAGTGGGTACATCATTTTCTTCGGCCATATCCCCCCGAATTGTACTCCAATTACTTGCATTACTCTTGTTGCACAAAATTGCACATTTCCCATTTTATTGGACTGAAATTTGTTGAAGTGGAACTAGGATGCAATCATCCCAGTTACATTACATTTCAAATGCCAAGATCTCAAGTAGACCTCCAGGATGCCTTTGTGTGCTTGCAGTCATCAATGTTGTGTGTGAAAGTGCAACAAATCTCCATACTTTCATATTAAAAACCATTAATACATGTACTAGCTCAATGTCTTAAGACTTGAGATGGGACAAAGTGAAGCAGGTTTCTTGTTTAAGCCAACTGTTCAAAACTGCTGGAAGGCATGCATGAAAGTGTTACTTGAGACAAGGATCTGGCTTAATCAAATGCTCGAACAGCCCCCAAAGTTCAGTGGCCAGGATCACACGTGCAGATTGATGAACAGTGCATGGTAAAGATACCTATTTACACCCACCACATTGTACATGAAACAGAATCATCACAGCCAAGGGAGGGGGGGGGGGATGATTCCCAACAATTTAGATCATAAAATACAGGCTATTTGTGTTATCATGTCTGTTCTACCATTCATTCATGGCTGATTTCATTTCAGCCTTATTTTCCCACCTTCTCACAATCTGTAACTCCCTTACCAATCAATAACTATCGATCTTTACCTTAAATACTCCCAATAACTTTGCCTCCATATCCCTTTGTGGCAACGAATTCCACAGATTCATCACCCATTAGCTGAAGAAACTGTTCCTCATCAGTTTTAAAGGGAAGTTCCTTTATTCTGAGACTGAATCCTCTGATTCTGGACTCCATTTCCGGTATTGTTGTTCATTAAATGCTGTCTTCCTGCTCATTTATCTTCTTGGTATTTCTCCCTTTGGGGTTTTGGTAATATTTACATATCTAGACAATATTGTTTCTCACTCTTAGAGACTGAACAGCCAGTTTCCCTGTATCAGGCATTGTTATGGTGATAACACCAGACAATATTTTGTATAATATAATTATTTTCACCCCGTTATAATGGCTGATCTGCCAGTGATACATTGAACAAGCACACTGAAGAATCATAATTTAGGAGTATGTTCTGCTGACATAGCTTTAGGAATGATACTGCTTATCTGTGTGGAAACCTTCCGCAACATGTGAGTGGCAAACGGGCATATGTAGAACAGCCCATGTTCCAAGTCTTCCCTGGCAAATGGTCCCCAGCTCTTCCTGCACTACATTGAAATCTGCATTGATGCTGCTTTATGTACCATTGCTCAGCTTGCCAACTTCAACAATTTCTCCTCCAATTTCCAGCCTAACCTTAAATTCACTTAGTAAATTTCTGATATTTCCCTTCCCTTTCTTGATCTCTCTATCTCTGGAGACAAACTGTCAACCGACATCTTTTATCAACCTACCAATTCCCATGGCCATCTTGACTATACCTCTTCCCATGTGGCCTCCTGTAAAAATATTATTTCCTTTCCTCAGTTTGTTCATCTCTGTTGCATCCATTCACAGCCTGAAGTTTTCCTTTCCAGGACATCAGAGATATCCTTTCTTCAAAGAACAGTCCTTCTCTGTTGACGCTTCCCTCACCCACATATCCTCCATCTGCCAAGAGCTGAATTTCCCAGTGGGCAACCATTTTAATTCCTATCCCCATTTCCATCCTTACATGTCAGTCTATGGCCTCCTCTTTTGCAGAATTAGGCCACTCTTGGGGTGGAGGAGCAACATTGCATATTCTGTCTGCTTAGTCTCCAACCTAATGGCATGAACATTAATTTCTCCTTCTGGTAAAATTTTCCCTCCCCCTTCCCTCTTCTTCTATTCCCCACTCTGAACTCTTGCCTCAACTCCTCACCTGCCTAACATCTACTGCTGGTGCCTCTCCTTCTTCCCTTTCCTATCAGATTCCTTCTTTACCTTTCCATTACCTTTCCCACCCACCTGGCTTCACCTATCATCTTCTAACTAGTCCTCCTTCACCTCCCCTCACCTTTTTATTCTGGCATCTTGTCCTGAATTAGGGTCTCAGCCTGAAACATCAACTGTTTATTTATTTTCAAAGATGCTTCTGACATGCTGATTTTCTCCAGCATTTTGTGTGTGTCACATTTTACTTGTACCAGCTGAAAGAATCTACACTCAATTTTTTTTCTATAGCCTTTCCATTTTATATTTTTGCTTTGTTTATCCAATACTTATCCACCTCCATTTAAGATCTATTCTGGGTTCTTTTTCTACCGTTACCTCTGGCAGGGCATTGTGTATTCAGCAAGTCAAGTAGAATTTATTTCAAGCATAAGTATTGATTGGCAGTAAAAGGTCTGACAAGGTTCATCACGATACTGTCCACTCATGCCATGTGAGGATGTTTTTACATTATAATAAGTTAGGGGGAATTTGTAGTATGTATTTCCAAATATAATGGCCAAGATAAGCAATGAATCTATCAGATGTGGCAGGAATAAGTCAATCTCACTAATTGAAGATGCAAAAAAATGTCATTATATGTTAATGTTTTTTGTGGCTTTTATTTATGATCCATTGCAATGATTATCTGGGAAGTTGAGATTTTTTTTGTCTGCAGCATATTTCTACAATCCGAGTTCAAGCTTAAGTTTTAAGTGTAAAATTCAATTATCTTTCAACTGTACATGAATATAGCCACACAAAACATCATCCTCTCGAGCCAAGGTGCACAACACATTACCAACAGTATACAGCACACAATGCATAGCACAGAGCATAAATAGCACATGTGGTTATGATTTAAGAAAAACCTACAGTCACAAAGAGAAAAGAAGTCTAGCTTAAAAGTCCCCGAGTTGTCAAGGTCCAACTTGTTCTTCCACCCAGTGAACACCAGAGGGCAGCATCAAACACTGGAGGACAGCACTGATGAAAGGGCTAGCCTCCAACCCAACACAACATCTAAGAACCTAGCCAGCTTTGACTTCTGATTTGCTGGTGACTGCAATGGGCGACTCCGAGGCATGTGGGCCTTGTCCGCACAACAACTGAGGCAATGCAGCTCCCTCGTCATCGGTCTCACCAAGGAACCCGTGAACCGTACTTGCAGTTTTCTACATTTCTAATGTCCAGCAGGGTCTTGGTGATCACAATGAAAATAAATCTTCTGTTCATCTGGCACCACTTAACATGGGAAAACTTTTAATAAAATTCATTATTTCCTTTTAAAAGATAGAATAACATTGGGAGATCTATGCACTAAAGTGAGAACAACACTATCATTCTCTTAAGGAAATGTTTTAAACTGGTAAATTGGATGGCTGTGACAAATAGGTCAAATTAAAATACAAATATTAAGTTGCTGTATTTGCATTGATAATAACAATTTATAATACTAGCAGGAAACATGGGCTTTACTTAGAGTACAAGTTATAGTGTAGGCTTTCTCTGCCCACTAAATCTTTCACATGCTGGAGCAGCATCCCACCAAATCTGAGGAACCAGGAAGTCAGTGCTCAAGCTAAATGCCCATTACATTTCCATTAGGGGTTTTTTACAGGGGTACTGAGTGGAATCCCACACTGATATGATGCTAATAGATAAATACAGGACGTCTCTGTAAAGCAGTGAATAAAAATGAAAAATGCAGGTATGGCACAGCAAGTCGGGCAACAGCTGTGGATAGAGAGACAGTGTTAATTTTCAAGGAGGAGACCTCGCATCAGAACTGCATTTTACTAGGTTAGGATAGGAGGGATTGAAAGGGCTAAGTCTGAAATGTGAGCAACACAATTAGCATGAATGAGTTGGGCCAAAGGGCCTCCTTCTATCCTGTATTACTCTATAAATCTGTGTTCTGATGATTTAAAGTTAAAATATAAAGGAATGGAGAGTTTTTCCTTAAAAAACGAGGGATGAGTGTAATGCTGACATTAGATGATCTTACTATGAGTAAAGGAATGATAAATGTGAACAGGTTGAATGCATTATGCAGAACAGGAAAGAACAAACTGCTGAAGAAACTGAGTCAGGCAGCATCTGGAGGCCGAAGGATGATTGGCGTTTCAACTCAAGGCACTGCATGAGGACATACTGAGCTCCCTGATGCAAGCCATTTCCACTCCGTCCCCCATTGCCTCACTGACCTGTCTGTCCTCAGCCTTCTCCACTGCCAGGGTAAGGCCAAACACCAACTGGAGGAAACAGCGGTTCATATCCCACTTTGTTGTTTCCATTGTCATCTCACAGCCCCTGGTGCTATCTCCACCCCTCTCTCCTTACGTGGCTCCATTTTGCCCATCAACCCTGTCTCACCTTGATCTTGCCAGCACCTGTCTCAATCTGTCCTCTCACCCCTTTATACCTGCTGCCCTCCTTTTACAATCTTACTGGCTTTGAACCAAGACGTTGACTATTCCTCAACCTCTGCTGATGCTGCCCAAGTTCTTCCAGCAGCTTGTTCTGAGTCCCAGCATCTGCAGGCTCATGTGGAACTAAATGCATTAGACTACGTCTTCAATATCTCTATAAGAGGTACATTGAGCTTTCTTTCGTTGTGCTCTTATTTGCGTGCTTTTCTTTGCAAAGACGCTCCTGCAAATATGAATAGCATTCCATGTATTTTGTTGTAGGTGTTGGCACATTCTGGTGGAGTTCTCCATACATTGACACATTGGTGAGTGCTTCACATACACATATACATTTCAAGTCAATTCCACAGATGTGAACCATCTACAGATGTTGACCAGAACTCAACAATGCCTAGAAATTAAAATGCTGCCTTCTTGCATGCATTGGTATCTTTGGCTAAAACTGTGTCAGGCACTCCTGTTCTTCTAGTGGTAGTACATTTTGTAGATACACCCTTGACTCTCAACATTATTTTAATAGAAACTTCAAGATACGTACTTTAAATGGATAATGCTTCCATTCAGCTGACTGCATTGCCCATTGTTACATAGAAAAGTTAATGTACAGAGCAGTGGCTGTGTGCTAAATCAGATTCAGTCTCTGAGCTCAGTTTGTAAAGATGAAGTTTTGTATCTGCAAAACATAGAGAAAATGTTAGAAGTACATTGGAATATACAGCTTAGTTCAGTAAGGCTTCCTCTTTCACAAACCATGGATAGTTGTCCAATTTTTACATCTTGAGGAAAATGATTAGAACTGAAAATTAATCATGCAAAACTCCTGATATCCATTATACTGTACTACTTTTTTTATGAGTGAAATAGTCCTCATCCCCACAGCACGCAGAAACAATTATGTTTCTTGAAATGTTTCATTATCTATGCCTGTCTTAATTAGATAATTGTCATCTGTTTCCTGTAGCAGCAGTAAGTTTTCCTGGACCCATTCTGTGTTCTGATTAATATTTTCTATATTGATAGACTGCTATCTGTATTTGCAGGATTATTTTATATGGATGTTTAATGAACTTCAACTATATTTAGGAATAAATTAGTCTAGAAAACCAATAAATGTGCTTGTCCTTTATATAAAATTGTTTTGTCATTGTAATCAAGCTGTTATCTCATTTAAAGTTTGTCAGCTCAGGCACTGAGCTCAAGAGCAGAGAGATCATGTAACTTTTACACAAATCGGTTGTTCAGTCCCACTTGAAATATGTTATGCATTTCTGATCACCAACATACAGGCAACAATTGATTAAGCTAAGGAGCATGCAGAAAGGACTCACAAGTATATTGCCAATTGTCTGGATTGGAGTGCATGAGTTATATGGAGTGATTGGATAGACTATGTTTGTTTTCGCTGGAGCAAAGGAGACTTAGAAGTGACAGAATGGAAGAATATAACATTTTGAGAACTGAAATTAGATAGAGAGCCAATGTTTGTTTTCCATGGTAGGGGAGTCTAAAACTAAAGGCTTTAGATGGAAGTTATTAAAAGAACCTCAAAGGAAATCTGAGGTGTAAAATGTTCATGCAAAGGGTTATTTGTATCTAGAATGAGCTGCCAGTCAAAACGGTGAAGGAAGAAAGAATGCAGTGTTTAAGATGCATTTGGACATGTATTTGAATGAGCAAGACGTAGGGGGGTGTGGAGTTAACACAGCTGTGTGGGTTTGGTATAGACAGTCATGGTGGTCAATACAGATGCAATGGACTGAAGGGCCAGTCTCTATATGTTATGAACAAGTTCTGTTCAAATACTAAGCAAAGGATGGCTTTGCCCACGTGTTGTTTACCTTTGGTAAATATGAACCCATCAAGAATTCCTTACAATCTCAGTCCAAATTTGTTGAAAGGAACTGTGTTTGAGGTGAGATCAACTGCCCTTCACACCAACATAATAGGCCAAGCGCTGCACGTGTAGTGCCAGTAGAACTGAAGTCAATGGACGAAGAGCAATGCGGGCAACAAGCCTGAGTTCCATGAAGGAATATAGTTATGATTAATGGAAGTCAATCATCCCAACTCCAGGACATTACTACTGGAGTCATAGTCAGAGTGACCTATAGCACAGAAACAGGCTCCTTGGACCACCATTTCCATTCTGATTATCAAGTAGTTATTCAAATGCTCCTGAAACGCTGTAGCAGTGCCCACCTTCACTGCTATTCCAGGCAGTGTGTTCCAGATTGCCTGGAACCATCCACAGGATGAAACATATCTCCTATCCCCGCCAATCGTCTTACTTCCCTCCTTACACCTGTTCCCTCCATTATTGGGAAAGGTTTCTCACCCTATGGCTCCCATAGTTCTGTATACAGTACTTGTTTCAGTTTTCCTGTGAGCAAAACACATCCACTCTATCCAATTCATGTTCAAGTTTGCTGTCATGGTCATACGTATCCAGGCATAAACGCAATGGAAATTAGCATTTTACAGCAGTAGCACAGTGCATTATAGACATGACAAACATAATTTTAATTGAAATTAACATCCCAGCTTTGCTTCTAACTAAAATGTTTTGTCCTGGTAAATCTCTGCTTCTCTCTGGAGCATTCATGTTCTTCCTAAAGAGGAGTGATAAGAAATAGAAATCATACACCAACTCAACCAAATTTTTGTAAAGTTGTACCAGGATCCTTTTTTTATATGTTCTGTCTCAGCTGATGAAGGCTAGCGTTCTACATCTCTCCTTCACCACATTGTCTCACTCTACAGCAGCTTAATGGGCCTATGGTTTTGGATACCAAGGTCCATTGTTCTTTAAAACTCTCTCATGCCCTCTCTAGGGTTTTCAATACAGTGTCCTAAACCCTCTGAACTGCTTCATGAATGATTCACCTTCATTGTAATGGAAGAATGAGGCCATTTGCTCAGAAAATGAAGCAACCCACAGCCACGACTACAATATCTGAGCAACATGCAGGCATAGGCTGAAAAGTAGTGAGTAATGTACACACCACAAAATTGGTTTGTGCAATGGTTCTCCCAATAGGACCCCACCATTTCCCTTGGGGATGATGTAATATCCCTGTCTCCAGCATCTTGGGTATTTTCATTTTAATAAAAACCTGACTAGCCACATTCATTCTGCAGTTTATGAGACCATCTGAGAGACTCAGTAGTCTTCAGTGATTAGCCTGCTTCTGAACAGGTCACAGATCAGGAGCATGATACGATACTCCCAATGTACATGAGTAAATACAGCACCAAAAATACTCAAAAAGATCACCAAGGTCCAGGACAAAGTCACCTGTCCACTAACCCAAACATTAGTTGCTCCATCATCAGCATATCAAGGCTTTGATATGCACAACCTGTAAATGCATCAGAATATCATCTGTATACTTTGCCACAAAGCCGTCAAGTCTTGTTGAGTCTTGACCAAAAGCACAGCAACGTTTACGCTCCCTGCTTACCCTCATGCTTGTTTGGGAAAGAGGACTACCATATCAATTGATTCTGTGAATGAGCATTATTCATTTAGTATTTAGTTATTGCTTCCAGCCACAGTGTAGGCATTTTACTTTCAGTTTGAGAGTTTTAGTCAATGGCCCTGTTGGTTCAGAGTTTATTGTTTTTCTTTTCCCTTAAGTTCCTCAACAGATCTCATTAAAGTCAATGAACTGTCAGTGCTTCTCTCTCTCTCTCTCCACACTTTGGCCATATCTGAACGTTCTAACAATTTGTGTTTATTATGGCAGAGGTTATAGTGTGGGAAAGTGCTATGAAATAGTTTTGGCGGGTCACTTAGATGGTACCAAATAGGTGGAGGGGGAGGTAGTGCTGAGGAAGCAACGTGATTGCAGCAGGTCTTAGATAAATTGGAAGAATGGGCAAATAAGTGGCAAATGGAATACAGTGTTGGGAAGTGTATGATAATACATTTTGGTAAAAGGAACAATAGTGCAAACCATTATCGAAATGGGAAGAAGCTTCAAACATCAGAGGAGCAGAGGGACTTAAGAGTACTCTTGCAAGGCTTCCAGAAGGTTAATTTACAAGTTAAGTCTGTGGGAAAGAAGGCCAATGCGACGTTGGCATTCATTACAAGGGGAATAGAATGTAAAAGCAAGAAAATAATGCTAAGGCTTTATAAGACACTAGTTAGGCCGCATTTAGAGTATTTTGGGCCCCATATCTTAGAAAGGCTGCACTGTCATTGGAGAATCCAGAGAAGGATCATAAGGATGAGTCTGGAAATGAAGAGGTTAACATGAGAGGAACATTTGGCAGGTTTGGGCCTGTACTCACTGGAATTCAGAAGAATACATGAGAATCTCATTGAAACCTACCAAATGTTGAAAGGACGAGATAAGGTGGATGTGGAAAGGATGTTTTCTCTGGTGGGGATATCCAGAACTATAGAGCACAGCCTCAAATTGAGGGGCAATCTTTTGGAGCTGAAGTAAAGAGGATTTTTTTTTATCCAAAGAGTGGTGAATCTGTGAAATGCTCTGTCAGAGACTGTGGTGGAGGTCAATTCCATGGGTTCATTCAAAGCAGAAGTTCATAGATTCTTAATTAGTTGGGGCATAAAGGGGTATGGTGAAAGGGCAGGTGTATGGGGTTAAATGGGATCCAGGATCAGCCATGATGAAATGGTGGAGCAGACTCAATGGGTTGAATGACCTAACTCTGCTCCTATGTTTTATCGTCTAATGGCTGGTGCCACCTGTCTTATAAAGACACTGCCCAGAAAAAGGCGATCCCAAACCACTTCTGTAGAAATATTTGCCAAGAGCAATCATGGTCTTAGGAAGCCCATGATCACCCATGTCATATGACATGGCACATACACAGAAATGAAAGTACTATGTTCAAAGGACCTTACACTCTAAATACTCTGCCTCCATAATTTACAAAAATTTCACAGTTGGAAGCCTCCAAGGTTACATTTATGAATTGTATTATTGAGAGCTAAAATTATGGGATACTGTGGTAAACCATGTATACCTGTCTGGACACGTCCCCTACTGACTGCTCCTGTGGCTCCTCTCACAGACCCCTGTATAAAGGCGATTGGGGCACTGCTCCTCCCTCAGTCTTCAACATGGTCGTGCTCCCTTTTTCGCTGTTAATAAAAGCCTATCGTTCACTTCCAGTCTCCTAGAGTTATGGATGGTGCATCAGATACAAGTACTGTGATCACTTGGATTTCATGCCTGAATTCCCAATAAATAATCCTGTTACAAAGGAAACTGCACTGGAATCACAAACTTGTGAGAGATGCCTGATAGTAAAGGAAAAGTTAAAACAGTCCAGTGGAGTTTTGAGCAGTGATGCCCCAGGATAGTGTGGGCTCCTGCCTAAAGTAGTGTTGCACTGGAAGTGGCTGCAGTTGATTTCTTTCTAACATATGCAGTATATTTCACCTGGCAAACAAGCATTTCTTATGCCAGGGAGTGCCCAGTTCAATTTCCAGAATGATGCAAATTGACCTGAAAAAGATCATTTTCACGTTTCCCTCCAAGAAAGGTCACAGGATCACTTTCAGTTGTGCAGTACTGCAATAAGTAACACTAAGACTGAATTACCAATGAAGTGGTTGTTATTTAATTTTTACATGACAGATTTCAAATTGTGCTACCATTCAAGACAAGGTTGTCCTTCAGGACAACCTATTACATAAGAATCAATCTATGGACAAATTTTTATGCTGCCTCAGCATTGAATATGTATATAGGGAGTACAGATCACAAAACTGGAACATAGAATTTCACAGTTGAAGAATTGTGCCATGAGTAAGGACCCAAGATTTTCTCTCAAGTGGAATAAATTCACAATTTCCATTGAATTAATATCGTAGGTAATTTAGAACATTTTGCAATAATCAAGATTAGCCCAAGTGCATAGGGTGCTTTAATGACTAAGAATAGGTATTTTAACTGTTATTACCTCTGGGCTGAGTGATTACCGATTCACAGCAATCCTCCTACCAGGGCTGAGTTGCGGTATTACAGTAAGGCTTTAGCTTTGCAACTTAATATGGAAACAAAAGTAGTTAAGCACTCTAAAGTGAAGCCAATCTACAGAAATGAAATAGGTTTTAATTGAGTACACTAAGACATATTTAATAAAGCATCTATTTACATTTTTGGGGACATACTGTTAGGGAGAGCTTTCAAACAGATAGCTGAAATTAACCTGAGGGCGAAACATGAAGAACAGAAAATGAGGTTCAGTGCTTGACTAACCATTGGTGACATGGAGAACTTGAAAATGGGTGTGTAGTGAAGGGAATGGGAAGGGATGTGTTCCTGCTACTGCTGCAGTTACTTTAAGCAGGTCAATGAGAGCAGCTCATGCTGTGATTGAGAATGAATTGGTGTGTAGCTATCGGACAAATTGAATTTTTCCCAGTGACCATGAAGGAATAATAATATGATTTTAGATTTAATAACATCTAGAATAATATAATTTAGGGCCATGGGCAACTTGAAGGGTAATCTACATTCAACATCACTGACATGTGCCTTTCCTCTTGTCCTCCGTAGCAGAGATCATAAGTTTGCGGAGTGCTGTTGCAATAGAGTAGGCATGTAACTGTAATGAATATTGCTAATTGTACACATAATAACTGCTGGGCATCAAGTTGGAAAGTATAACTATTTAGGGTAGTGGATGAAGTGCCAATCAAGCAGGTTGCTTTGTCCTAGCTGGGGTTGAGCTTGACTTTGGTTGCAGGGGCATTCATTTCAGGAAGTGGATAGTATTTAAAACATTGCTAAGTCTAGGAAAAAAAAGGCTTTGGCCTCTCAGGAAGCTATCACATGCTGCAGAATACTCATCCTCTGACTTTTTGTAGTTTGTAAATCTGAGTTTCTGGTCAATAGTAACTTCTTGCCTACTGTTGATGTTACTCAGCAATGGTGAAGCGTTAAATGTCAAAGGTAGGTGGTTATACCTGATGGTTTGGTGCTGGTCAATACCTGACACTCAGTGGTGTGGATGCTCCTTGCTACTTATTAACCCTTGCCAGAAGATTGTCTAGGTCTTTTTGCATGTAGGCACTTATTCAAGAATTGAATAGAATTTAACCATCAGCAAACATCTTCTGTTTTGCCTTGATGATGGGAAAAAAAATGGTGGAGCATTTGACGATGGTTGGGCTTAAAACGTTACCACAAGGAGCTTCTGCGTTAGCACCCTAGGCTGGAACGATGATCTCCAATAAGCACAACGATTTTCCTATGTGCCAAATATCGGTCCAGTCATTGAAATGTTTTCTCCTGAACACCCATTGACTTTAGTTTTACTAGGGCTCATTGAAGCCACAAACATTTAAAAGTTGCCTTGATGTCAAAAGTCATCATTCCTACTTTACCTCTATATCTCAGCTCGCTGGTCCATTTGTGGATCAAGGCTGTAGCGAGATCTGGAGTTCCATTGACTGAACCTGGTAAAAGCCAAGCTCAGCAGGTTACTGGTGAATACCTACCTATTTATTGGGAACACGTTCATCAGATGGCGGCTGATTGAAAGCTGACTGGTTGGAAGGGAATTAGCTAAATTGAATTGGATTTGTCCTGTGTTCTGGGAGCAGGATTTACCTGGGAAATACTGGGTAAATATCAATGTGGCAACTGTGCTGGAGCAGCTAAGACATTGACAGAACTGTAAAAAGCAAATCAGATTCAGATTCATTTACTTTTCATGTGTACGTTGAAACATACAGTGTCAATTGCTTTTACAGCTAACACAACCTAACAATATAATGGAGGCAGCCTGCAAGTGTCACCACACATTCTGACACCAATATAGCTTGGCCATAATGTTCAGCAGAACAAGACAGAACACAGCAATACACATATACAGTCCTTTAAAGGCAGCACAGGCTGTCTTGGGCCCCCAGCGGTCTTGTGGATTCGCAAGTATTTGGGTTCAACTTCCCCGTCAGACTCAGAAAGATTTGCAGACTCAGTCTTCCATAGATTTGCGGGTTTTGATATTTGGTACCGAGCTCATGACTCACCAATGATGACCAATAAGAGCACTGGGCATCTAGCTCTGGACTCACCGACAACGGGACCCCAAACTCTAGCCCTCAAACTCCAGTCTCACTGATTCGCATATCGAGGGGACCACCGGTACCTCATGCCTCCTGCCTACATGGAATTTGACCTGGAAGGTCACCAATCCCGAACTCGCTGTTCTGCCAACCCAACATCCAACCATGGGTATTCCACGTTCACATCATTGTCCTTTGTACCTGGATCAGGCAGTGCTTCCAGAGAGAAAATATGAAGTTTGGCTAGAGGTCTGCCATACTTCTAGTCAAGATTCCCTGCCCTTTGCTGTATCCAGTGCACTCAGGCCATTCTTGCTTTCAGGTGGCATGTACTGCATTGGCTTGTGCTTGAATGTGGTTGTGAACATTTCAACCATTTCTTTAGTATCCATATGCCGGGTTCTATATAGATTGGGATGTTCCTGGAACTTCCACCTCCCATTAATTATTTAATGTTTCATCACCATTCACATTGCAGAACTGTGAAAGCTTTGATCAGACTCTTATGTTTATTACCAATGTGTGCTGCAATTTGCTTTGGGTGTGAAGTAGTGAGAGACAGCCATGCAGTACAGAAATGGGCCCTTTGGCCCATCAACTCCATGCTAACCATATAGCATGGATCTACATACAGTATGCCTTTGTGCTGATCCTACCCAGCCTGTCTGCCTTCCTTAAAGAACCACAGTAGATCCCATGGATTAATGGTAATGTTAAGCCATAAAATAGAGAGAGTACAGAGGAGATTTACTAGAATGTTACCTGGGTTTCAGCACCTAAGTTACAGAGAAAGGTTGAAAGAGTTAGGTCTTTATTCTTTGGAACGTAGATGGTTGAGGGGGGTCTTGATAGAGGTATTTCAAATTATGAGGGGGGATAGATAGTTGACGTGGATAGGCTTTTTCCATTGAGAGTAGGGGAGATTCAAACAAGAGGACATGAGTTGAGAGTTAAGGGGCAAAAGTTTAGGGGTAACACAAGTGGGAACTTCTTTACTCAGAGAATGGTAGCTGTGTGGAATGAGCAGGTTCGATATTGTCATTTAAAAAAAAATTGGATAGGTATATAGATAGGGAAGGAGTGTAGGGTTATGGGCTGAGTGCAGGTTGGTGGGACTAGGTGAGAGTAAGCGTTCGGCACAGACTAGAAGGGCCAAGATGGCTTGTTTCTGTGCTGTAATTGTTATATGGTTATATGGTTAGAATGAGGACTATATTGGGTCATGTGATTACATATCAGGGTAGTATACTGCTGCAAATTGTCCATAGTGCCTCTTGGAGACCCAGTTTTGAGATGCCAGATCTATCCTGCCCGATTTAGTATGATATGATACATACTATGGCTGGAACCATTCTCAATGAGAAGTTAGGACTTCATTTGTCATCATGGTTGGATCCACCTGCCACAGATAAATTAGTAAGGACGAGATCAAGTAGGATTATCAATTGTTATTTTTGAGGCATTTCTTAACAAATGTTTAATTCTCAACCAACATTGCTATCTCATTGTGCTGCCTACAAGCTAGTTGTCTTGTTTCACAAAGTACACTGCAGATTCTGTGGCCAAATCAACACGTACAAACAAGCTGGAGGAACTCAGCAGGTTGGGCAGCATCTGTGGAAACGAGCAGTCAACGTTTCGGGCCGAGACCCTTCGTCAGGACTGAAGAGGGAGGGGGCAGGGGCCCTATAATGAAGGTGGGGGGAGGGTGGGGGGTGTCAGGTTAAAAACCAATCAGGGGAAAGATCAAGGGGTGGGGGAGGGGAAGCAGGGAGGGGATTGGCGGGAAAGGTGAAGTAGGAATGTAAGGGGAAAGCACTGTGTATTAGAAGAAGGCAGAATCATGAAAGAGGTGATAAGCAGCTGGAAGAGGAGGCATAGTGAAACTGGGATAGGTGAAGGGAGAGGGAGGGAAATACTGGAAGTTAGAGAATTCAATGTTCATGCCAAGGGGCTGGAGACTACCCAGACGGTATATGAGATGTTGCTCCTCCAACCTGAGTTTGGCCTCATCATGGCAGTAGAGGAGGCCATGTATGGACACATATGGAATTCTCCAACTTCCGGTAAATCCCTCCCTCTCTCTTCACCCATCCCAGTTTCACTCTGCCTCTTCCTCTAACTGCCTATCATCTCTCTCACGATTCTGCCTTCGTCTACTACACAGTGCTTTCCCCTTACATTCCTTCTTCACTGTCCCTGCCTATCCCCTCCCTGCTTCCCCTCCCCCACCCGTTGATCTTTTCCCCTGATTGACTTTTAACCTGATACCCACCACTCTCCCCCCACCTTCTTTATAGGGCCTCTGCCCCCTCCCTCTTCAGTCCTGACTAAGGGTCTCGGCCCAAAACGTTGACTGCTCATTTCTGTGGATGCTGCCCGACCTGCTGAGTTCCTCCAGCTTGTTGTACGAGTTGTCTTGTTTCATTCACAGACTGGCTGTGGTCTATGTTAGGATATATAGAATTCGGTTGAGCTTTGGGTGATATCCAAAATTATTTTTAAAAAAAGGGATGTGTGAGTGATTTCTGTTACTGATCTGTACCATGAACGCAGATAGCTATGGTTAAACTGCAAATCAATTTTATGCATTCACGCTGCTTGTAGGATGTCTCACCACTCATACAGTACTGTGCTTCAGAAATTCAAAAATTGTTGCCTTAGGCATTCATGCAGCTGCAAAATGAAGAATGATGTGTCTTAGAGTAACATTTCTAACAATCTCAGGAAATTCCTACCAAGAAAGGAAGAGCTTCTGAAGAGAACTCACTGCTATCCAGTTATAACAAAATACCATTAAAGATACTGGAAACAGTATCTCATGATATACAGTACATCATGCAGTATTTCCTTTATGTATTAGATGATAAATAAGGCTGCGGGGCTGGACAGGATATACCCCAGGTTACTATGAGAGATTAGGGAAGAGATTGCTGTGCATTTCGTGATGATCTTTGTGTCCTAACTGTTCATAGGAATAGAACCAGAAGATTGGAATGTGGCAAGTGCTTTTGCAAGATGGCTATGAGGGATAATCCTGACAATTATAAACCAATGAGTCTTAAATCAGTGAAGGTGATTCCCAGATTCAAGACTTCCAAGCATTTAGAGAAGCATCGTCTGATTAAAGATAGTCAGCACGGCTTGTGAGCAGCAGGTCCTGCCTCATGAACCTGACTGAATTCCTTAAAGTTGTGACAAAGCACATTGTTGAAGTTAGAGCAGAGGATGGGATGCAAATGGAGTTGTCGATCTTAATTTTTTCAAAAGTTACAGTACATCCTCTTTCTTAACATTGACATGTTCCAGCAAATTAGCCTGTTCTACGCTGTCCTTTAATTTCTCAAGGTCCTTCTCACTGGTGAATACTGAAACACAGTACTTTCTTCATACTTCACTGGAGTATCATTAAGTAGTTCTCTTCTTGAACCTTTAGAATTGAGTTACTTATAATTCCAGTTGCAGTACAGTTATCTTGCTTCAAAAAGGAAGTTAGTTGTTTTGAAGTCACTACAATATTGTTTATGCCATGAATAAATGTAGTTTAAGTTTTGTGACATGATTTATAGGATTAGCAGTTAGTCTTGAGTGTAATGTTATCATTATCATATCTATTATCACATGCAGAAATTCACTCTGATGTTCGGGTGATGATCTGAGGTCTCAACCATAACATAAACAAAAAAAAAGCAGCAAATGGCTGAAATCTGGAATAAAAACACAAATTGCTTCAAATATTCATGAGGTGAAATAGTATCTCCACAGAGAGAAAGAGGTCACCTTTTCAGACCAATGACATTCCATCAATATTTAGATGTCAACCATTTTTATGTTAAATGAGAGGGAGGAGATGTGGGGAGAACAAAGGGGGGGATAATGGTGATAAGATGGAGACATGCGTTGGTGGTGTCAATTGAGAAGAGGTTAGTGAAGATTTGTTAATCATAACTGGTCTGTCTGAAGAAGACAAGTGGAAGACAAATCATTTCTATGAAAGAATGAACCTGCAGCTACAGTAGGTCCATGAAGCTCGTTATTAATTGGGATAAAGACCGAGTAAGTGCATAGCATGAGGTCCTAGTATGCTGTGAAGAACACAGGTCGGTTGCTTGTAGTACTCCACATCTGATGTTCCCCTATATTCATCTATTACACTGGTTCCCAAAGTGGTGATATTGCTTCCCCCTCCTACCCTGGGAGAGGTGGGAATGTCTAAGGGGTCGATGATGGTAACAGTGCATAGGGGAGTTCAGTAGCAAGGGAGGTAGCTGAGAGGGATTACAGAGTTAATTTAAGAAATATATTACCTATTATAAGCAGTTGATCTTCAGTCACTCATAATTGATTACAATGATCGCATAATCACCTCATCTCTTGCTAACCCACCATTCTCTTAGACTTTGCAATATACTGTGGTTGTTGCTAAGCAATGTGATACTTCTGTATTTGGCACATCTGGACTGATGAAATCGTGCTATTTCCAGGCTCACTCTTCACATCATTGCCTTTCACTGCTGTAGTACGTTGTTAACTGGTATGATCTCCATACTCTAATCATGCAGATAGCCAGCTGGTGGAGCAGTGGCATCAGTGCCAGACTCCAGAGCGAAGGCTCACAAGGTCGAACTCAGTCGGCCCCTCCCCGAGCACGCCTTCCATCCGTACCGGGTTGAGCATCGAGCTAGCCGCTCAGCCTTGTAAAAGAACAAAGGTGAAGTTAGGAGCGTTCATACCATGACCTGGTTAATCTAAAAGGAGGCCAATCCTGGAACTACACACCAAACAAAAATGGCTGACTGTCTGGTGTGACAAGCAGTGATGCAATTTCTGTGAATTACGGTATTCAATTGGTTAAAGTTCAGAATCTGCCCTTTCAAATGATCTTGACCAATTTTTTCTTGCCTAAGGTCCAACTGAGATATCACTGCCCCATTTTACGTACCTTCAACTCCTGCCTGAGAAGTGACTTAGATCCACTTCAATTTGCCTACTGAAGTAACAGGTCCACAGCAGATGCCATCTCATTGTCTCTTCACTCAGCCCTGGAACCCTGGAACATCTGGTCAGCAAAGAACATCACAATGCTTTTTATCAACTAAAGCTCAGCTTTCAAAATCATCATTCCACAAAACTAATCAATGAGCTCCAAGACCTTGGCCTCAATACCTCATTGTGCAATTGAATCCTCAATTTCCGTACTTGCAGACCTCAGTTGGTTCGGATTGACAACAACATCTCCTCCATGATTTCCATCAGCTCAGGTGCACCACAAGGCTGCATACCTCCTGCTCTACTCACTTTACATTTATGACTGTGTGGCTAAGCACTGCTCCAATGTCACTTTTAAGTTTGCTGATGACATCATTTTTGTAGGCCAACTCAAAGGTGGTGATGAATCAGCATATAAGAGGGAGATTGAAAATCTAGCTATGTGATGCCATAACAACAACCTCTTACTCAATGTCAGCAAGAACAAGGAGCTGATTATTAACTTCAGGGGGAGAAAACCAATTAGCCAGTCCTTATTGGAAGATCCAATATAAAGAGGGTCAGCAACTTTAAATTCCTCAGTGTTATTATTTCTGAGTATCTGTCCTAGGCCCAGCAGGTAAGTGCAATTATGAAGAAAGCAGGGCAGCACCTCTATTTCCTTAAGAGTTTATAGAGAGTTGGCATGATATCTAAAACTTTGACGTACTTCTATAGATGTGTAGTGGAGAGTATATCGACTAGCTGCATCACAGCCTGGCATAGAAACACGAGTGCCTTTGCACAAAAGGTTCTACAAAAAGTAGTGAATATAACCAACTTCATCACAGGTAAAGCTCTTCCCACCGCTGAGTGCACCTACATGAAATGCTGTTGTAGGAAATCAGTATCCATCATCAGGGACCCCATTGCTCTCTTCTCACTGCTGCCTTCAGGAACAATGTAAACGAGCATCAGGACTCACACCACCAGGTTCAGGAGCAGTTATTACCTACAAGCTTCAGGCTTCTGAACCAAAGAGGATAACTTCACTCGCCCCATCATTGATGTGTTCCCACAACCAATGGGCTCACTTTCAAGGACTCTTCATCTCATGTTCTCAATAGTTATTGCTTATTTATTTATTATTATTATTCTGTATTTGCAAAATCTGTTGCCTTTTGCAATCTGATTGAATGCTAAAGTTCGGGGTCTTTCATTTATTCTGTTATGGATATTATTCTATAGATTCATTGAGTATGCCCTCAATAAAATGAATATGGTGACAAATACATATGTACCTTGATAATAAATTTACTTGGAACATTTTCAGGCAGACAGTCAGACTTTGCCTGAGCTATTATGATATCTTAGCTTAATTTAAGTCACTTCATAAAACTTTTCAGAAAAGAAAAACACTTTAAAACATGTTTGCCAACATTTCACACAGAACAGTGATGCTTTGCAAGTTTTATATGATATTTCATTGCTCATTGTTAACTCTGGAAAGGCCCATACAAGTGGAGAAGAACTGATACTGTCAGCAGTAAGGGAAGTTCTGAGTACGGTTTTGCATAAGTTGCTAGACAAAGTAACAAAAGTGAAAACTCCATTCAAAGATGAAATGTTTGAGAATGCGGAAGACACATTGTGTAACATATTTAGGACAACAGAACTTGCTCTGAAGTTGGATGAGTCAACTTTGCCAGGCAATGAATCTTTGCTTCTTGGTTATGTTTGCATGGTTTAGGAGTTGTTAGTTGCATGGGGATTAGAAACATATATGAAGGGGTAGTCAATATTCCAGGTTGTTGAGCAATTTTTCAAAGAGAGGGACATCCTGCTCACCAACATTCTTGCTTGTGCAACAGATGGTGCACCATCAATGACAGGACTCCACCATAGGGTTAATCCTTTCTTAAAAAAATAGCTGTGCCTAATACCATTCACTGTGTAATTCACAGACAACATCTTGTTGCAAGAAAATCTAAATGACCTACTGCACAAATCATTAAATACTGTTATCACAGTGGTAAGTAAAATCAAGTTCCACGCTCTCAATTCTCAACTATTTTGAGAGCTTTCCCTTTGAAAATGAACAGCTTTAAAGCTTGCTGTTGTACTCCGAGGTCAGAGGTTCTCAAAAGGAAACTGTCTAAGATACTTTTATGTGCTTTTTGGAAACAGTGATAAAATTCTTTGAAAACTCAAATGTTTCATTCAGTAATCAACTCAAGAACATTAGGCCTAACATTGTTTATTTTTGAGAATAATTTAGAATATTTAATGCAATTAGTCTTCAATTACAAGAAAATGCTGTGAGTTTTACTATTGTCAAACCAGTCCACTGTTAACTATATTTAAATGCAACATTGGTTGTTGTGACCTTTTCCAATTTCCAAGCCTTTATGAGTTAGAAGAGAAAAAATGAATACCAGAATATAATCTTCAAGTATACCGAGCCCACCTGGGAGAACTGCACAGAAACATGTGAGATTTCAGGATATTTTCTTGATCCAATTCCAAATGGAGGAAGAACTAATCTCGCTATAAAATTACTTTGAGCTGAAGCTGAGGTTCAAATATCAAATCAAGACTTTTGATTGCAGAAGGAAATCTCTGAATGCTATCTTGCACCTGGAAATGTCAGGCCTGCACTGGCAAGCACTTCCCAGTCACCACCTAGCTAAAAGGAATCACCTGCCACTTGTTTCCAATTCATCACCTTCCACTCATTTCTAACTGATCACCTGCAGCCTATTTAAACCCAGCTCTCATCCACAGTCATTGTTCACTCATTCAATCAGCTAGCCTCAATCATTTGCTCCTAGCTTTCAGTTCCCTTGTTGGCTATGGTGTTTAGTATCTGTTCTCTTTTATTTTATGGCCCCTCAAGGCTAGTTGTTTTTGCAGTCTATTATTAAAGTTATCAATCATTGCTGAATTGTCTCTGCTGCTCTGCTTTTGGGTCAAGTTCCTCTATATCCCCTGATACAAAAAAGGTCAAAATGTTCTTTATTGTCTTTTCAATATTATATTTGGTAGTGCGCTGTTTCAATACAGACAACCAAACTCTTTCAAAGCAACAAAACAGATGGCATATTACTAAATGTGGGGATCTGAGATTCCTTTTGAGTGACATTCAGCCTGATGCTGAGAAGCTGACATCACTGTACCAAGTACAACCATCTCATTGAAAGATGAAAAAGCAATGAAATAGTGAAAAATTGGACTTTTAATGTACGTTCTAAAGTTGTTGATAATTGTTTTTCTGTAATTAAATAAGAAAATAATTTTATTTGTAGCTTTAAATAGATTTGAATAATTTTTGCAATTGTTTGACATTGCTTTGAATTTGAAATTAGTCTTTGCTTTCACCTTGTATCGTAAATCTTTACCATTTTTATATAATGGCCAAGGAGGCGGTAACCCAAAAGAGTTTGGGAACCACTGATCTGTTAACACTCCTTGTCTCTATGTTTCTCCAGAGGTAATATCATTCAATTATATGTGGCTTCCTGTGCTACACATCACCTGACTCACAAAAATGCTTTTTCCCCATGTACTTTTACAGCTTTATTCAAGATCACAATAATATTAAGATGTTTTGTAATTTTCATTAATTATTGAATTATGTTTCTTTTCCATTAGTTTAATTAAAGATAGTGTTAGAGAAAAATGTAAATTAAGTGAATTATAGGAAATGTATGCAGAAATATATGTTACGGTTTACAGTTGTTTCTAAATTAGAGACATCAGTTTATGGACAGTTCTCAGTAATGGAACCCTTCCCTGAGCTAGGGACTGCCTGTATCTTTCTTCAAGTTGTGTCTTTTTCCAATCTTTTAACTAGACTAATTTCTGATATAAAGAATTTCCATTACTGATATAATTGATAGGCTACAGGTAAACAAATAATTACTACTGTTGGCCAGCTAAGCAAATTTCCTGAAAAATCATAAACCATTTCTTCTAATATGCCAAATATGATGAATTAAACACTGACAACAAATCGAAGTGTATCAACATGACAGTGGCAAAACAATTGGTTGTCTCCTTGAAGTAATGAAATATATAAAGAAAATATAAGTATTATTTCATTAATAAATTATTTATCTAAGTTGATTATTTCATTATTACAATTAAAATACATAAAAAGTGAAATAGAAGAAAAAAAGTTTTTTTCCAGAATTCTGAATAGAACACATGAAGGGTCTCGAACCAAAATGTCGACAGTACTTCTTCCCATAGATGCTGCCTGGCCTGCTGCATTCCACCAGCATTTCGTGTGTGTTACATATTAGGACTGCTCAGTGGGTCAGACAGCATTTCTGGAGAGAGAAACATTTAAAATATCAGTTGATGTCCTATCAGCAGAAAAAATAAGCAAAACTTAGATTAGTTAAATAAAAAAGGAAAGATTTGGAAAACACAGAGCTGTGATAAATAGTATATTTGTGGTTGATAGTTTGATAATTAAAAGTCATGGCAGGGCACCTAAGTTATATTGAATGTACATATATACTGACTGTGAGGAAACTACAGAATCATTCTCATATCCTGTACCATGAGTACACGTCCAGCAATTCTTGTCCGCTTGCTCAGCGTTAGACTGAGTAATAGCTGGTGTTATAAAGTTGTACACAATCCACATACTGACCTAAGCAGAAAGGAAATGAGCTTCTGCAGAACATCAAGAGTTAATAATCTCTGGATTGTCATTGCTACCAAGTGGCTGCAAAGATAGGAAGACAATAGTGAAGATGTGCGTGGAAGGTCATGTTTGACAAATCTTATTGAATTTTTTGAAGAGGTTACAAGGAAAGTTGACGAGGGTAAAGCAGTGGATGTTGTCTATATGGACTTCAGTAAGGTCCTTGACAAGGTTCCACACGGAAGCTTAGTTAGGAAGGTTCAATCGTTAGGTATTAATATTGAAGTAGTAAAATGGATTCAACAGTGGCTGGATGGGAGATGCCAGAGGGTAGTGGTGGATAACTGTTTGTCAGGTTGGAGGCCGGTGACTAGTGGTGTGCCTCAGGGATCTGTACTGGGTCCAATGTTGTTTGTCATATACATTAATGATCTGGATGATGGGGTGGTAAATTGGATTAGTAAGTATGCAGATCATACTAAGATAGGTGGTGTTGTGGATAATGAAGTAGGTTTTCAAAGCTTGCAGAGAGATTTAGGCCAGTTAGAAGAGTGGGCTGAAAGATGGCAAATGTAGTTTAATGCTGATAAATATGAGGTGCTACATTTTGGTAGGACTAATCAAAATAGGACATACATGGTAAATGGTAAGGCATTGAGAAATGCAGTAGAACAGAGTGATCTGGAAATATCAGAGTGATATTTACAGAGTGATGCATAGTTCCCTGAAGGTGGAATCCCATGTGGATGGGGTGGTGAAGAAAGCTTTTAGTATGCTGGCCTTTATAAATCAGAGCATTGAGTATAGGAGTTGGGATGTAATGTTAAAATTGTACAAGGCATTGGTGAGGCCAAATTTGGAGTATTGTGTACAGTTCTGGTCATCGAATTATAGGAAAGATGTCAACAAAATAGAGAGAGTACAGAGAAGATTTACCAGAATGTTACCTGGGTTTCAGCACCTAAGTTACAGAGAAAGGTTGAACAAGTTAGATGTTTATTCCTTGGAGCTTAGAAGGTTGAGGAGGGACTTGATAGAAGTATCTAAAATTATGAGGGGGATAGATAGAGTTGACATGGATAGGCTTTTTCCATTGAGAGTGGAGGAGATTCAAACAAGAAAACATGAGTTGAGAGTTAGGGGGCAAAATTTTAGGGATAACACGAGGGAGAATTTCTTTACTGAGAGAGTGGTAGCTGTGTGGAACGAGCTTCCAGTAGTAGTGGTAGAGGCAGGTTCGATTTTGTCATTTAAAAAAAAATTGGATAGGTATATGAACAGGAAAGGAATGGAGGGTTATGGACTGAGTGCAGGTAGGTGGGACTAGGTGAGAGTAAGCATTTGGCATGGACTAGAAGGGCCAAGATGGCCTGATTCTGTGCTGTAATTGTTATATGGTTATATGTGTATTAGATGAATCCATGGTGCAGAAGAGAGGGCTTTAGATTCCTTTAGGTGGTAACAATTCATGTTGAATTGATAGCTTGTGCCTCTGTAGAGGGATGAAACAAGCATGGTACGTGGTGGAAAATTGGATGTGGTTTCAGAAGGGAAGGAGACAGCATTTGTTAATAAGACAGGATCTGCTAACCAGATTTGGAATGCAGAAGAACCCTTGAGAAAAAAAGTAACTGAAGAGCTTGCCAGTACTAAATCAGATGCACTTAAATGTGAGGAGTCTTGAAAATAATATGGAAAAAGTGAGGGTGAAGATAGACCGATATCTGTATAACTGTCATAGAAATAAGGTTATAAATATGGCCAGAATATTGCATTTGAAATAAAGATAGTGGTAAGAAAGTGAGGGTGTAATATTGATAAAGAGGGAAATACAACTGAGAGGAAGGAGGAGATCCTATAAAATCAACAAGTCAAACCATATGGCTGATCTGAGAAATATAAAAATGAGAATTGTACTGATGGGGATGGAGTCAGAGGGAAGTGAAAATGGAAATAAATTTAAGAATAGTGTTTTTCTTCACCTCAGTTTAGGACGTAAAGCTGGACAGATGGAAAGCATAAAGATAATGTTGAGACTTTGTAAAGCACTGGTGAGGCCTCACTCAGTGTACTGAGAGCAGTTTTAGGCCCCTTATCTTAGAAAGTATGTGCTGAAACTGGAGAGGGTTCAAAGGAGGGTCCCAAAAATGACTCCAGGATTGAATAGCTTGTCACATGAAGACCATTTGATGACTTTGGGCCTGTATTCACTAGAATTCAGAAGAGTGAGTGGTGACCTCATTGGAACCTATTAAATGTTGAAAGGCCTTGATAGAGTGGATATGGAGGGGATGTTTCCTATGGTGGAAGAGTCAAAGACCAGAAGATACAGCCTCTGAAAAGAGGGATGTCCTTTTAAAATGGAGATGAAAAGGAAATTCTTCAGTCAATGAGTGGCGAATCTGTGGAATATTTTGCCACAGGCATCTGTGGAGGCCAAGTCTTTATGTGTATTTAAGGCAGAAGTTGATAGCTTCTTCACTGGTCAGGACATGAAGGGATATGGGGAGAAGGGAGGAGATTGGAGATGTGAGGAAAATCAAATCAGCCATGATAAAATGGTGGAGCAGACTCGATGGGCCGAATGGCCTAATTCTGCTCCTATATCTTTGATATTAGGGACTTATAACATTGGGAGATGACTTCGATAGTTCTAATAATAAGTTATTAAGACTTTTCAAAACTATGGAAAAAAACAAAAATTGGCCAGAATTAAATTTTTCCAGTTCGGTTAAGACCAACTTTACTGGGTAAGGAATAAATTAGCATAAGTAAGTGTTTCACAGATATGGGATCAGAGAAAAAAATAGCACAATGTGTGCAAGAAACTATTGGGGTTGATTGTTGGAAACTTGCTCAGAGAGGCGCAAGGGCACACAAAATGTATGAGTGGGAACGGATAGAGAAGGAGGCCACATTAAGTGAATTGTTGATAGTGAGTTTGCTTTTCCAAGAAGACAAGAATGACAGGAGGGGGAATGGATGCTGTGGCTAGGCACAGGCATAGCTTTAAGGGGCACAGGGAAACATTCTTCAGATCAGTGGTACTAGAAAACCCCTTAGTGGCTAGAAACAATCGCTCCTCCTTACATTCAACCGCCTGATCTTAATGAGCTTTGAGAAACCCAACTCAAAGCTATTAAATCAAATTGATGCTAAACCCTGTAAAATGCAACCTATTGAACGAATATAATTACATTCCATCTCCTGTGAATGTGTCACTTACTATGCTTAAACCAGAAATTGCTTCATTCTTGAAGGGATGGTGTTTGATTTGTCTTTTATCAGATTATAACCATCTTAACGTCTTTCCCACCACCCTGGAGTGGTGAGTAGATTTTCATACTCAGTATAAGAGTAATCAACAGTCGTCACACAAGACTTCTTAATGAATGAGCGTATAGGTCATAGTGAGGCACATGAGAGGAGGAGTAAAGAGTGACCTTCAAAAGTACGAGTCACTGAAGATCATATCTTATGGAAGTGATGACTGTTCAGATCTGAAAGATAAATGAATGGTACCTGTTTCAAGGAGCAGTGCCTTGGGAATGCGGTGTCTATCATTAAGGACCCTAACCATCCAAGACGTGCCCTCTTTATACTGTTACCATTGGGAAAGAGGTACAGAAGCCTGAAGCCACACACTTAAGTATTCAGGAGCAGCTTCTTACCCTCAACCATCTGATTTCTAATTGGACATTGAATCCATGAACACTACCACACTACTTTTTTATTTCTGTTTTTTACACTACTTGCTTTAACTTAACTATTTAATAGGCATATATATACTGAATGTAACAGTTTTTATTTCTCTATATTTATTTATCATGTATTCCATTGTACTGCTGCTGTAAAGTTAACAAATTTCATGACATGTGCCGGTGATATTAAATCTGATTCTGTTTAAAATCAAATCCTCAGCAAGGTTCTAACTGTGATATCTGACCTTCTCATTGAGGACCTAAAGGTTAGCTAATAGTCTACACAGCACTGGCAGGAACAAAAATGGGCATCAATAATCTAAGATAACTTCAAATGATGTATCTGTACCATCAGCAAGGCCACTTACTTTTGCCTTTTCATATCACTTGAATTGGCCCTACCCCATCTCATTCATGCCCATGTTACCTCCAGGCAATTACCATGCACTTTGACCTTTTTCATTCTACCCATAGTAGATCAGAGGTCATCCAAACCCATGATGCTTGTAACTAGACTCAAATTGAGTGCCATTCACCTACCACCCATGCACTGCCTGTGCTGGCATGCATGGAACATTGATTAAACAAGACCTGATATTTTAAATTACTTTCTTCTTACAAATCCACTTGTATTCAGGTTCAGTTGATTTCAACTGTAATGATCTCCAATAACCGGCTGAGAATTTCACAGGCCTCCAATTCCGGCTTCTAGCTCATTTCCTAATTTGAATGCTCAGTCATTGATTACCAGGGTCCTAAGCACTGAATTTTTAAAACCCTGATGCTTGCTTGCAACTTTATGCTTTCTCACACCTCTTTCTTCATTGAAAATTTTCCTGAAAACAGAGCTTTTGACCAACATTTTGCTCCATGTCCTAATTTCTCTTAATTTTAATTGGTATTATTTTTGTTTTTGTTCAATAAAACTGCTACAAGAAGCCATGGGTTGTATTGCTACATTTAAAGTGGTATAAATGGAAGATATTCTTGTTGTTGTACCTTGGTGGGTAATTCTCCAAATGACACCATTTCACTGACGAGAGTGAATTACTATTACTGAGCTATTATGTAGATAACACGCTGTACAGGATTTTAGCAAACGTATTCATGTTTTTGTGAATGTACCCAGTAACTTTTTGTACAGTATCCAAATATTCCACTTATATATCTTAGTAACCTTCCATAAATAACAAAATTGCTTTTATTCAATATTAATAACTACTCGTCATTTCATCACAAGTACTATGATATTTAACTGCAGCTTTTCTCCCAGATCCCAGAGGCACTTACTTAAAATGAGAAATACTTCAGCTGGATATCAAGATCGGAAGCTTAATGTGGCAGCCAGAAGTTTGGGGAGAGAAGTTATTGCTTTGTGGGAGTTGAGTAACAGAAGTTGAAATGGGCAAGAGTAAAGAGATTTTGTTTGTAAAGACATTGTGACAATTTTGTATGTTGCCAAGAAGAAGGCTATTGACATTGACCCTATTGATGAAAACTCGTGGGTAGTATTGCATAACGATCACAACACATGCAGACACATGATACTTGTAATGCATAGTTAGAATTTTCACATGGGCTGCACATCTGAGATGTGTAATCCACAACATTAGTAAGCATACACACATCTCTTTTGAAATTGCACCTGACAATTCATGTTCAGCACCTCAGAAGGAGATCAGTATTCCATTTTCATGTTAAATGGATCACTAATTTAATAGCCTTTTATTATTCGACATTAACAGCAATTCTCTTTTGGGTGTGGAATCTTTGAGAGTTGACTTCTTCCATATGGTGTGACTGATTAGAGATGTTTTAGTTGAACATTATTCATTTAGCTGTAGCATTATAAATCAGTACATCCTATTATTCCAAACACTGCCACAATACAGTTGTCTACTGGGGAAGAAAGAAAAAATCAGGTTAAGTCATTTTCTGCAGAACTGATGCATGAAAATTCAGCTCCCTCTCTGACACATTAAGGAAGATAAATGCAACTTACCTCTGTTTTGAAGTACTTGAAGGAAATTGAATCTATCATCCGTGCTGGCAGAAAATGAATTCCTTCATGCTTTTTTTGGGGGGAATGCACTTGAAGAAGCTGCTTTGATTATTCTGACAGAGTAGGAATGATGATTACACACTGAGAGTGTCCAAAGATAGATTCTATGATAGCTTTGATACAATGCTAGATATTCATATTTTGTAGGAGCTTGATACAAGTAAGAAGTGCAACATCATCTGACTCGGTTAGTACAATTGACTGCCTTTCTTAGTGTCTAACAATAGAATTTCCAATTGCTTCTGGTAAAAGGGTATAAACTGGGAAAAGCAGAATTGGTGGAAATCTCTTCCAAGGGATTTCTTTTCTTTTATCATCCCATGAAATTGTGCATGAAATTTTAAACTGGCTATAGCAAAGCCTGTCAGTTTGTACTATAGGAAGGTAAGGACTGCCAGGTGAGAAGAACCCTTCTGGCCCTCACTTTATATATTATCTTTAATTAATTCCATCTATCAAACACCACAAATTATTTGTGCCAAATCTAGATTTAATATGACATAAGTTCCAGGAAATAAAAGTCTGGGATCCAAGGGGCTAGAAGTATAGTTCACTGAATCCCCTATAACTTTCACAGCAGTCCAGCAATGGCACAAGATCTGTAAAATGGACCTGATACCAAACAGAAATCAACACCCTAACAAAGGGTGGCATGGCAGCTCAGAGGTTAGCAAAACGCTATTACAGCGCCAGTGGCCCAGGTTCAATTCCTGTTTTCTGTCAGGAGTTTGTAATGTACATTTTCTTGTGACCATGAAGTTACCTCTGGATATTCCAGTTTCCTCCCACGTTCAAAAGATATAGGGTTAGCGGGTGCACTAGGCTTGTTAGGTCAGATGGACCTGTTACCATGATGTATCTTTAAACAAAAATTAAGAAAAAGCTTTTGCACACCAGTAAGGCATTGTCTCAACCTGAACTAACTGCGAAGACAAGGACAATTCCCACTTACATAGGTGTCTTAACACCTACAGAAATGCTCATGATGAGGCAAAATGGCCATTACTTTTCCTCCCTTGCTTTTAAATTTAGTGCTTTCCCCCACAAAGCCAAAGTGAATTGCGAAAATTACATTAGTAGATCGTTTTATATTGTCACATGCTCAAAAGTACAGTGAAAAAGCAAGCCATCCATATAGATACGCTCATTACATCAGTATTTGAGGTAATACAAGGAAACACAATAACAGAATACAGGAAACAGTGTTACTGTTACAGAAGAAATACAGTACAGGCAAAGTCAGAAATTCCTCAGTGCAAATAGTACGCAGGCAGCTGCTGGTGTAGAGATGTCAGCACCGCCCGTGGAGGCGAATGGTCCTGATTTCGAATCCAGCTGGCTCCTTGTAGGCTTTCCATCCATGCCCGGGTTGAGCATCAAGCTAGCAACTTGACCTATTTTTAAAAAAGTCAAACGCTACGGAAATGGCAAACGTGCCGCCCGTGAGGAGGAACAACAACAAGCAGTACACAATTGGTGATGAGCAGCAGAGGCTTGTCTCCCAATAGTGTCCACCATTCATGAGGGAAAAAGACTAAACACACTGTAAACGATAGTCACTAAGTTTCATTACTGCCTGTCCCTGAGCTGATCAATGGAGTGTTTTGTTCTCCCTGAATCACACAAACATGGAAATGAGCTTTGTAGGCAGCCAGGTTTGTGAAGGATTCTTCGCAGTCCCTCACTCTTGACTGGGTCAAAGACTTCTATAATGTCAAGAAAATCTATGAATAGTGATTGATGCCGATTGATGGGCAATTGCCATTCAGGAATCATTTGTTTATTATTTATCTACGTGTTTACTTATTTGAGATACACCTTGGAACAGGCCCTTCCAGTCCAAAGAACCGCACCATTCATTTAACCCTAACCTAATCACAGGACAGTTTACAATGACCAGTTAACCCATCAACTTGTTTCTCTTTGGACTGTGGGAGCTCCTGGAGGAAGCCCACAGGGTCATAGAAAGAATGCACAAACTCCTTACAGACAGTGCTAGGATTGAACTTTAAACTCTGACATCAAGCTGTAATAACGTCATGCTAACCACTATGGTACTGCGGCGCCACTGGGAGTAGACGATTAAGGAAGACAATGACAATAACATTCCCTGTGGTAAACTGAGACCAAACTTCGTAATAATGACAATCAAAGTTGCCTCTATTCCTGAAGATAATCAATTTCCTATATCTACGAGGCCTGTGCATGTACCCTTTGACCCAGATATAGAAGATGAGGTTCAGAATTTGTGACACAAATTCCTCTCCATTTTTAAGACCCTGCCAGGAATACTGTCAGCTCCTGAGGCCCTGATTGTTGGCTGGCCTATGGCCTTTTTGACTCCTTATCAGTTGGGTAAGGCTGTGCGAGATAGTTTGCTGTAGGATCTAATCAAAAACACTCAAGCAGAAAACAAGTCTCCTTCAATTAGAACTGACTGCATCATAGTCCTTGATTAGTTCTCCTCTGCTGGAATTGCTGTATTATTGCCACATGTACTGAGGTATTTGGTGCATGGATGTTTGGGACATAGATAGGGCTAGGGTCTTTTCTTCCACCATCTCTGCATTAAATTTTGGTGGGGAATAAGCCCTGATGTTAACTAACATGTCTGCAAAGGATATGATCTCAGTACAGACAGATGTTAACCAAGGCTGTGACATGGTCTTACCATTTTTTGCATTCTTTCTCACTACAATACTGCACCTCACTACCTACAAACTTTCCATTGGAGTGCAGCTAATGTGTTATGCAAATAGCAACATATTCCAACTCTGTTACCTCCATTCCAGTACAAAGAGGTATGTTGATATCAGTCATCATATTGGATGTTTCCTTGTGCATACTTCTGAATGACAAGCTCCAAGTCTTTGTTGAGTGCAGAGGAGGACAGGTCTTATGCTTAACATCTCAAGGGGAAGATCCTCTACCCTTAGTTGTATGGCATCTTCTCCCAACAATGAAGATCCATAACTTGACCTTGGAAAATGTTGGCTTTTTCCATATCTAAGGAGCCACTTCTCAATGAAGGCAGGCGTTGTTGAGAGATGGCTTCTCAGATGTACAGGGAATCTCCCTATGTTTTCAGTGCACTAGCCCAGTCTTTGGCAAACTGAAGAAAATCTGAAAATTAAGTCTTCAAACCCATTTCGGAGCTCGTGGCCTAGCGCACAAAAGTGATCACTCCTGTCAAAACTACTTCTGCCACATAACCTCTCTCGAGAAGGCACCTAAAGATCTGGAGAGGTAGCACCAATGCTGTGTTCTGAAAACCTGCTAAGTTCACTGACAGAATCAGCAAATCCTTGCCTGCATCCTTTACAGACCAACAAACTCAGTTTCAGACCCTCAATTAAATCTTGTCCACTTCAGCAGGATTTGGACTTCACATCCAATCGCTTCCAATCCCTGTCAAGACAAAATGCCATGAAGGGAACAGACAAAATGATTCCTCTGCTTTTTTTTAAATATACTGTCTGTTGGGTAATATTTTTCCTGTCAGTACTCCTTTGTGTTATGACAGAATCCTGGCTGACACATAAGCTTCAAGCTCTTCAGTTCAGTATAATTGTAGACTGGATAACACAATTGCATTAAATTACTCTGTGTGTTGTTATAGAGAAATCTGTGGTAAAATTTCCCCATTAACTGGTGCTAGGTTGAATTCAATCTATTACTTTTGCATCGGGTAACGTAAGAGCGATGAGTCACTCTGTGTGCCATTACAGTACACTTTCTAATAAGCTCTAACTGACTCTTCTCTGCATTATTACAGTTCAATGGCTGGCAATTCTTTGTGTCAGTGTTATCATGATTAACATGCATACAATTGAATTCCTCCAGATCTGGTCACAGTTTATTGGCTGACAGACTCCAGTTGAACTTTGACATGCACTATTTTTCAGTTAATAATTAATATTCCTAAGAATCTGTTTTATACCAGGAAAAGGCATCCTGATTCTTGGCCTATGGGAGAACTTCTTGTAATTTCTGTTCTCTTTGGATAGCATTATTTGCAATGAAATGTCACTAATTCTTGTCTTTTTGTTCCAGGTGACAAGTGCAAATTGATTGAATACAGCAAACTGAAAAACATGCTACTGGATGTCCAGAATCAAAAATACATTCGGTACCGAAATAAGAAGGAAAATAATGACAAGATGTCCCTCAAAAAATTGTTGGTCGACAACATGTTTGAATATTTTGATTCAAATAACGACGGGCTTGTAGACAGCAATGAACTTGCTCAGGTAGGTTAAAAAATGTATGAGCTTGAAAATAATGAGTTTTCTGAATATTTCATTTTAAATGTAAGATGCCAGAAGGTACAGTAATCGGTTGAAGAGAACTCAGTTTGACTTCCATTCTAATGTTGAATCCTAGCAGTAAAATATTACAGAACTACACTTACATCAAGCATGCTAACCATATGTATGTGATGGGAAAATAATACTAACCATTTGCCAGTAGTATAGGAATCAACTTTAAAAGCCTTAATTCTAATTAAAATCAGACTTCAATCTGGCTTTATGGTTGATGATGCAGGCAGTTCAGTAAGTTTCTCTCATGTTATATTTGTATTTAAATTTCTGACAGAACGTCTATCCATGCTTCAGTAAACAAGCTGAATCCACACAACTACTTGCTTCATTCCTTCTGTCTACTCTAGGGGATCCCAACCGTTTTTATGCGGTGGACCCCACTATTAACCAAGGGTTCCATGGAGCCCAGGTTGGGAACCCCTGGTCTATTCTTTCTTGGTGAGTTTAAAGGAAGATACACGATCCAATGCTTGTGAAAGGCTAATCACATAACATTACTGTGGGGACTGTAATTGTCATCTGGCAATCATTTTGACCTGCATATTTCAGAAGTTTGAGCTACATCCATGTACATATCAGTATTAGTTGGCAGGCAAAATTGAGTCCGCTCTGAAATTATTTAGATTATTACTGAACAAGGATAATTAATGCAAGTGCAAACAAGAGTTATTGAAAGATTAAGGTTATTTGCACCAACACTAATATAATTGGAGATTATGTTAACATTCTCTGACATCATGAACCTCAAATATACAGCTAATAATTTTTTTTGCAGAACTTTACAAGAAGCAAATCATTTCAAATCAGGAGTGGCACTTGAGAGAAAAAGCATAATTAATTGCCACCAGCCTCACAACTGACGATGTAGACTTAAACTCCCTAAACCATCTTAAAAGGGAGGCAGGGCAAGCATATGAGGAAAAGAATGGAGGGATATGCAACACACACAAAACACTGGAGGAACTCAGCAGACCAGATGGCATCTATAGAAAAGAGTAAACATTTGACGTTTCAAGCTGAGAACCTTCTTCAGGACATCAGGGTCTCGGCCAGAAACATCGACTGTTTACTCTTTTCCATAGAACTGAAAACTCAGCAAGTTTAAAAACTCACCTTCTCTTGAACTGAACTTTAATCTTGGCCTTTGTTTCTTTGGACTTCCATTAAATATTATATTTGACTTTTTTTAACATTTCATCACACTGCTTTATGTTCCTTATATAATATGTACTGCATTTTGGATATGATCACCTAAGCTTACAATGGTATAGTGCAATCACCCGAGTCGAGTATGATGTTCTCCTCAGGGATTGTCTATAGGTGGGTCTTCTGGTGGCTGAAAAGGCCAATTGGGATCCAAATATTCTGGAGCAGTGTGGGCTAGAGGAAATGGTGGCTGTGTTTACTGGTTAGGTCCTCCAGATTTACAGTATCTATTGCGTGCAATGTCTTCCCAGTTTTTAGAAAGAATGTTGAATCTCTTCAGGCTGAATTTGATGTTATCTTTGAAGCTTACAATGCACAGGTGAGAAATAAGCTTTGCTACTAGCAGACTCTGGTTGTTAACAAGCCCCAGTTTGCTCACATGTTATCCCTTATCATGTCTTTAATAGTTCTCTTGTTAATTTCCAACCTCCAACTATGAAATATACTTTCTAATAAGAAGAATTATCTTTTAGAATGCTATTAGCCTGTAAGTGTTCCGTGAAGAACTTAATTCAATTTCTTTGTTCTGATCCATATTTTTAAAAAAAACTTCCACTTGAATGAATGAGTGAATTTAATGAAAATGCTGAGAAGCTGCTGGACTTTCAAGCTGTCTGATCTATGTTGGATATGCTTCAGAGACATGTTATCCTCACTTGATTTACTTGAATTTGTCCATGGAAATCAATCTCCTGAACCTTCTGTGCTGCTGGCTTAAAAAAAACTTAAATTGATAGTTTTTTCTGATTTTGAAAATAATTAGTTTTGAAGTGAAAGTCTTGTCAATATGAGTTAAAATATATTGGTGATCTTCATAATGTTCATTCCCTTTTTTTTCTTTTTAAATATATGAAACTGGTAGTCTAATTTCTTGAGGCAAACAGTGTTAAATTGCAGATAAATATCATGCATATGTAATTAGTAATGGTTTTAGGTAATTAACAAAAAGTGAAGTCAGTAAACCATATCATTAACAGCATCTTTAGAGAGAAACTCAAAGGCACAAACTCAGATATTCTATTACTTTCTTCCATTCATTATGTAAACTTCATTAGTATAAACATTCCAGCAAAATGTGGGTTTAGAAGTAATTATCAACTGTACGTTTTAAATATGTAATGCAGTTCTCTTTGTGTATTTCATTCTATTACTATAAGTTCTTTCCAATGACCGGTTTCAAACCCTCACAAGGTTTAATCAAAACGCTAGTTTGGAGAATTTCTTACTAGTTGTTTACTAATAGTTAAGGTGCACATAGGATCAGGCATATTCTATTTGATCCAAGGTTTCAAAAAAAATCCTACTAGAGAAAAACACTTTTCTGACCTTAAACTGAGATAGTCAAATTAAAATTGTAACAGTCCTTGAAATTGGATCATACATGCCGCATGATTCAATTTTACTGGAAGAGTCATCCATAGAAGCAAGTCAGGGATATAGTGCCAGATGTACAAAGCCTGGAATGTTCTTTCGATTACTCTGATCATCTGATGTGCTAACATGCAATGCATGAACTCATGCAACAGTAGTGCTCAGATTTTCCTGCACATGCTTAAGACCCATCAGCAGTGAAAAGCCCTCATGTGTTCATTTCAGTGTCTACTAAAGGAAATATGCATGGGTACTTCCAAGGAATCTGCGGTACACTATTTCGACATTATCCTCATTACCTCTCTCCTGAGCACTCCACCACTTTCTCCATCTGCTCCAGTTCGTAAGACCTGGCCAGCCCCCAACCTTTAACTTTCATTGCTGTGCCCCTCCCATCCATTCTGGACAAGGATAAAGCAATAAGCAGATTCAAAAGAGGATGTTGAAATTCCTGAACGTGTTATCATTAAAAGGGAGTGATCAAATGACTTAGTAGGCTTAAAAGTGGATAACACCCCAGAGTCTAATAGTAGAAGTTTTTGTAGGTTTCTGAGTGACATCTGTAAACATTCATATATGATAGTTGTGGTTGGGCCAGTTTCAAATAACGTATGTGGAGGCCTCAAACCCAGAATGCCTTGAAGACCAATCGTCCGTATTGAAAGAAATGTTTTTAATTTTAGTTCATCGTCATTATCATCATTATGTGCGGGGTCGTATGATGTGAGTGATCATGGTCTATGGCCATGATTATTCTTGGCAAATTTTTCGACAGAAGTGGTTTGCCATTGCCTCCTTCTGGGCAGCGCCTTTACAAGACGTGTGACCCAAGCCATTATCAATACACTTAAGAGATTGTCTGGCATCAGTGGTTGCATAACCAGAACTTGTGGTATGCGCCGGCTGCTCATACGACCATCCACTACCTGCACCCATGGCTCCACATGATACAGATCAGGATGGCTAAGCAGCTGTCACACCTTGCCCAGTGGTGACCTGCAGGCTAGTGGAGAGAAGGAGCACCTTACACCTCCTTTGGTGCCGATATATCTCCACACCGCCACCCAAAATGCTAATTCAAATTGATTAAAACACATGCTAAAATAGTATAAATGTTCAAAAAAGATCACTGAAAATCACTTGAACAAGTAGAAATTAACTAAAAGCAAAGGAGCAAATAAAAATAAACTTACCAGTCCCTTCCTTTTAATCAAGGCCAATACCAGTCAGACTTGAAGTAAAACTGAGGAACTGCCTATGGAGTGCACACAGCTTCCCACTATCCAGGGTGGTAGTGCTCCACCCATGGGCAATACTGAATCCTGTGGTGGAGTTCAAAAGTTGGACACTGAAATCCAGCTCATCTCTGACTCCACACCTCACAGTCATTGAACTGACTTGTGAGGAGGGTATTGCTGCTTGTTCTTCAGGAACTACACCATCTTGCAACTTTATCACTGAGTATGAAAGCTTGACAGTGAAATGGAACTTGTTTGATATTTCCTGCTAATGTAGGTATGGCTTTAACAACTTTCAAGAAAGGAAAGTAACAGAATGTAATAACATCTGTAAGTGATGGAAGGGCATGAAAATACACATTTGATTGATACTGCAAAACAATCAAACCTACAGATGTGATAAAAAAAACTAGTGAAAATACATGTGATTTATATATAATACAAACATTAAAAACATGGAGCTAATGTGCAGTGCTACCGGCTAGATATTGCCCATGAGTAACTCAGACAGAAAACTGACAAACTGACAGGGTTGAATAGTTACTGTATTCTTATGACACCACACCACACTCAAAGTGCTGGAGGAACTCAGCAGGGCAGGCAGCATTTATGGAAGGGAATAAATAGTCAACATTTCAGGCCCAGACCTTTCTTTAATGTGTTGGCACTCCTTTAAATTACATCTATCTGACATTCATAATAACTCTTTCCCTTCTGCCTGTTGAATACTGCAATAGATTTGCATTTCTTCTGCTGATTTTTATTCCTGAAAAGTTCTTGCAGTTTTAATTTCATATAAAGTTTGGGCTTCAAAAGATGATCAGTAATAACTCCAGCATTTTCCTTTTTCAAGGTAATTAAACAGGATCGGCTTGGAAAGGATCTCTCTCAGTGCTCATTATTTGATCTGCTGAAATATGATGATTACAATAGTGACAAGCATCTAACACAGGAGGAATTTTACAGAGCATTCCGTAAGTCTAAAATAACTTGAATTAGTGTAACTGAATGCTGGTTTCATATCTATGGTGTATTGCTTTGGCATAATCCACTTTTGTGAAGTTCTATTTTATGAGGTAACTCTTCATTCCACTTTGATCAGAGTGTGCATCCTGCTTCAACCATTAACAGCACTTGTGACTTTATCAATGTGTAATTGCAATGAACAAATATTCTGTTCGGGATCAGAAAGCTCAATTAACACTTTTCAATTAGCACGTTTCAGCTGCTTACAGCAGTGATGATAACAATTCTCTGTCTTTGTGCTAGGGACTAATATCACAGGACCAATTCAGCACTTTTAACTAAATCACACCCTGGTCTTCTGGAAAGTTACAGCATCAGTTATGAATTTCGTTTTGACACATCCAGGCTTTCTCAGTGCCAGTGAGATGAAACAAGTCACAAAATGTTACAACCTGCATCCCTTAAGGAGCTGTATTCTAAAATTAAAAAGATACAGACATTTTATGCAAAGCAGCTCATACTGAAGTTACTCATTAGGAAGGTCAAAGGCATTTTAGAGTTTAGAAACAATTTTGAAAGCACTTCAAAATGAAGAAGTGATGGTTCAAGTGAATGAATAGAAAATTCTGAATGGAAGCACACACCGCTCAAAGCTGCTGTGCAGGTTGACTGTGTGGTTAAGAAGGCCTTCATCAACCGTGGGATTGAGTTTAAGAGCTGAGAGGTAATGTTACAAATTTATACGACACTGATCAGACCCCATTTGGAGTACTGTGCTCAGTTCTGGTCACCTCACTACAGGAAGGATGTGGAAGCTATAGAAAGGGTGCAGAGATTTACAAGGATGTTGACTGGATTGGGGAGCATGCCTTACGACAGTGGTCCCCAAACATCGGGCCACGAGGAAACGATATGATTTGGTGATATGAAGCGATATGAGTCAGCTGCACCTTTCCTCATTTCCTGTCACGCCCACTGTTGAATGTGAACACATGCGAGATTATTACCCATGCGAAGTCATCAGTAGCCTAAACGCAGTGATACCCTAGTGCCAAAGATCACTGGTTAGCCTCGGGTAACTGGCCACCTCACGCGGCCAGCAAGAAGTGCTGTTGCTACTGGCCTGGAGCACGGACAGATGGGTGCCGCCTCTAAACCTGTTTAGCACACCAAATGTTCGTGGGGAACCCGGTGCTAAAATATTTGCAGACGACCTCATTCAGGCTCAGGGTTTCGTAAGTACCAGAGCAGCTGTCCCGCTGCGATCTACTGAAAGTCATCCCTTGAGCCAAATCTTTGTCGGCTGATAGATCCTACCTACCTACAAGAGGGTTAGGCACGCACCCTGTCCGCACTCCGCACTCGATCGGTCACTTCCTCCAGACTGTGACTGCCGCGGCCCCGGCATGGGGACCTCCGGCCCTTACTTTGTCCTCTCACCCCACCCAGAACCAGCTGCACCTGGCCAAGGCATCTAGTGGCAGGCAGGCGGGAGGCTGGAGTTCGGGCCCGGAGGCTGTCTAATGAGGCAATGAAGCCCTCAAAACTGCTTCGGTACCTTGAGTCCAAGCACCCTGCAGTTAATGACAAACCCGTTGAGTTTTTTGAGCAGAAAAAACGTGAGCAAGCGGGACAGAAGCAATGCTGATGGCCACGGAAACTAAATTGCAGAATAGACTGGACATAAGGAACTCCCTTCGAGTATCACTGTATTCCGGTTGTGATTAACACCCACCCACCCCCATTGGCCAGTCCGCAAGAATATTGTCAATGTTAAACCAGTCCGCGGTGCAAAAAAGTTTGATGACCCCTGCCTTACGAGAATAGGTTGAATGAACTTGGCCTTTTCTCTTTGGAGCAATGGACGATGAGAGGTGACTTGATCGAAGTGTATAAAATGATGAGAGGTATTGATTGTGTGGATTGTCAGAGGCTTTTTCCCAGGGATGAGATGGCTAACGTGAGAGGGCACAGTTTTAAGGTGCTTGGAAATAGGTGCAGAGGAGATGTCAGGGGTAAGTTTTTTACTCAGAGAGTAGTGGGTGAGTGGAATGGGCTGCCAGCAGCAGTGGTGGAGGCAGATACGATAGGGTCTTTAAAGAGACTCCTGAATAGGTACATCAAGCTTAGAAAAATAGAGGGCTATGGGTAACCTAGGTAATTTGTAAAGTACGTACATGTTTGGCACAGCATTGTGGGCTGAAGGGCCTGTATTGTGCTGTAGGTTTTCTATGTTTCTATGTAAAGTGTGAAGGAAAGGGATGAAGAAGTACCCCAAACCAGAATATCAAAATGGCAAAGAGTTGCTCACTGATGTGCTCTATGCAGAACTTGAGACTGTACCGTGACAGGCAAATGGAGCCTTTAAGCTGAGCATTATGTACCGTACTTGCAGTAACATGTACTTGACCTAGAAAAGCAAGATTGATCAATAGTTTGGGTGCCAGTAGAGTGTTTATGGTTTTATGCCTTCATCGAGTGCTTTGGTTTCCTCGCACAGTCCAAAGCCATACCAGGTAGGTTAACTGGTCATTGTGAATTGTCCCGTGATTAGGTTAGGGTTAATTGGGGTTTTAGGGTTGCTGGGGCGATGTGGGTCAAAGGGCCTACACTGTATCACTAAATAAATAAACAAACAAACAAGGTGCCGTTCAATTCATACCAATTTACTGCTTGCTTATACTGCGGTACAGCACATTGACAGTTGCAACACTCACACACTAAATCATTGAAACACAAGCTTGATCACTTCCTGACATCAGGACCAGCTTCAGATTGGAATTTTACCCATGCTGCTAAATTACATCATTGTTTGATTTAGCTGGAAAGGAAATTAAGGTGTGCATTGATTTATCTTTGGAAGCTAAATTTGCTAAATCACCTTTATATTCAGAAATAAGCCACAGACATAAACATTGAGGTCAATCATCCTCGAGTTCTCCCTCATAATTCAGTTTTGTACCAGTAGATTTCTGAGTTTTTATTGGTAATATTTCCAGCAGTTGAATATTTCTAATGGACAGATGAAGCAAATACGTCCAAGGTGCAAACTGAGCAGAATTTGAAAAACTTTCACAAAATCATACCTCAACTTAACATGTTATTAATGACTTAGAAACTTGCTATAGAATTGGCTTGTTGGTTACTGTGATGGATATGTCAACTAAATCTGCCTAGCCACAGAATCTCTTTGTAATTACAATACCAAAGTCAATACCATTCAAGGATGAAATATTGTTTCCATAAATGGAACAGCATGATTTGAGAAATGAGTAACCCTGTAGTGTTTGCAAAGTATTACATTGCCAGAAATGCAACCGTTCATCATGTAGAGGCAGTACTCTTTCAGATAGTCAATCAGAATCAGAATCAGGTTTAATATCACTGGAATATATCATTAAATTTGTTAAATTTACAGCACCAACACAATGAAAAACTGTGCATGATAAATGTAGGAAAAACTGAAATACAACTATTTTATAAAGATATATAATTACTAAATTTAAAAAAGTTGTGCAAAAAACAGAAAGAAAAAACTGCCAAGGCCAGTGCTCGTGATGGAGCTGACTAATTTTGCAACTTTCTGCAACTTACTTCGATCCTGTACAGTGGTTCCACCCCCAACCACCCATACCAAACTGTGATGCAGCCAGTCAGAATGCTTTCCAAGATATGTCTGTTAAGGTTTTTGAGTATTTTAGTTGATAAACCAAACCACCTCAAGCTCTTCATGGACTCATGAAATATAGCTGCGGCCTTTCTTCTTTATAGCTGTATCAATATGTTGCATCCAGTTTAGGTCCTCAGGGATCTTGACACCCAGCAATGTGAAATTGCTCATTCTCTTCATTTCTGATCCCTTACGAGGATTAGTTTGTGATCCCTCGGTAATGAAAACACAAGTACTATAGATATTAGAAAATTAACATTCGCTAATTTTTTTCAGCAGGTCATACCATCTGTGTGAAAAGAGAAACAGAATTGATGTTTCAAGTGGAAAATATTTCATCAGAATCATTAATAATTTTGCATTTCTTACTAATTTTAATTCATAATCTATACACGTGGGAATGGAATTGAACAAAGAGTTGTCATTCATCAAATTTGTTTTATTTCTTGTCTCTAATTGAATTGTCTTGCATTGTTCATCCTAAGGTACAGATTATTTCAAAATATACCAAGCTTTCTTCCTGTGAAATTCTCCTTGTGAAATCAGTAGTCATTGGATCATTCTGCATTCTATTACATTTCTCCATATGTCCATGTTTGTAAGAAAGATTGTTGCCCCACTCCCTCTATTCCAGCATTGATTCCTTGGATCTATTTAACCTACTAGGACTTGAAATTGTGATCTTCCTGCTCATTGGAAAAACACTAAGATCCATGCCTAAAATTATAGTAAGCCCATTGTCTACACAAGTAAGGGTTGCTACCTGTTTATGAGCTCAGCTGCAAGTTTAGGTTGTTCTGAATAGATTAATTGAGACCTTGAAACTCATTGTAATCTTCCTGGTAATGATTTCATGTATATTTATCATAATGGAGAGTCATAAGCAGAATGTTCCTTCCAACCTCCTTCATCAACACTTCACTGCCTTGTCCACTTTCACCAATGTTTTAAGCCAAGGTTTCTCTGCCTGTGCTCCACGGACCACTTGCTTAATGGTATTAGCCAGATGCACCAATCTAAGCCTTCCTCTTCCAAACACAGACCAAATGACAATTCTTTGTCATTTCTCCTGATCACTGACAGCCACTCTTAACTCTGAAATTCCGACCATCAGCCCTTTCTCATTATCCCTGAATGTGCAACCCTCAGTCTGTGGTCCCAGCACTGGACCTATGTATCTCATTCCGAGGGCTCCTGTGAAAGCAGCAGATTTGATAAACCTTATGTCCTCTTCGCCAAAAGGATCCATTTTTTTTGCAAGAGTTAGTATTGGTTTTCTTTAAACTTTACTACTCAGGCACGAAGATGCACCAAAATCTTGTCCCTGCTAAAAAAGAATACCTGAGTTTATAAGCCTAAATATTCAACCCTACCAAGCCACTTTTGCATTGATGCCCACAGATATTAAAACCTAAATTAGTTACTATTTCAGAATTAGAATCAGGTTTAATTTCACTGACATATGTCATGAAATTTGTTGTATTGTGGCAGTAGTACAGTGCAATATATACAAAAGCTACAAATTACAATAAGATGTCAGAATATGTAGAGAAGGCTTGACCCAGACACAGAGCATCAGAGACAATTTTGCTGTAGTGGTAAGAGCAATGAAGTGGATGCCTTAGAGAACTGATCCACCACTGTCATGATCACCTTGGCGCCATCAGAAGGTGCCATGTCCCGTGATGAAATCCATGGTGATGTGAGACCACAGGCATCGAGGGACTGGCATGGGCCACAGGAGCCCAGAGGGCTGCTGGCTGAAAGAATTGGAATGGACACACTGAGGCCAGGAAACAACAAACAGCGAACATGATCTGTGATGATGGTGGGCCACCCAAACCAGCATCACAGAAAATCCAGCACCTGAATGGCCAGAGAAGGGTGAGGAAATGGTCCAGTGGAGTGCCTTAGAATGCATGACTACTGGGATGTACATGTGTGTTTGGGGAGCAGGATCATGCTGTAGGGCCAGGTGGCTCTAAATCTCAAAGTCACGGATAATCAGGGTGAAGATCTGGGAGGATGAGATGATGGGCAGAGTGTCAATCTCCATTTCAGTTGGGTCAAACTATTGTGACAGGGCAATTTGCCTTGGTATTCTAGGAGTCAGGTCGGTAGGATTTGGCAAAATTGAATTGCTCAGAGGTGAGAGGCCAGCAAGCCTGATGCAGATTGAGTTGGTGGGTTTGTTGTGTGTATGAGTTTCTGGTGATCAGTTCAGATCAGGAAGAACTCAGTGTTTCCCATCAGCCAATTTCTCCATTCCTACAAGGCCCATTTAGTAGTTCCCTGTCTCCTACTCCATGACGGTGCTGTGAGTTGAACTTGTGTGAGAAGGTTGTGTCTTCTAGTCTGGCCCTTACTGGGAGAGAACGTGTCCACCTCTACTGTAAAAGGTCCAGACAGGTTTGGATAGTGGAGAATGGGAAGAGTGGTGAAGCATCTCGAGCTCTCAAAAGTATGGTTTGTGACAGCAGGCATGGTTATCCATGAAGTAGGTGATTTGGCGAGGGAGGAGAGAGGAGCATTGATTTGGCTGAAGTTCCTGATGAAACGGCAGTAGCTGTTGGAGAAACACAAGATGCTGCAGCTATTTTTGAAGGGGCATGGTTGAGGCCACACAACCACGGTGCACACTTTCTCTTGGGCCTTGGTTATGCCTTGGGTGAAAGGACATAACCCAAGGGGGGAATGACTGGGGTGTGGAACTGGCATTTTTCTAACTTGCAGTACAGTTGGTTTTCAAGGAGCTGCTGAAGGACTGAATGGATTTGACGGATGTGGTCTTGGGGGTCCATGGTGAAGATGAGGATGTTATCAAGGTAGATGAATACCTACCTGTGTAGAATGACTCAGAGGATCTCACTGAAGGCTTAGAGAATGTCTGAACTGTCGGAAAGTCAGAAAGGCATCACTAAGTATTTGTAGTGGCCATTTTTCATTCAACCCCGTGGCAGATGTAGATCTGGTTGTACGCAATCCATAGATCCAGTTTGGTGAAGACCTGGGCCTCATTGAGTGTCTCAAATGCATTGTCCATCAAGTGAGAGGAAGCAACAGATCATAATGGTGATTATGTTGAGTCCATGGTAGTCAATACAAGGACAAAGACATTCATCTTTCTTTTAGACGAAGAAGAATCCTGCACTGGCTGGGGACCGGGATGGTTGAATGAATCCATGCTGTAGCACTTCAGTGATGCAGTCATTCATGGCTCGGGTCTCAGGAGAGGTGAGGCAGAAGAAATTACCTTGAGGGAGGGTTTGTGTCAGGAGGTAGTTGATGGCACAGTCATGTGGTCTGAGAGGCGGCAGGGTGCTGATTTCCTTTTTACTGAAGATGATGGTCTTCTTCTAGGCATTTGGTGAGGTTGACTGTTTTCTTTGCCTCCATGGATTTACCGGGCGAGAGGTTGTAGCCAGGTAGTCCGACAGGAGAATCTCCAACTTAGTAGTGAACCAGATGATCAGGCAAAGTGAGAGTTGTGAGTTGAGAGCCAGGAGTAACTCAAGAAGGGAGGAGTGTTGGGTGAGTTGATAAGAAGGACTTGGATGGATACATGGTGTTCTCTGAGGCTCGTGTGCTCAGGCCTGAGTATGCTTTGACCATCTCCAACCCCAGAGGATATCCATCAATGGCTGTAATGCAGACGTGGTGAGAGATATGCATGGTAGGGAGTTCAAGCAGCACACACAAACACACGCACACCCACACGCACACGCACTCGCGCGCGCACACACACACACACACACACACACACACAAGTCTGGTCCTGAAGGTTGGCTGCTGTGCTGGAATCCACTGGTGTGCATAGAGCCATCGACATGTAAAGGAGGACAGAAGGAGCGAGTCAGGCTATGGTGCTGGAACAAGGGACATCAAATAGAAGGAGCTTTGCCTATTTTTTCTGGACAAGAGGGGCATTTGATGAATGGGTGATTGGTGGCTCTGCAGTAAGTGCACAAGTTGTTTCTCCATTGCCTCCTGGGGAGAGGTGTTTAAAGGCGTTCTTCCTAACTAACTGAGTTCTGGAGGAACTGGTGATGAGAGTTCTGTAGACTGAAGCGGTACTGGGCATGGAACTGGGATTCTGGCTGATGATCTGGAGGACGTCTGACAACTCAGAAGGCCAGAGGTCGGTGAGCATCTCCCAAGTAGTCAGCTCATCTTTGAAGTGCACTGAGAGGCTATGATGATGATGGGCCATTAGCACTTCCACATTCCAGCTGCTCTACTCTGTGAGGGTCCTGAATTCCACCATGTAATTCAGCATCAAGCATTGACACTTAATGCTGGTGAAGTATCCAATCTGCTGACCCCCTTCGACTTCCAGGATGGTCAAAAACCTGATGCATTTCAATGGTGAATTCCTCATATTTAGTGTAAATGGTAGTTTTATTGTCCCAGTTGGCAGCAGCCCAGGTTAGAGCTCATCCTGTTAAGAGAGAGATGATGGAGCCAATCATGGCTCAGTCTGTATATAGAATAAAAAGATACTCAACATGACAAGGTTCAAAGGATGAATAGAACTGTGGATGAGAGCTGGGTTTAAATAGGCTGCAGGTGATGAGTTGGAAATGAGTAGCAGGTGACTCCTGTTAGCTGGGTGGACAGAGGATGGTGGCTGCCTATTCAGGCCTTATATATATATAAGTTTGGTCTATTGCCTGTTCAAAATATCTGATGGCAGAAATCTGAGTGTGTGTATTCAGGCTCCTATCCTCCTCTCTGATGACAGTAACAAGAAGAGAGCACGTGCTGAGTAATGAGAGCCTGAAATTATGTATGCTGTCTTTTTGAGGCATCTCCTTTTAAAGATGTCTTCAATGCTGGGGAGGCTCGTGCCCACGATAGAGCTGGCTGAAGTGGCAAACCCCTGCAGCTTTTTCCAATCCAGTGTTGTGGCTCTCCATACCATATGGTGATGCAACCAGTTAGAATGCTCTCCATGGTATATCTGAAGAAATTTGCTAAAGCCTTTGTTGCATGGCAAGAGATTCCAACTGAAAGAAATTTGCACAAATGTAATAAAGCACATTTGAAGTCTTGCTGGGGAATGCCAATGATCCTTAGATCATTGATGGGATGGAGAAATTCAATGCTACATTTTCAAATTAACACTTCTGGTCAGCCTTCTCTAATGAAAAATACTGCAGGAGTTTGCAGGTGACAGTTAACACCATCAGCTGCTACAAAATTCTGTAAGTACTCATTGGAATTTATTTTATTTTGTGACCTTTCAAAACACTGAGGAATTCTTGTCAGTATTTTATGGGACTTCTGTGTTTACTGACCAGATTGGGATACTGTCCCACTTTACAACTATGAATTTTGATGGGAAGGAACTTCAAAGCTTTTTTTCTCCCCCAGACCAGATTAAACTAGCATCAGTTCAGTATGTAGATTTCCCAGATTGAGAGCTGGGAAATCATTTGAAGTTCCTCATCCTTGACTCCGAATGTTGCAGAATAGCATAGAAATGTCACGGTTGGAATTCTGCTGAGTGGTACATAGTGCTACAGCCTCCACCCAGGAATTGCTTGCTTAAGGGCATATCTGCTGTATGTAGACCTTGATGAAAATTATCCCTTGTTGTAACCACATTCACGTGAAATTTGTAGGCAAGTTAAATGTTTATCCTTAACCTGAGATTTTGGAGAACAAAAACAGGCATTGTAAAAATGTGAGTAATTACTGGATACTTTCAAAGATTTGATCTATTTGTGCCTTAGAATGATACAGTCTGTTGTCAAATTGGATGTACCGTACTTTTATCAATTGCTTCATTTAGGACAATGTTCTTCCTTACTTAAAATTAATAGCTAATTTCATTTCAACTTGAAGGGGAGTGTGGGTTTAAAATTAGCAAGTTAATAGGATGCTCTTTTGTTAATAATAATGAACAATTAGTAACCTTTACCCATGCAATAATGATATTTTAATGCTTCTGCAACACCTAATGAGCTTTTAAACCAAATAAAATCATCAATGTACATTAATGCAGTCAGACGTGGACAATTACTTCCAAATGATTGATGAACTGCAAAGCAAAGACAAACTGAACATGAGCTAATGGTATTCTTGATAGGGATAAAAAACACATTTGAAAATTAATAAACACTAATTGGCCAGAAATTGTTTGGAAAAATAATAGTGCAAAAAATTCTAACCTATTATGGTGATGAAGACAGGACACCATGGTAACATGGTGGCTAGCGCGATGCTATTGCAACTCAGGGCATTCCGGTGATCAGAGTTCTGTTTGGCTCCATCCGTAAGGAGTCTCTATACATGGAATGCATGGGTTTCCTCCGGGTGCTCCAGTTTCTTCCCACAGTCCAAAGGAGTACCAGTTGGTAAGTTAATTAGTCATTGTAAATTGTCCCATGATTAAGTTAGGTTTAATCGGGATTTTCACGGGTTGCGTGGCCATTTCATAAAGAGTGGAAATTTATACAGATAAAATTTTTTAAAATGATAATAATGAATGAGCAGTCTTAAGTTTTCAATTTAATATACACAAAACGCTGGAGGTACTCAGCAGGTCAGCCAGCATCTACGGAAATGAATAAACAGTCAATGTTTCAAGCTGAGATTCTTCATCAGGACTGAGAGGGAACAGAAAAGATGACTGTATTAAAAAGTGGATGGTGGGGAAAGAGGCTAGCTGGTGATAGGTGAAGCCAGGTAGGTGGGAAAGGTCAACAGGCGGAGAAGAAGATGGACAATAGGAGAAAGGGAAGGAGGAGGGGGGACGGGGGGAGTAATAGGCAGTTGAGAAGTGAAAGGTCAGAGTAGGGAATAGAGGAAGTGGGGTAAGGAATTTGTTCACTTGAAGGAGAAATCAATATTCATGCCATCAGGTTGGAGGCTAACCAAACGGACCATAAGGTGTTGCTCCTCCACCTGAGGGTGACCTCATCTTAGCACAAGAATCAGAATCAGGTTTATTATTACCAGCATGAGATGTGAAATTTATTAACTTAGCAGCAGCAGTTCAATGCAAAATAAAATACAGAAGAGAAAAAATAATTAATAAACCACAACATACTAACTTTTTAAAAAATAATAAAAATAAGTAGATCAATTACAGTATATGTATATTGAATAGATTAAAATGTGCAAAATTCAGAAATACTATATATATTTTTTAAAAGAATGAGGTAGTGTCCAAGGGTTCAATGTCCATTTAATCAGATGGCAGAGGGGAAGAAGCTGGCCCTGAATTGCTGAGTGTGTGCCTTCAGGCTTCTGTATCTCTTACCTGAAGGTAACAGTGAGAAAAGGGCATGTCCTGGGTGCTGGAGTTGCTTAATAATAGACGCTGCCTTTCTGAGACACTGCTCTCCGAAGATGTCCTGGGTACTTTGTAGGCTAGTACCCAAGATGGAGCTGACTAGAATTAAAACCTTCTGCAGCTTCTTTTGGTCCTGTGCAGTAGCCCCTCCATACCAGACAGTGTTGCAGCCTGTCAGAATGATCTCCACAATACATCTATAGAAGTTTTTGAGTGTATTTGTTGACGTGCCAAATCTCTTCAAACTCCTAATAAACGATAGTCGCTGTCTTGCCTTCTTTATGACTACATCAATATGTTGGGACCAGGTTATATCCTCAGAGATCTTGATACCCAGGAACTTGAAGTTGCCCACTCTCTCCACTTCTGATCCCTCTATGAGGATTGGTATGTGTTCCTTTGACTTACCCTTCCTAAAGTCCAAAATCAGCTCCTTTGTCTTACTGACATTGAATACCAAGTTGTTGCTGCAGCACCATTCCACTAGTTGGCATATTTCACTCCTGTACGCCCTCTCGTCACCACCTGAGATTCTACCACCAATGGTTGTATTGTCAGCAAATCTATAGATGGTATTTGAGCTATGCCTAGCCACACAATCATGTGTATATAGAGAGCAGAGCAGTGGGCTATGCACACACTCCTGAGGTGTGCCAGTGTTGATCGTCAGCGAGGAGAAGATGCTATCATCAATCTGCACAGACTGTGATCTTCTGGCTAGGAAGTTGAGGATCCAATTGTAAAGGGAGGTACAGAGGCCTGGGGTTTGCAACTTCTCAATCAGGATTGTGGGAATGATGGTTTTAAATGCCGATCTATGGCCAGGTGCTAAAATGTTGGAATGGGAATGGGTATCAGAATTAAAATATTTGGCCATCAGGAAGTCCTGCCTCTGATGAAGGTGCAGAGAGGCTCAACGAAACAGTCTCCCAATTTATGATTGGTCTCATCCATGTAGAGGAGGCAGCATCGGGAGCACTAGCCGCAATAGACAATCCCAGCAGATTCGCAGGTGAAGTGTTGCCTTGCCTGGAAGGACTGTTTGGGGTGAGGGGGTCCTGTATGGAGGTGGGGAGGAGATATATGGGCAGGAATAGTTCTTAGACTACTTGCTGAGTTCCTCCATCACTTTGTGTGTGTTGCTCTGTATTTCCAACATCTGCTGATTTTCTCGTTTGCAGTTTTCAATTGATTATAAAGATCTAGCAGTTGTCAGCAAGGCCATCAGTTGTTACCCATTCTTAATTGCCCTTTGGAAGGTAGCAATGAGCCACAGTGATAATACATTTCCAAGTTAAGATAGTGTGTCACTCAGGTGAGAGCTTACAGGTGCCTGCTATCCTCGCCCTATTTGGTGATAGAATTACTGGTTTGTCAGTGTAGCTGTGGCGAGTAAATGTGATGTATTACAGACAAAAGAGCTGATTGTGGACCTCATGACGGGTAAGATGAAGGAACACATACCAATCCTCATAAAGGGATCAAAAGTGAGCAGTTTCAAGTTCCTGGGTGTCAAGATCTCTGAGGATCTAACCTGGTCCCAACATATCAATGCAGTTATGAAGAAGGCAAGACAGCAACCATATTCCATTATGAGTTTGAAGAGATTTGGTATGTCAACAAATACACTCAAAAACTTCTATAGTTGTACTGTGGAGAGCATTCTGACAGACTGTATCACTGTCTGGTATGGGAGGGGAGGTGCTATTGCACAGGACTAAAAAAAGCTGCAGAGGGTTGTATATTTAGTCAGCTCCATCTTGCATACTAGCCTACAAAGTACCCAGGACATCTTCAGGGAGCAGTGTCTCAGAAAGGCAGCGCCTATTATTAAGCAACTTCAGCACCCAGGGCATGCCCTTTTCTCACTGTTACCATCAGGTAGGAGGTACAGAAGCCTGAAGGCACACACTCAGTGATTCAGGGACAGCTTCTTCCCCTCTGCCATCTGATTCCTAAATGGACATTGAACCCATGAACACTACACACTTTAAAAAAAATATTATTTCTGTTTTTTGCATGATTTTTAATCTAATCAAAATACATATACTGTAATTGATTGACTTATTTATTTATAGTTATATTTTCTTCTATATTATGTATTCCATTGAACTGCTGCTGCTAAGTTAACAAATTTCACGACACATTATTATCACACATTATGCTGGTGATAATAAACCTGATTCTAATTCTGTGTTTTGTAGATGGTTTATTGCAACCATAAACAGCTTCGTGTGCAAGGACTCCAACTATTGATTCCACCCCCCCACCCCCCCCCCCACTGTGGCCTGCCCAATTAATCAGAATTATGTTTAGTATCACTGCCTATGTTGAGAGTTGTTTACAGTAGAAAACATATATATTAGTTACATTAAATTAGTGCAAAAAATTGATATTAAAAATAGTGAGGTAGTGTTCATGGGTTCAATGTGCATTCAAAAAATGGATGGCAGAAAGGAAGAGGCTGTTCCTGAATTGTTGAGTGTATACCTTCATACTTCTGTGCTTCCTTCCTGATGGTAGCCGGCAGGAATTTAACTAGGGCCTCTTAATCGCACATGCAGTCCAACATTGTTTTGATGTGAAGAGCAGTCACTCTCAACTCATCTCTGAAATTGATCTCTTTGGTCTTTTTCAACCAGGACTAATGAGATGTGAAGCCCAGTAGTCCTGGTGGAACTAAAGCTGCACATCATTGAACAGACTACTGGAAAGCAAGTGCCATTCAGCTGCCTTAACAATGATTCAACTGATGTTTGAGAGGAGACTGATTAACCAAATTGGATTCACCCTGCTTTTTTTTGTGAACAGGACATATCGGATCAGTATCTGATAGATTCCAGTAATATCATTGTATTAGAACAGCTTGGCTGGAGTCACAGTTTACTGTGAAGTGCAAATTTCAGTGCCATAGCCATAATGTTTTCTAATTTCATATCTTTTGCTATAAATTACCGGTAGGCATTCTTTAATATCATATGGAGTGAACAGAGTTGGTTAGTGTCTAGTTTCTGTGATGGTGATGAGGGAGCTCACTGTTTTGGCTGAGCATGATTGTGACAACTTCTGTCTTGTCTTTAACCAGGCTCTTGAAAGTGGAAATTAACTTGATTCTTTTTCCTCCCATTCACTTTTTACTTGTCTACCAAATTCACAAAGAGAGATGGCAAGAATGAACAGTTATTGCTCTGAGCTATTGGTTGTGGAGTCATTTTGGACTTTTGGATGTTGTTTAGCATTCATGTAATTCTGTCTTGTAGATTCTTCAGGATAATGACTTTTTAAAAAAAACATACCTAATGTATTTCTGTGCATTGCTTCTGTATTCTTCATATCTGCCTGGGAAATATGGCAGAGCATACAATATGCTACACACACAAAATACTATCGGAGGGCAGCACAGACGGTCAGTTTGCTATTGGCTATATTCTCCTGTCCAAGGCACATGTTATTCCCTGTCAGTATTCAGTTTATAAACTTAGAAATTAAACAATAGGCAACTTATTATTCATATAATCAGATAAATATTGGATTGTAAATATGTATTTCATTAGTTAGCAGTTACACAGTTTTTCCTCAAGAATGAGAAAATGTTAACAAATTTACAATGAAATATAATGAATGTTAAGGTTGTCCTAGCTGGAAAGAAACAGAATAGATACAAGAAGTAAAAATTTGGCTAGGCACAAATAGCCCTTGTGAAGTTGCGATGCCTTCCAGAACCTCTTTAAATGGTGGTATGAAAGTACCTCCATGGTGGAGCTGGGTCGAAAGTTGTTGCAACATTGTGCATTTGAAGATAGATTTCTTCCTCTTTGTCATTGTTACGGGTGGCGGTGATGTACTGGTTAGCAAAATGCTTTACAGTACTAGTGACCTGGGTTCAATTCCTGCCTCCGTCTGAAAGAAGTTTGCATGTTCTTCTCTTGACCCATCGGGTGCTCATACTTAATCTCTCGGTCCAATGCCTTACTGGTTAATTGGTTATTGTAAATTGTCTTATGATTAGACTAGGATTGAAGGGCTGGAAGGATCTATTCTGCACTGTCTCCAATAAATAAATAACTTTTTTGGCATGAAAGTTGTTAATGGTATTACAACATGTTTACTTGGATATTAGAATCACTATTTAATTCTATGTTTTACATTATCTTTCCTAGGGTATCATATGCATCAGCAACATTAATGTCTTTGGATCTGTTCCATGGTTTGATATGTTCCTATTTTATAAATTTGCATGCATGGAATGACATATAAACTAAACATGCAGTTAATTCCTGCTTCTATTAGTATTCTTCAAATTTAATTTCATATTTAGGCTTCAAAAGTGTCATTCATTCACCTACCTTTAATTAATTTAGTGTAAATTCTTTTATATCTGTTTATACCTTAACAATACAGTATATGTGCTATTGGCTTCCACTGCATAAATCTGGGCTTATAAATTTACTGATTCCTCTATAATTAAAATGGTTTAATTAAACAAGCAGAAGCAACTTTCTTCTCATGTATAATGCAGAAATGAATAATTTTTGTAACTCTCATCTTATTTTGAAATGACTCTATTCATTCACCACAATCCTATCCCAAAGCCCATCATGCATCAACAAGATACATTTGAAGGTGAATGTGTTAGAACAAAGCTTATAGTACCATGGAGTCTGTGGACACACTCTGAAGACAAAGTATTGGTGAAAAAAATGTGATTTTTTTGCTTGTGAATAGCATCACTCACATATAAATTTACCAAGAAACTCCCGACGTAACTGCTCAGAATTCCACATGCATATAACATGGCGAGATATCCCATTAAACTCAGACATTCCATAAAACAGTCTTCCCATTTTCTTCAATATCTTTGCTGTCTCCCTCCTTTGAACTATTATCACTACAAATTCTCCATCCTGTGCTAAAGTATTGACCACCAAAAAGAGGTATTATACACTCAACTCTTAGTTTAAATCTAATAAACTTTGATGCTGCCAATGATCTGATACCACAGGCAAGCAGAGAGTTTGCACAGAGATTATTCCCCAGGGACACCCCTACTTTCAAGATATCTTTCTGGAAATACAAACGTTTATAATTTTGATTCAAAGATTCAAAGTACATTTACTATCAAAGTACATCTGCCCTGAAATTTGTCTTCCCCACAGAGTCCGGAAACAAAGAAAAATCATAGAACTAATCCATTCAAAGAAAAACATCAAAAGTCAAATCCATATCCCCTCCCAAGCACATACAACATCAAAAGAAAAAAATCAAGCAATGGTTCAGCACAGCTATAGGTGGACATGCTATTAATGAATCCAAACAATGGGATGAAGTCCTAAGAATGATTACTCATTATATTTTTGCTGATAATGCCAAAACTGTTAGCCAGATTTTCCAGGAGCCATTGCAGAAAAGAAATACATTTAAATGGATATATTGACTGAGAATCAATTGCAGGGGCTGTAACTATGTTAACTGAGGAGAGATTATATTGTTAGTTATTAATTCATTTGTCTTATTTCGGGAGAATTCACATGTTGCTGCTGAAGCAATCACCCATTTCCCATTCCAAATTGCTTGTAAGAAGATTCTTGAACTACAATTAGCCTTTCAGATAAAAAGTACTGTTAGTGCTGTAAACGAAGAGTTTATCATTTTGACAGAGCAGAAATAAAGGAATGGCAATGTATTTCTAAGTCAGGATGGTGTATAATTTGGAGGTGGTATTCTTCCTATGCACCTGGTGCCCTTCCCTCTCAATGGTAATGGATGTTGTGGATTTGGAGATGCTGTCAGAATATCCTGGAGGGTAACTACAGTGCATTTTGCTGAGAATGCATGAGCCTGCCACTGTGTGTGAAGGGAGGGTACAATTAGAGAAGTGAAATCAGTTTCAATTGACTGAGCTACTTTATCCTGCATGGTGTTAACCTTAACTGTGCTGACTAGAAGTTTTTAAGGATTTAGCTGTTTGTCATTGAAAATAGGTCACTGTGAAGTTTTCAAAACTCCACATTTAATTGTAGTTTTTCAGTATAACTTAGTGAAAATTAGATATTTTCTCATGGGCTTAAAAAGTTGAAGGTTAAAGGGGCACCATTCTATTTTGCTTCTGTTATGAAACTTTATTGCATATCTGGAATCCCCTACTCTCTTGACAATAAAATGACAGTTACCAGGGCTTTCTAATCATGATACTTCTGCCTTTTTATTAAAAAAACTGTTGCAAAAGTCATTTATAATCTGAGGTTACATCTAACAATGATAGAAGATACATTGCTTTAAGACATTGCTTTTTCTGTAGGGGAGAAAATCAATGCATCTTTCCCAAGACACAGTCTGATGAAAACTAATCATATCACTCCTTGAATATCAAGAATGCTGACCTTCAGACCAAGTTGAATATCCTATCCTTCAGTGTACTCGCTAAACTTCTATGGTTCTTTTAATGGATTCAGACAATTAGCTTCTGTCCTGGAAGGATTTAATCAGACACCAGAGACCATTTGATCCAAGCAAAAGTGGAAGAAATTTTTGTTTGATGTAATTGTAATCAGCATGTGCTGTGGTTCTAAGACAAGTCCAATAGAATATCTGGATTTAATGCACAATTATAGTCTTAACTGCTGGTTAAACTGAATTTAAACTTGGTTCGAACTTCTAAGAGACATCTATAGTTTTAGCAGTGAAGTGAAGATTAGATGTTTTTGTTGTTAGACTCCATACGTTCAGTTACACTGAAGGCTTGCACTGATCTGCACAGGGAGGTTATACAGTGCCTATAAAAAGTTTTCACCCTTCTTGGAAGATTTCATGTTTTATTGTTTTACAACATTGAATCACAATGCATTTAATTTGGCTGTTTTGACACTGATCAACAGAAAAATACTTGTTTATGTCATAGTGAAAACAGATCTCTACAAAGTGATCTAAATTAATTACAAATATAAAAAAAAGTAATGGATTGCATAAGCATTTGCCTCTTTCAAGTCAGTATTCAGTAGATGCACCTTTGGCAGCAATTACAGCCTTGAGTCTGTGTGGATAGGTCTCTATCAACCTTGTCCAACTGGACACTGCAATTTTTCCTCATTCTTCTTTACAAAACTGCTCAAGCTGCACAAGATTGCATGGGAATTGTGAGTGAACAACCCTTTTCAAGTCAACCCCAGATTCTCAATTGGATTGAGATCTGGATTCTAACTTGGCCACTCCAGGATGTTAACTTTGTTGTTTTTAAGCCATTCCTGTGAAGCTTTGGCTTTATGCTTGGGGTCATTGTCTTGCTGGAAAACAAATCTTTTCTCTAGTTGCACTTTGCTTGCAGACTGCATCAGGTTTTCCTCCAGGATTTCCCTGTATTTTGCTGCATTCTTTTTACCATCTACCTTCATAGGCCTTCCAGGGCCTGCTGCAGTGAAGCATCCCCACAGCATGATGCAGCCACCGCCATGCTTCATGGCAGGGATTGTGTGTTTTTGATGATGTGCTTATGCCAAACATAGTGTTTAGTCTGATGGCCAAGGAGTCGAATTTTGGTTTCATCAGACCACAGAACCTTCTTCCAGTTGACTTCAGAGTCTCTCACATGCCTTCTGGCAAACAGTAGCTGAGATTTCATGTGACCTTTTTTAACTCAACATTCTTGTAAACGTCTCCTGACCTGTGCGTTTCAAAAATCTTTTTATGAAGTTGCTTGGAGTTTTCCTTTGTCTTCATAGTGTAGTTTTTGCCAGGATACTGATTCACCAGTTGTTGGACCTTCCAGATACAGGTGTATTTTTACTACAATCAATTGAAACACCTTGACTGCACACAGGTGATCTCCATTTAACTAATTATGAAACTTCTAAAACCAATTGGCTGAACCAGTGATGATTTGGTGTGTCTTATTAAATGAGGTGAATACTTATGTGATCAATTATTTCATGTTTTATATTGTAATTAATTTAGATCACTTTGTAGAGATCTGTCTTCACTTTGACATGGACGAGTCCTTTTCTGTTGATCAGTGTCAAAAAAGCCAAATTAAATGTACTGCGACTCAGTGTTGTTAAACAATAAAACATGAAAACTTCCAAGGGGGTGAATACTTTTTTTATAGGCACTGTATGTGTCTTGGATTCAGAAAAGCCACAAAGGTTTGTGATGTTCAGAGAAGGAATGATAACACCCTACCTACAGAGAGTAGAGATTCACAGAATAGAAATGCTAGTAAGGAATCCAGTAAGGAAAACATACACAGCACTTATGTAAGTTAGTTAGAGATCAGAAAGAATTGTCAGAATAAAAGTTGGTAAAGAGTCAGTGAAATTTTCACATGCTGACAAGATATTCTGATATCGCTGAACAACAAAGGTTTTGCTTCCTGAATATTTTTGGTGTACCTTATGGATTTTGGGATGCTGATCATGAAAATCACCATGGAATTTCCCTATTGTGCACCATTTCCTTTGAAGTCGCCTATATTTGTTATTTCAAATGATTATTCAATTCAGAATAACTGATGTCAATGTTAAGGAAGGCATTTTTGTTGGTCCACAAATCATGCAGGTCATCAATGGTGGGCAATTCAAAGAACTTCTAGTGGGACTGGAAAAAATTACGTGGAAGGCATTTACAGAATTGTTAAAAATGTTCTTGGCAGCTACAGAGCACCAAACTACGTGCAGCTGGTTGACAACATGCTTCAGGTATACAAAGTGGTGAAGTGCAACATGTCACTAAAGACTCATTCCCTGCATTCCCATTTGGACTTCTTCCCTACAAATTTTGGTGCTGTCAGTGACGAGCATGATGAAACATTGTGGTCATGGAGGAACAGTGTCAGGGCAACTGGAATCCATCAATGCTGGCTGATTATTGTTGGAGCCTTTAGCAAAGAAGCCTCAGGCACTGAGTACAATAGAAAATCATCAACAAAACTTATTTAGTTTAGTTGAACTATCGCAAAGCATCAGCAGCATTTATGCAATTAAACACATTACGTTCAATAAAAGATAATTTCTTGTTTATCCAAATTCCTACACGATACAAGTAGTTTGAAATTATATCTATATTCAGCTTCAAGCGGTGTATCATAAACAAAAATTCTGAGGAAGCAACACTTCCACGTAGGAAAGCAGGATGTCCAGTCTATTTATCAGAAGCAATTTTCAATTTCCAGAACAAAGTGAAGTGCAAAGTATGAGTATGCCTTTAGTAAGCTTGGAATGGCAGATCGATCTCTTATATTAGGATCTTCAGCTATCCTTTGCAGTTTGTGTTAATAGTCTACTGTATTACTGCAAATACAATGCATCTCTCTTACCTTGGACCCTGTTCCCCAGAGTACCCAAGAACAGCAGAACCTGCTCTCTCCTTTGCTGTATCATTCCACAATTTAACCAAAGCTATGTAAATTATAGGATTGCATCTGTGCAGGCTGAATCTCCTCTCCTCTAGGCTAGTTTTAAGTTGAGATTGGCTGTCTGATTATGCACAGTCTGTGAACCATGCAGTTCGATTCGGCTGCACAGTAATCAGGTAAATGAACAAGATGTCTAAAGTTAACTGGCTTATAACAGAAATAACAGACATGAGTTAATTGCAATCTTGGTACACATTTTTAGTGATATCCAATATAAATATGCCCATTTCCTCAGGAAAGCAGTTTCAAAAGCATTCCTACTGATTTTTATGCATTTGAGACAAATTGTAAAAATTTGCAACATGGATGTGTTTAAACTAAGTAGTGGGGGGGAGGGGATGAACAGGAAATATAAGGATGGAGTTAAAGGGAAAGTGAAAATAAGAAAAGTTTAAAAGGACAACAGAATCAATGGAGTAGAAAGCTCAAGAAGAGATCATACAGTATGGCCAAGTGAAATAGGAATTGATATGAAAGGAGAGGGGAGTAACAAATTAAAAGTATTATACATGAATGCACAAAGTATAAGAAATAAAGTAGATGAGCTTGAGGCTCAGTTAGAAATTGGCAAGTACAATGTTGTGGGAATAACAGAGACATGGCTTCAAGTGGACAGGGCCTGGGAAATGAATATTCAAAGATATACATCTTATCGAAAGGACAGACTGACTGGCAGACAGGGTAGGGTGGCTCTGTTGGTGAGGAATGATATTCAGTCCCTTGCAAGGAGGGGGACATAGAATCAGGGGATGTAGAGTTAGTATGCATAGAACTGAGAAATTCTAAGGGTAGAAAGACCCTAATGGGAGTTATATACAGGCCCCCAAACAGCAGTCTGGATGTAGGGTGTAAGTTGAACAAAGAGTTAAAATTGGCATGTCGCAAAGGTAATGATACAGTTGTCATGGGGGATTTCAACATGCAGGTAGACTGGGAGAATCAGAATGGTACTGGACCCCAATAAAGGGAGTTTGTGGAGTGCCTCCAAGATGGATTCTTAGAACAGCTTGTACTGGAGCCTACCAGGGAGAAGGCAATTCTAGATTTAGTGTTGTGAACGAACCAGAGTTGATCAGGGACCTGGAGGTAAAGGAACCATTAGGAGGTAGTGACCATAATATGATATGTTTTAACCTACAATTTGAGAAGGAGAAGGGAAAATCGGATGTGTCAAGTATTACAGTTGAACAAAGGGAACTATGGAACTATGAGGGAGGAGCTGGCCAAAGTTCAATGGAACAATACCCTAGCAGGGAAGACAGTGGAACAACAATGGCAGGTATTTCTGGGAATAATGCAGAAGGTGCAGGATCGGTTCATTCCAAAGAGGAAGAAAGATCCTAAGGGGAGTAAAAGGCGGCCTTGGCTGACGAGGGAAGTAAAGGGCAGTATAAAAATAAAAGAGAAGAAGTATAACATAGCAAAGATGAGCAGGAAACCGGAGGACTGGGAAGCTTTTAAAGAGCAACAGAAGATAACAAAAAAGGCAATACGCCAAGAAAAATTGAGGTACGAAGGTAAACTAGCCAAGAATATAAAGGAGGATAGTAAAAGCTTCTTTAGATATGTGAATAGCAAAAAAATAATTAAGACCAAAACTGGACCATTGAAGACAGAAAAGGGTGAATTTATTATGGGAAACAAGGAAATGGCAGACGAGTTAAACAAGTACTTTAGATCTGTCTTCACTAGGGAAGACACAAACAATCTCCCAGATGTAATAGTGGTCAAAGGAACTAGGGTAAAGGATGAACTGAAGGAAATTTATATTAGGCAAGAAACGGTGTTGGATAGACTGTTGAGTCTGAAGGCTGATAATTCCCCGGGACCTGATAGTCTGCATCCCAGTGTACTTAAAGAGGTGGCTCTAGAAATGTGGATGCATTGGTAATCATTTTCCAATGTTCTTTGGATTCAGGAACAGTTCCTGCTGACTGGAGGTTGGCTAATGTTGTCCCACTTTTCAAGAAAGGAGGGAGAGAGAAAGCTGGGAATTATAGACCAGTTAGCCTGACATCAGTGGTGGGAAAGATGCTTGAGTCAATTATAAAAGATGAAATTACGACACATTTGGATAGCAATAGAAGGATCAGTCCAAGTCAGCATGGACTTATGAAGGGAAAATCATGCTTGACTAATCTTCTGGAGTTTTTTGAGGATGTAACTATGAAAATGGACAAGGGAGAGCCAGTGGATGTAGTGTACCTGGACTTCCAGAAAGCTTTTGATAAGTCCCACATAGGAGATTAGTGGGCAAAATTAGGGCAAATGGTATAGGGGGCAGAGTACTGACATGGATTGAAAATTGGCTGGCTGACAGGAAACAAAGAGTAACGATTAACGGGTCCTTTTCGGAATGGCAGGCTGTGACCAGTGGGGTACCGCAAGGTTCGGTGCTGGGACTGCAGCTGTTTACAATATACATTAATGATTTAGATGAAGGGATTAAAAGTAACATTAGCAAATTTGCTGATGACACAGAGCTGGGTGGCAGTGTGAAATGTCAGGAAGATGTTATGAGAATGCAGAGTGACTTGGACAGGTTGGGTGAGTGGGCAAATGTATGGCAGATGCAGTTTAATGTGGATAAATGTGAGGTTATTCACTTTGGTGGCAAGAACAGGAAGGCAGATTACTATCTAAATGGAGTCAAGTTAGGAAAAGGGGAAGTACAACGAGATCTAGGTGTACTTGTACATCAGTCAATGAAAGCAAGCATGCAGGTACAGCAGGCAGTGAAGAAAGCTAATGGCATGCTGGCCTTTATAACAAGAGTAATTGAGTATAGGAGTAAAGAGGTCCTTCTCCAGCTGTACAGGCCCCAGCTGGAGTATTGTGCACAGTTTTGGGGAAAGACATTCTTGCTATTGAGGGAGTGCAGCATAGGTTCACAAGGTTAATTCCTGGAATGGCGGGACTGTCATATGTTGAAAGATTGGAGCAACTGGGCTTGTATACACTGGAATTTAGAAGGATGAGAGGAGATCTGATTGAGACATATAAGATTATTAAGGGATTGGACATGCTGGAGGCAGGAAGCATGTTCCCGCTGATGGGTGAGTCCAGAACTAGAGGCCATGGTTTAAGAATAAGGGGTGGGGCTTTTAGAACTGAGATGCGGAAAAACTTTTTCACCCAGAGAGTGGTAGATATGTGGAATGCTCTGCCCCAGAAGGCAGTGGAGGCCAAGTCTCTGGATGCATTCAAGAGAGAGTTAGATAGAGCTCTTATAGATAGCGGGGTCAAGGGATATGGGGAGAGGGCAGGAACGGGGTACTGATTGTGTATGATCAGCCATGATCACAGTGAATGGCAGTGCTGGCTAGAAGGGCCAAATGGCCTACCCCTGCACCTATTCTCTATTGTTGGAACTATATCTTCCTTGAGATCCCATTATTAGGTCTTAAGTTCTGGAAATAAATCAGCTCCAGTGGTGTGGTTAGTCTTCATCTTTAATGTAAGAGAATTCAACCCATTGTCTGAGATGCGGGTTATTGATAGTACCTCACACTCAATATCAACAAGACCAAGGAATGGATTGTGGAGCAGCAAACCATAAACACAAGAGACTGCAGACACTGGAAATCTTGAGCAACACGAAGCCCATGAGGAACTCAGCAAGTCAGGCAGTGCCTATGGTGGGGAATAAACAGTCGATATTTTGGGCCAAGCTCCTTAAGCAGGGGAGAGAAAGAATACAAGCTAGTACATGATAGGCAAAACCAGGCTGGGGGGGGGTGTATGATGTATGAAGCTGAGAGGTGATAGGTGCAAGAAGTGAAAGTGCTGACGAACAAGGAATCTGATAGGAGAAGATATTGGACCATGGAAACAAAAAATGGAAGCAGGGCACCAGAGGGAGTGCTGGGCAGGTGAGAAGAGAAGAGTGAGAGGGATACCAGAAAGGGAATGGAAAAAGAGGAAAAGGAGGGGGAGAAATTACCAGAAGATATAGAAATTGATTTTCTTGCTATCAGGCTGGATGCTACCCAGACCAGATATGAGGTGTTGCTCCTCCAACCTGAATGCAGCTTCTGCATGGGAGGAGGCCATGGACTGCTATGTCAGAATGGGAAAGGGAAGTCAAAATGAAATGGATGGCGAATGGGAAATCCCATCTTTTGTGGTATTCATAGCAAAGGTGTTTGATGAAGCGGTTCACTGATGTTCAAGGTAAATTATCAAAGTACGTATATATCACCATAAGCCACTCCAAGATGTAAAGCAAGCCTCATCAGGAGCAACAGATACAGTCAGTGATGCCAACAGTCACACAGGTGAAGTATTGCCTCACCTAGAAGGACTGTTTGGGACCCTGAATGACAGTGAGGGGGAAAGTGTAGGAGCTGGGATTTCACCTGTCCCACTTGCAATGATAAGTGCCGGGTGGGAGATCAGTGGGAAGGGACAAATGTACAAAAGAGTCACATAGAGAGTGATTCCTATGGAATGATGAGAGTGAGGAGATGGAAAGATATGCTTAGTGGTAGGATCCTGTCGAGGATTGCAGAAGTTACAGAGAATAGTGTGCTGGATATGGAGACTTGTGGAGTGGTAGCCAAGGACAAGAGGAATCCCATCTCTGTTATTGTGGTGGAAGGATGGGGTGAGGGCAGATGTGCAGGAAATGCAGGAGATATGGGTAAAGGCGGCACTGATGGTGGATTTCAGGAAGAGGACCTTCAGAGAACACACACATCCATTATGTGGTCAGCAGTGGAAAGACGAGCAGCATCTATCTGGGGCCCAACACACTGATGCAGTCATGAAGAAGGTCTGCCAGCACTCAGCTTCATTAGGGTGTTGAGGAGAGCTGGGAAGGCAGCAAAGACACTTGCAAATTTCTGTAGATGTCTGGTGAAGAGCACAATGTTCCCCAGCATCCTGGTCATCTTTAAGAGCGGGTTCCTCTGGAAGGTGATATGCTTCACTAAGACCCCCTACCATCCACAAAGCATTCCCTTCTTATTCCTTTCAGTGGGGAGGATGACCCACAGTCAGTGATTCAGGAGTAGCTTCTTCTCCTCTGCTTACATGCTACACTCTATTGTAAATGCTTTATAGTGCACTATTTTTTTATTTTGTAATTTATAGTAATTTTATGCCTTTGCATTACACTGCAGCCACAAAGTAGCAAATTTCAAATCATTTACGACAGCAGCAATAAACAAGAGTGAGAATTAGGTTCATTATAATTGACAGATATTGTGAATTTTATTTGTTTTGTGGCAGTGATACAGTACAGGACATAAAAATTAATGTAAGTTACAAATATAAATAAATAATGCAAAAGTGAATAATGAGGTGTTTATAGACAATTCAGACATCTGGTGGAGGAGGGGAAGAAGCTGCTCTTAAAATTTTGACTCTGGGTCTTCAGGCTGCTGTCCCTCCTTCCTGATGGTAGCAACACAATGAAGGCATGTCTCCGGTCAGGTGGGTCTTTAACGATGGATGCTGCCTCTTGAAAATGTCTTTGATGGTGGGGAGGGTTCTGCCAGTAATGATGTTGGTTGAGGCTATGAACCTCTGCGGCCTCTTTTGATCCTACACTTTGAAGCCTATGAACCAGGCGGTGATGCAGGCAACACACACACACATACAAGATGCTGGAGGAACTCGCAGGCCAGGCAGCATCTATGTGAAAGAGTACAGTTCATGTTTAAACCTTTCATCATGATCTTTTTTTCTGTAGTCCAGATGAAGGGTCTCAGCCCGAAAAGTTGACTCTTTACTCTTTTCCACAGATGCTGCCTGACCTGCTGAGTTCATCCAGCATCTTGTGTGTGTTGCTTGGATTTCCAATATTGGGAGATCTTCTCTTGTTGGTGATGCAGTTAATCAGAATTCTCTTCCCTTCCACCGGTAGCAATTTGATGATATACCAAATTTCACCACACTCTTAGTGGAGTAGAACTGCTGGTGTGCATTCTTCATAAATGCATCAATGTGATGCTGACTCTGATTCTGAAGTGACAGATTGGGGTTTCCATTGCTTGCATCAATTGTTTCCTTGTGTTTTGGTATGTATTGTAATTGCACAGTATTTTTTGCAGAAATAATTTGGTACCCCAGTCTTTCGGACCAGCTTGTGTGAATGCTACCTTGCGTCCAACCTGGACTACTGAAGTTCACCACTGAGTCTGTGGTAGTCCTATTCTACACATATAAAGTCATGGAGTCATAGAGCACTATAGCACAGAATCAAGCCCTTCAGACCATCAAGTTCATCTGCCTGGTCCAATTGCCCCGCACCTGGTCCATAGCCCTCCATTCCCCTCCCATCCATGAACCTATGCAAATTCCTCCTAAATGCAGAAATTAATCCAGCATCTACCACTCTGCTGCCAGTTTACTCTACACTCTCAGCATCCTGTGAGTGAAGAGGATCAGGAACTATTAATGTTGTCCTTAAATATTTCACCTTTCACCCTTAAACCATGACCTCTCACTCAACCTCGGTGGTAAAAGCCTGCTTGCATTTATCCTATCTTATACCCTTTATTATTTTGTATATGTATCAAATCTCCCCTCAATTTTCTATGTTCTAGTGATAAAACCTTAATCTATTAAACTTTTCCCTATAACGCGGGTCCTCTAGTCCTGGCAACATGCTTGTAAATTTTATCTGCACTCTTTCAATCTTGTTTTCATCTTTCCTGTAGGTAGGTGATCAAAACTGCACAAAATACTCCAAATCAGGCCTCACAAAAGCCTTATATAATGTCAACAGATCATCGCTTCTTCTGTACTCAATACATTGATCTATGACTGCCAAAGTGCCAGATAATTTCTTTATGAACCTATCTACTTGTGATGTCCCTTTTAAGGAATTTCCAGATCCCTCTGTTCTCCCAGACTCCTCAGTACATTGTGTTAGACCTACCCTGGTTGGTCTTCCCAAAGTGCAACACTTCACGCTTGTCTGCATTAAATTCTACCTGCCATTTTTCAGCCCACTTTTCCAGATGGTCTCCTTAGCCACACATTAAACTGAATGATCTTCTGATTTCTGGCCCTGCTGCCAAGTTCCTTTGTAGGACTCGACACCCCTCCTACCCATATCATTGGTCCTGACGTGGACCACAACCTTGGCCTGTTCAACCTTCCACTTAAGAATGCTGTGGACTTGATCCAAGATATCCCTGACCCTGGCACCCTGGAGGCAACATACCATCCAGGAATGTCATTCTCATTTACAGGACTTCTTTTCTGTTCCCCTAACATACAAAATCCCTATCATTGAAGCCCACCTCTTCTCCTCTCTTTCTTAATGAGCCACAGAGCCAGACTCAGTGCCCGAGACCTGACTGCTGTGGCTTTCTTCTGCTAAGTCATCCCCCCAATGATATTCAAAGTGGTGTACCTATTGTTGAAGGGAATAGACAGAGGGGTATTCTGCAGTGGTGCCTATCCTGTTTCCTCCTCCTGTCGATCACCCAGTTTACTGTGCCCTCCACCTCTCCACCTTGAGTGTAACTCCCTCCCTGTAAACCACTGAGGTCCGCACATGTTGACATGTTAGAATGGCCATATCTGTGAATTCGCTCCCCTACAGCACTCCTCATGGAGTCCTCTGGCAGAGCACAGTATTAATGGGATTTTCCAACAAAATCTTGGAAGATTGTATGATGGATTTTAAGCCAGATCAGATCTATCACTTTACTAAGCGGTACACCATGCTGAGGTGATCGAATGCTCTCAAATATTTCTCATGGAGCTTTTGTTCTCGTGTCTCTTCTAGACGAGTTTATCCAGGTGTTGAAGCATGTGAAATCAATGCTGAGTACTTCCTTGACCAAATAAGAATAGCACCATTTCTTACCAGGCACAATAAATATCTCTATTGCTAGATTTATTTGGCAGGACTGATGGTTAACATGACTTGCACCTCAGGTCTAGTTTTGGATAGACTGTGCCTTATGACTGGGATCCAATCTGCTGCCTTATCACTTTACACAGAAAGACTAAGCAGACGGTCTCTCTCCATTTTTTGCGAGTGGCTGCTTTAAGAAAAAAAAGCAGTCTTGAAAGTTTTCAGGGTTGAAAAGACAGAATGAATTGTCCACCCACCAGGCTTCTGTACATGTCACTGGATAGCCTAGCCAGCTGAGGGTACACGAGGCAGTTGAGGTTAGAGTTAAACTGACCTCAGAAGAAATATTTAGTTCACATGCCTCTGCACTGATTTTGCTGCCAGCACATGTTTGACAAACCTTAATAGAATATGCAATTAGATAATTAGGTAGCAAATATGTCTTGTTATTTTAGAGGGTTTTGTCAGAGTAATTTTTGTTTCTCAGCAGTATTGACATCATGTGGAGCTCTAACCATTAGAAAATAGATTAATTTAAATTCTCAGCACATTCTGCTTTATCATTTGTTTACATTTGAAGCCACAAAGGCACAACTTGTGAAATGTTCCATGCAAAGGGAAGTGGCTGGGTTTGGAATGGAATGTCTCCCATCTGTTATTTGCGCCGTGCACTAACAGACAACTTGGCCACAGCCTTGCTGCAGCAAACTATGAAGTGGCCCAGGGTCCCAGACCTTTGGCCACTCCATACTGATATTACATTTTCCCTCATATTCAAATGTCTGACTGGAGTGGAGGAGGGGTTTAACTAGATGGGGATCGACTCCCTGGAAGGAAGAGGTCGGGGTGGGCAGTTTGTAGTGAGCAACAAGGAGCTTCAGATATCGATCAGTTTAGGAGGTTATGGATCAAGAAATTAATCCTGTGTAGTGGTGGGGGCAGAGAGGGGACAACTGGGGTGATAAGGCTTAGGACAATGGAGCATTCAGAATCAGGTTTATTAGCACTAACATGTCATGAAATTTAATGTTTTTTGCTATTAGTACAGTGCATGGCATAAAGTATACTACAAATTTTAATATATATTAAAAAAGATAGTGCAAAAAGAGAGGGAAAATACTGAGGTAGTGTTCAAGGGTTCATTGTCTGTTCAGAAATCTGATGGCAGAAGGAAAGAAGCTGTTTCCAACTCGAATTAGAGTACCTATACCTCCCCTCTGATGGTAGTAATGAGAAGAGATTATGACATAGGTGGTGGGGGTCTTTAATCATGGATGCCGCCCTCTTAAGGCATTGTCTCTTGAAAATGTTCTGGGTGCTGGGGAGGCTAGTGCCATGAAGGAGCTAGCTGAGTTTGTAACCGTCTGCAGCATTTTCTAATCATGTGCAGTGGCCCCTCCTTACGATGGTGATGCTCTCCACAGTACACCTGAAGAAATTTGTTAGATCCTCTGGTAACATATAAGGCTCCTCAAACTCCAAATGAAATATAGCCCAGGATACATAGGTCTCCAGAGATGTCAGCAGCTAGGAACTTGAAACTGCTCACACTTGCTGCTGTTGACCCCGTGATAAGGACTGTGTTCCCTTGACTTTCCCTTCCTGAAGTTCACAATCAATCCCTTGGTCTTACTGATGCTGAGTGCAAGGTTGTTGTTGTGACGTCATTAAACAAGCTAATCCATCACACTCCTGTTGCCTCCTCGTCACCATCTAAAATTCTGCTGACAGCAATAATGTCATTGGCAGGTTTATGGACGATATTTGTGCTGGGCCTAACCACACACTCATGGATGTAGAGAGAGTAGAGCAATGGGATAAGCATGTGTCTTGAGATCCACCAGTGTTGATTGTTGACAGTGTGAAGATGTTACTACAGATCCATGCTGACTGTGGTCTCCCAATGAGGAAGCCAAGGTTCCAGTTGCAGAGGGAGGTACATTGCCCAGATTTTGAAGCTTATTGTGAATTAGGTTTGAGGTTGGAATGTTGGAATCACTGTGGGAGAGAAGGAGAGCCTGGTGGATAAAAGATGAGGAATGGAACTTATCTTAGTGGGATCTCCATTCTGAACAGCACAAGTGTTGCGCCCAGTGCAGAGCATGATCATTGCTCTTCAGAACCAGTTATCTAATCTCGCCAGAAATGCATCTTACAGTGTTGACTGCAGGAATCAGATGTACAACTGGTAATGAAATTTTGGGATTCATTCTAGGAACTACCCATCCCACTTTTAAGGAATGATTTGAAGTGACATTGAAATTGTGATATTTTCTCTGGGGAAAGCTCATTTTCATTAATACGGCTCTGAAATAGCATATATAAATAAATGTCTAGTCAAGTGTGCTTTATCTTCAGCAAGTGCATATCCAATATAATGGAAGTCTAAAATGTACCATTCAGAAAATGAAAATAACAAAGAAAATAAATTTAAGTACAACTTAATCGCTGTATACCTTTGCTTTTTAAAATTTAATATCATCCTTAAGTTGAACAAAATACAGTCTCCATACAACCAGTAAGTTGAAGACCTGCCAACTATTCATATTTGGAAGTACATTCCATCCATGTTGATTGAAATGAAGACTGTGATACTCTCTATTACTCAATTTATTTTACTTCCTCTTTACCCTTTCACATGTGAGGAAGTTGAGCAGGTAACGTTGAAATAGGCAAACCAGTTGCTTGGTAGCACCAACAAGAAGATTGACCCCTTCTAGGGTTTGTGCCTCATAAACGTTGTTTGCCTCAAGCCAAGTGTCTCAGGCCTGCTTTTGGGTTCAAGAAGAGGCAAAATTATGCAACCCAGATGGTCAAAGGGCAGGAGAGGGAGGGTTTATGGTAACAGCCATTTAATTTCCAAACGGTTGAGATGGGGGGTGGGACGCGGAAGGAACAAAAGCTACAACTATGCCTTGGACTATTATTGCAATTCTCTTCTTTAATGAAACACAAGGATGAAATGTTTGTACTGCACCACGACTGACTTCTTACGCCATAGAAGCATAGTAGTTAGCACAATGCAATTACAGCTCCAGAGTTTGTAGGTCGATTGTGGCACTGTTCTGTAAGTAGTCTCTGGATGTTCTCCCTGTGGAATCCATTTATTTAGGTCCTCCAGTTTCCTTCAACAGTCCAAAGACGTACCAGATAGATAAATTAGTCATTGCAATTTGTCCTCTGATTAGGAAAGGGTTAATCAGGGTTGTTAGGGAATGCTGGGGCTGCGTGGCTCAAAGGACCTATGTGCTGTATTGCAAAATAAAAATAAATAAAAATAGCAATTGCCTGACATTGAAGTATTTCCCTCTCCAATTGACCTGTGAAAGTTAAGAACTTACAGCAAGACACATTGCATCACATTGGGGAATCATTGTGTTCTTATCAAGTCATTCCAGTCAGAGTGAAGTAGCATGGTGGGAAAAGAGAACACAAATATGAGATGGATAAAATTCAATTATCCATTTACTATGATTATTTCAGTTTCAACACTGCCATTAAATATAATAGTGGATTGAATATTTCGCTTCCCCTTGTTCTCTCACGAACCACAGATTCATTGTTGAAACATACAATATTCACAATTCATATAAGGATTTTGAATCCAATCTTCGCTGCTGTGACATCTCATCTAGCTTCATGCATTACTTTATGCATCTTTAGAAGATGTCAAAAACAGATTGACTTTCAAAAATATGATAAATGAATCAGGTGCTGGAGTATTTTATACAAAAGATTTACTCTCTTTAGCCAACCATCCAGTGGATGAGGCCCCACATGCCACCTAGGCACTAAGGGTTCACAAGACGACGATCCAGTGGAAGGAAGAGAGGCTTAGAAATCTGAAAAATAAGTATTTTTTAAAATCAGATTCCAAATTCAGTAAGAAAATGCCACATGCACAGCCAAAGGCTCCTTTTCCAATTTGATTACCTTGCACTCAACAGGATCTCAGTGTATAATTAAATTTGTACAGTGTCTTCCACCAGGGAAATCTTGTCATTTCTGCCACAACAAATTGAGGCTGATACTTCAGCTTTTAAAAGTAAATTTCTTTATTGTTCATGTTATAGTCATATGTTGTATTTCTTGCTTTATTAGAGCTCCAATAGAGAACGTGCAGATATAACTAAACTCCAATTACGTGTACAATTGTGATAAGAAACTTGATGTTAAAAGTTAAACAATGAAGAAGTATGTCCTACTAGTGCAATGGCAAGGTCCTTGACTTTTACCCTCTGGCTGAAAAGAAATTTTAATAAGTCTGTAGATGGTGATGAGAGGGTGTACAAGAATGAGACATATCAGTTAGTTGAGTGGTGCCACAGCCACAAACTTGAACTCATTGTCAGTAAGACCAAAGAACTGATTGTGGGCTTCAGAAAGGGTAAAATGAGGAAACAAACACCAGTCCTCATAGAGGGATTGGAAATGTAAAGAGTGAGCACGTTCCTGGGTGTTAACATCTCTGAGGATCTATCCTGGGCCCAACATATTGATGCAGCTACAAAGAAGGCACAAGAGTGGTTATATTTCATTAGGAGTTTGAAGAGGTTTGGTATGTCACTGAAGACACTTGTAAATTTCTACAGATGTACTGTAGAGAGCATTCTACCTGTCTGCATCACTGTCTGGTATGGTGGGGAGGTGCTACTGCACAGGATCGAAATAAGCTGCAGGGAATTGTAAACTTAATCAGCTCCATCATTGGCACTATCCTTCATAGTATCCAAGACATCTTCACGGAGTGATGCCTTAAAAAGGCACCATCCTCATTAAGGACCCCCATCATCCTGGTACTCTTTGCCACCATCAGGAAGGAGGTACAGAAGCCTGAAGGCACAAACTCAATGATTCAGGAACAGCTTCTTCCCCTGTCATCTGATTTCTAAATAGACATTGAACCCATGAACACTACCTCACTACTTCTATTTATTTAATTTTGCACTACTTAATTAATTTAATTATTTATGCATATATTTACTGTAATTTCATCCTACTGTATTTTTCTCTGTTATTATGCATTGCAATGTACTGCTGCCACAAGAACAACAAATTTCATGACATATGCCATTGATAATAAACCTGATTCTCATTCTGATTCTGAGAGGTGTAATTTGGTGGAACAGAAACCTTCTGCTTCCATTCAGGTAACTATGCACCTGAAAATGTCCTATTGTCTGCACCAATACACAGAAGTTAAATTTAACCTTATGGTACTTTTTAAAATGGGTGTTATTGATTCCGATTCTGTTGTTTGTTATTTGTCTTTATGTCATTGGCAGTAGAATAGAGAAAGGCATTCAATGGGTTGTTGAAGTGATAGGACCTATTGTTCACCATTGCACAAGGTCAAAATGGCTATCATTGTGCAATAGACATTAGAATACCAATTTATACTGTTCATTCATTTCCCATCCCAATTGAGGAAAGGAAATGGGTGGAAAATCTTTGTATTAGGAATAAAGAAAATTACAATAGTCTTTCTTAGTAACAGGGCCATTTGCAGGAAACCCAGTCGCATAAAATTGAATTAAAATATCAATTTTTTTCAACTGCTAATCATAAACATTTTTGCATATTTTGTTTTTTTTTAACCTGATGAAATACCAGCCATTTAAAAACTAGACTGGGTACTTCATGTTGCAATTTACCCTTATACTATACTATTTTTCTATATTATTTACAGCAGGTTGGATTAAAATGTTATGATTTGCAGCCTGCATAATTAATGTGCACCACAAAAATGGATATCATGTTGAAAGCAATGATATGTATGCAGTTTAATGTGTTTCCCAGGGATTTCAATTTTACATGTCGAAATCATGCCTTATAACTTCTCATTTCCACAAAACTTCAAGCTGCCCTTGTTATAGTTCAAGACTGCTGAGAATTGAGAACTGTCAATCATAGTTGGTCCAGAAGAGCCTGTTTATGTGCTGTATCTCTAATTCATAAATTAATAGATGGGTAAATATCCTTCTATCTATCAAACAAATCCTCAGCCTCTGAGTCAATGTCTTGCTCTGATTATGAGAGCTCAGGAGCACCCAGAGCCAACTCAAAACTTATGGGATGGTTTTTCCCAGCCGGCACATGCTGTAAGTCCCTTCCCTTTTCCCAATTTCACCTTTTTGCGATTTTTGTCACTGTTCATCTGATTCAATTGAACTTCACTAGTCACCAGCCTGTCATCAAGTAAGAATGTCAAATGAGTGAATTAGTTTTTGAAGCTTTCTTTTCAAAGAGATAATACCTTGATATATCAAGGATACTCCAATTTCATATTTTTATTTTGTGACTTCTGATTTTATATTATGATTAACCTTAGCATGCACTTACCAACAGTGGGTAAAATCCAATGTACTATCACAAATCCAACCCAATATCCTGTGAAAGCAGGGATTTCACAAAAGCAGGGATCCAGCTGATAACTGGCAAGCAAGCAGAGACTGTTTATTTTGTTTGCACATTACCAATAGCCAGCTGTAAGTCATTATTTGTAGTTATCTAAATGTAAACTGAATGAGTGTCTTTTTTTAATTGGTCTGTTTTGTATGACATTGATGGGGGTATAAAGATGTGAAAAAGAGGAGAAAAGCAAAGCATAGCTGAGAGGCTAATTCAATGTCTGTGGCTACATTGAGCAAGAAACGTCCAGGAGCTGATGTGTAAAAAAAAATCTTGCCTGAAATGAAATTGTAATGAATTGTGGCACTTTTGGTCGTCTCTCTGGTGACATTAAGTTTATACAGTGCAATACTCTGAGCTGCAATTCTGATTTAGGTTCCGGAGCCAAAAGTAATGTCAGCAGTTTTAGGAGTTTAACTGCCTTGATGCAGTAATTCATTGCAACTGAAATGAATATTTACCAACCACGGTCTAATTCAGGGCACCAATGTGGTCTATTGTCCTTGCCAGCTTGCAACAGTTTTTCTCAATTACTAAAATGTCTGTGCTAAACACCAGTTCTCCTAATATTGTGCACTTGCATTGATAGAGCTGGCTTACTGCCAGGGGATAATACCTTGTCTGATCCGGATGCACTTCAGTGCAGCATCCTCTCGCATTTTATCAGGAAAACAATGTAAGTGTCTCCACTTGCATAGGGTGCAGGGCCATCAGTATAAAAGAGTCACCGATACATCAACAAGGAATTGAGCAGAAATCTGTTTATATTCAGAGAATGATAAAAAATCAGAAACTTGGTCACCATGAGCCATTGTGAGGAAAATCATAAATGCGTTTAACATGGAGATAGATAAGTAGTTGGGGAAGAAGAGAATAGTGAGATATATTGAGGCTCGTGTAGAGTATGTATACCAACAAGGTCATTTGCATGGCCCTCTAAAGAAGAACATAAAAATATAGAACTCCAGTCCATCCTGCTTTGTCATTCAATAGGATCATAGTTGATCTTCCACCTAAACATAATTTTCCTGCCCTGTCCTTACTGTCATCCTGAAATCTATCAACCACAGTTCTGATTTAAATCAAAAAATTATGGTCCTCATCATTGGTACTAAGATATCATTTTGATCATGAGTGCATTTTTTACAATAAGACAGTTACTGTTAGGACTCTGGTCTATTCTGGGGTTTTCCAGTATCGGCAGACATCACTCCCTATGGGCTTTTTCTGAATTGGTTGGACTCTCTTGTTATTGATCATTGACTGTACAATGTTCCCAATATATGTCTGTGTATTGAACCTGTTCCTTACTTAGCTCAGTCTTAAAGTGTGATCTTGCAAGTAGCAAGAGCCTCTGGAATTTTTTTGAGCCTCCTCTGTGTGCTTTTTTATATTTGCTTATTGCCTGCCATTTCTGGATCTTATTTGTGCATCAGGATCTTGGGTTGCAGGATTTATGTTTGGATTCATGCATTTTTTCAGTTGGTCTGGTTGCCTTTTCTGGCCCATCTTGGCTAAAATAAAGTAAAGCCTGCTTTTGAATTTGCATAACAACTCCTGTCTCCATCATGGTTTCTGCAATGGAGCTCACTTGCAAAACTCTGTGGTACTCTGGACTTTCAACGCAGTGATGTGAGTTGATTTGCTGAATGGGTCACTTCCCTGACATGTTACAATTTAAAGAGCAAACACAAGGAAATCTGCAGATACTGGAAATTCAAACAATACACACAAAATGATGGTGGAACACAGCAGGCCAGGCAGCATCTATAGGGATGAAGGGTCTCGGCCCGAAACGTCGACAGTGCTTCTCCTTATAAATGCTGCCTGGCCTGCTGTGTTCCACTAGCATTTTGTGTGAGATGTTACAATTTATTTCCTTTATTTCTCCAAACCACATTAAGTCATTAGGCGAGAGCAGTTAGATTTGTTTGCCAGATATTGTATTTATTTTATTAATCATCTGGTTATAATCTGAAGCTGAATATAAAAGGGCTAGCATGGACATCAAGTAGGCAAGTCAACTTAGCTTTTTATCATGGACTCATGTATTCACCTTTTCATCGCCGAATCTCTGTACCCATTATTTCAAAAGAAAGAAATAGGATTTCTTTATATTTCAAAAATAATCTTTACTCATAATAAAACAATACAGAAGAAGAAAGAGTAAAAATGTTTACATTCATGGTCATTGAGTTCAGTAGTGTTAGTTTAATTTTCAAAACCATAGCACCATTGACACATCTGTGACCTCCTGAGGTGATACACCCTTCCATTGTTTGAGGGTCTTCCCAGCTGGCTCAACCCTGAAGGTGCAGTAGTGGAAGGAGATTAGAGGTGGTAGCTCTTCCCCATGGTGCCTTTTTATTGGTTTCACCAACTTTCAGTGCATCCCTCAACAAGTACTCCTGCAACCTGAAATATACCAATCGGCAGGATCCTTTCTCGGACACCTCACTCCACTAGAAGACCAATAGGATTCAGGCTGATCAAAGGATGTCTTTTACTGAGCCAATGACCTTCCTACAGTACTTGACCTCTGTTCCAGAGTATGCCTTTGGGATTATCCCATAGTTCAGAGCCCTCTGTCATACAGCCATTGGGGATGAGCTGAGTCAAGACTTTTGCATACTTCTCCATAATCTCTTAGTAAATCCACTGTCTACAAGAAGATGGGTCACTGCCTCTTCCACACAGTAGCTGTCCCAAGGGCAGTGTGCATTGGGAATTATATGTCACCTGTACAGGAAGGATATGACTATGAGAAACCAGCCAAGCTAGATCTTGGAGCTTGTTGGCAAGTTCTTAAGAGGGTAATGATGCATAAGTATTTTTATTAACAAAGTGTACATTATTCAAAACAAAAGTTTTACAATAACCCATTCAATGACTCTCAATCCTTTACAGACATTACCATTACATTCTACACACTTCCACACGTTCAGCCACTCCCATGGCACTCTGTTGGTTCATCTTTGCCCACCATTGCTGAGGAGTATACCCCCACCACCCTACCCCTCCTACTCCCATGAGAGAAGGACCCTAAACCATGGTCCTTCCCCACTGGGTCCTTGCGGTGGCTGCACCAAGTTTCAGTGCATTCCTCAGCACGTACTCCTGCAGCCGAGAATGTGCTAGTCAGCAGCATTCTCCTACAGACATCTCCATGTGCTGGTAGACCATCAAGTTTCGGGCCAACCAAAGAGTGTCTTTTACCAAGTTGATGATCTGCCAGCAGCACCGGATGTTGGTCTCCGTATGTGTCCCCGGGAACAGCCTGTAGATCAGAGAGTCTTCTGTTACTCAGCTGCTGGGGATGAACCTCGACACTGTCCCTTCCATCCTCTGCCACAAATTCTCCGCGAACCCACAGTGTGCAAAGAGGTGGGTCACCAACGACTCCTCACTGCAGTCCTCCCGTGGGCAGCGGGGTGTGAAGGCGGCGTTCCAGGCGTACAGGAGGGATCAGACTGGCAGGGCCCCTCTCACCGCCAGCCAGGCGAGGTTCTGGTGCCTGTTGGTGAGGTCTAACGATGAGGCATTTTGCCAGATGCACTGGATGGTCTGCTCAGGGAACCACCCAACTGTGTCCATCACATCCTACTCCTGCAGTGCCTGCAGGACTCTCCGTGTCAACCACTGCCTGATGGTCCTGTGGTCAAAGGCATTGTCCTGGAAGAACTTTTCTTCGAAGGACAGGTAGTGCAGCAATGACCAGCTGACTGGGACATTTGGCAGGAATGGGGCCAGACCCATCCTTCGTAGCCAGGGCGACAGGTAGAACCTGGGCACATAGTGGTACTTGGTGCCCACATAGTTGGGTTCTACACACAACCTGATGCAGCCACACTTAAAGCTGGCCATCGGCATGAGGGCGACATTGGAGACGTTCTTGCCCCATTGTCCAGGGACTTGTGCATGGTGGCCAGTCTGACCCACTCCATCCTGGATCCCTACATGAATCTGAAGACAGCTCGGGTGATTTCCGAGCTGCAGGAGCAGGGGATGGGCCAGACTTGCGCCAAGTACAGTAGCCCTGAGAGCACCTTACAACTGATGACCAGGTTCTTGCCCGTTATCGATAGGGAGTGCCCTCCCCCAAACCCAGTTTCTATTTCACCTTGGCAGTCCACTCCAGCCAGTTCTTATTCCATGCCTCTGAACCAGATCCCCAACACCTTCATGTGATCAGACTTAATGGTGAAGGGGTCACTGGATCAGTCGGGCCAGTTGCCGAACAGTATGGGTTCGCTCTTCGTGTGGTTGACCCTGGCTCCCAAAGCCAGCTCCAAATGGTCGCAGATGCTGATCAGCCTGTGAACTGACTTCAGTTCAGAGCAGAAGACGGTGGTGTCGTCCATGTACAGGGAGGTTTTGACTTGGGTCCCTCCACTGCTTGGCAGCATCACCCCTCTTATGCTCTCATCCTTCCTGATGGCTTCAGCAAAGGGTTCTATGCAGCACACAAACAAGACAGGGGAGAGAGGGCAGCCCTGCCTGACTCCAGACCTGATGGGGAAGCGGTTGTTTCCCACCCGTTGACCTGGACTGCACTACTGATGTCTGTGAAGAGCAGTTTGATCCAGTTCCAGATTCCCTCCCCAAATCCCATTTTGGAGAGTACATCCACCATCTACATATCTGATCTGTTGAAGGCTTTCCTCTGGTCCAAGCTGACCAGGCAGGCATCCACCCTCATGTCCTGCACGTAAGCAATGGTATCCCTCAGCAGCGCAAGGCTGTCCAAGATCTTCCTGCCCAGTACAGCACAGGTTTGGTCCGGGTGGATCACCTGGCCCAGAGCAGGCTTGATCCTGTTGGCAATAGCCTTGGACAGGATCTTGTAGTCCACGTTCAGGTGTTATATGGGCCTCCAATTTCTAATGTCCTCCCTTTCCCCCTGCTGATTGTAGATGAGGGTTATGATGTCCTCCCTCATGGATTCGGACATGCTGCCCGCCAGAAGCATAGCATTGTTCACTTCCAGCAGGTCTGGGCCCATCCGGTTCCACAGAGCCGAATACAACTCGACCGGTAAGCCATTGCTTCCGGGAGTCTTACTCCACTCAAAGGAACAGGCAAAACAGGCAATGATACATAGGTGTTTCCCAACATTCTGAAGATGTTTTTTCTGGGGGGCAAAGCAACAGCTATAGTGCATCATTTTAGGATAAAGGAACACCACTTTAAAGTCAAGAACAGGAAGAATTTTTTCTCTTTATTTTAGAGCCCTCTTTTCCAGAGATGTTTGAATGCTGAGTCTCTTTTTAGATTCATGACTGAAAAAGTAGATTTCCAGACTAAAGGAGAACCAAGGATTATGGGAATCTGAACCAAAGAAGAGCTGAGGCCAATTAGATAAGTAATGATTTTAAAATACACCGTGGCAGGTTCTTCATTGTAGCTAACTTTCAGCACACAATCTGCACATCAGTATGCAGTGTTGAGGAGTGGTTTGTAAATTGAAGTTGCTATGGAGTTACACTGTCATTAGGGTACCATGTTACAAAAGCCATAATGTGAAGGCAGACAGTTTCTTTCTTTTATATCGTCGGCTTGATGCTGCATATTTTCCGTTGTAACTGAATTGCAAGGCACTCATCTCCCCCGGATGATAGGTCCCTGCCAGGAAAAGAAGTTCATCTTCTTTCACAAATGTTGTGGAGCGTATTTTCAGTTGGAGTGTGATTCACAGTGCATGAAAGGCCTGCTACCTTTCCTTCAAGACTAATTAGTAATGATAGTGTCAGAGGGCATATTTTACTGCATCCATCATTTTGAATGGCATTCAGCTAAACAGCTGCTACAATATAATCTCATTTTACCACATAAACCTCTGAAGGGTATAAGAGGGAAGATATTTCTTCTCAGCCATGGGAAAGTAGTGTGCATTTCAAACTTCAAAGAATTCTTCTTTCATCCCTTGCTATTATCATCTTATGACAGAGAATTAGGAATGAAGATAGCAAGGAATGCCAGATAAATAGTCAGCATCAAATATTTAAAAATATAAATCTCACTAAGATCTGTTACTCTCATAGAATACAATAGTGCTTAAGCGTATAATGTAATTCTCAATTGCAAAAAGAGTGCTAAATCAACCAGAATTCATGGCTTAAATAAGTATTAAGATCATACACCTCCACATTATTGCATATTATATTCTCTGCAATAAAAAATAAAAATTATTTGGTCTTCGTAAAACCTGGTAAACAAGCCTGACAACGATAAACTGTAATTGCAATACCTATGTTGTTCTGATGTGGGAGGGTGTGTGAAGATATTCCAATGTCAAGGGCTATGTCTTCCTAATTTGTTATTGTCGTTTTTAAGTCTTGCACTGTACGACTGCCACAAAACAACAAATTTCACAACATATGTCAGTGATAATAAACCTGATTCTCATTCCTTTCATTGTACTGATGGTCCTCTCTTGCTTATGTCACTCTGTACTCTTGTTTCACTCTGATTTGTTCTGACTTTCTGTTTTGCCGCAAGCTCTTACAAATCTATATCATTGTCCTGTGTATCAATCCTGCCTTTTGTACCATCCCTCCATTTCAAATGCTTTGCTGTTTGCTTCTCTGTAGTGTCGCCTACACAATGTAGGTGAGAATAAAAACCATAAATGACCTGTACACTCACAGAAGGGAAAAACAGGAGGAATGACAAGGAGCAATATAAAAGTGTGACGGCAGGTTGTCAGGGGCAGGGTCCTGCATGAGGGAGTGGAACCATAAAATTGGGAATAAACGCAAGGAGTTAATATTGGTACTGGTTTATTATTGTCACATGTACAGTACAAAGATACAGTGAAAATCTTGTCTTGTGTGATGTTTGTACAGGTCAAATTGTCCACAGTACATTGTGCTAGAGTAAGGTAAAACAATAACAATACAGTATACAATGTAAGAGCTATGAAATATGTGCAGTCCAGTCACAACCAGGAGAACAGCTGATGCTGATGCTGGAAATCCAAAATGCTGGAGGAACTCAGCAGGCCAGGCAGCATCTATGGAAAAGAGTACAGTCGACATTTCAGGCCGAACGATGAAGTGCATGATTATAAAGAGGTTGATTGTGAGGCCAAGAGGTCCATTCTAAAGTCTGCTAACAGTGGGATAGAACCTGTCCTTGGGCCGGGAGGTATATGCTTTCTGGCTTTTGTATCTTCTGCCCAATGGGAGAGGCGAAGAGAGAGAATGGCCTGAGTGAGTGGGTCTTTGATTATGCTCAAACAAGAGAAAGTCTGCAGATGCTGGAAATCAATGTAATACACACAAAATGCTCCTCCCAATGAGGGAGTCCTGATGAAGGGTCTCAGCCCAAAATGTCAATTATTTACTCTTTTCTGTAGATGCTGCCTGGCCTGCTGAGTTCCTCCAGCATTTTGTGTGTATTACTTTCAATATGCTGGGTGCTTTACTGTGGCAGTGAGAAGTATAGGCAGAGTCCAGAGACAGGAGGCAGGTTTTTACCCAGTGTCTAGTATTTTGCAGCATACAGTCTCACTTGATTCAACTGATGCCCAAGTGCACAGTGCTAGGACACTACCATGCTGAATAATTGAACTGGTCTATCTCTTCTTGCAACGCCTGTTACCTGAAGAGTCCTTCCTGTGTCGGTGGTCTTTGCCTCAACAGGAGGCTCAATATATCTGTAGTGCACATCTTTCGGTCATAACAGTGTGCACAGTGATTATTCAATTGATAGGGACTGCCAATGTATTTTTGCTAAATTTCCCTGTTGATGCAGATTCAATTCCATTTACTGCGCCTGCTCCATTTCTACTTTTCAATTCAGATATGATACCAAAACAAAAATGTTCCACATCATTGCCAGATTACATCTGAGGCAAAGGGAGATTACCATTCTTAACAGCAATGACTTTCTTTTAGAATCTTTGTACTCATACAATATGTTGAACTTTTAATGTAGCAACTAAAAGACTGGAACATCATGAATGTGGATCGTAAGGCTGGGGGACCTCCATAATGGCCATTGTGTCATTGTATAACCTCTGCCTTTCCCATCCATGTAACTCATAACAGACAGACAGACAGACATACTTTATCGATCCCGAGGGAAATTAGGTTTCGTTACAGCCGCACCAACCAAGAATAGTGTAGAAATATAGCAATATATAGCCATAAATAATTAAATAATAATGTTAATCATGCCAAGTGGAAATAAGTCTAGGACCAGACTATTGGCTCAGGCTCTCCGACTTTCCAAAGGAGGAGTTGTAAAGTTTGATGGCCACAGGCAGGAACGACCTCCTATGACGCTCAGTGTTACATCTCGGTGGAATGAGTCTCTGGCTGAATGTACTCCTGTGCCTAACCAGTACATTATGGAGTGGATGGGAGTCATTATCCCAAGGCAACCTTCCACCTTTGACATTTTTGTTACCTCCTGTTTTTGTTGTAGTCTCTCTCTTATAGCTACTACATAGCTCGGCAACTGTTACCAACTCATGGCCTACTCAGTGTTATACATCTCAATAAAGGAACCTGTTTGGTGTTCATTGATATACATTCCATACTAGTGTCTATAATGTGTTCTCACATGAACATCAGACCTAATGAGACAGTTTTATTTAAATTCAATCATTCAGCACCCCACTGTCCACAAGATCTCTTGGCACCTGCCAGAAGCAAGGTCTGGGGGATGCAGCATTCAGTCAGTATCTTTAAGCTAACAATCTATTCCCCAGCAATTTCTTTTGTGCTTGGTTGCACATATGTGATATGCGACTTATGGAGGTGCTAGATTAAAATGACTTTGGAAATTCATCACAATATCCTCGTGAAAGATCTCACTTTGGTTCATAGTGCTAGCTAGCTCTCTGTGTGGACCAGCCGCAGTGCTAGAGTAGCATTGCTTTCTTCTTTTCAGGTACAGCTATGTTCTATGTTGTTGTGTCTTTCTGCTGGACCTCGTTAACATAAATTACTCTTCAAGGAAATCTCCACCAGTTCCAAAGACAGGCAAACTCAGCGCAGTCACTAATACTTGTCAGCTGAATGATTATCTCCCATGTTCAAATGCAACCATGACCACTCCTTTCAGGGAAACTTGTTCCCTTTCCTCTCACGTTTGATTTGTGTCTTACTACACACTCCACATCAATTTCTCAAAGTTGTTGCCAATATAGCATCCCTGTTGTTTTTTGTGAAGCAGAAATATGGAATATGGGTGGAGCTTCTAATCAAGCATACTTTATTTAAGGCACTCAGCTTAACTGCATTGGTTGGTACAACACATCAGAAGTAAAAACACTCGGTGTATTTAGTCATTAAAAGTATTTCCACATCCAACAAAGATAAAGATTTAAAGGTTAGCTTTATTTATCTTACGTATGTCAAAAGATACAGTGAAAGGCATTGCTTTGTGTCAAACCTATCAACCAAGATTGTACAAGCATCAGTACACTTCTGATGTCAACATAGCATGCTAACCCTAACCCATACATCTTCAGAATGTGGAAGGGAGCCAGAACACCTGGAGAAAACCCACATGGTCATGTGAAGAACATACAAACACCTTACAGACGACAGTGGGAATCGAACACCAATCAGTGCTTAGTCGCACTGTAATAACATTGTGCTAACCACTACACTACCACGCTGCCCCAATATACAGTGTTCCCCAACCTGTGGGCCATGGACCAATACTGGGCTGCAAAGCATGCAGGGGTGCAGCGGTAGCCGGCGCGCACCCAGCACATCTTTAAGAAAAAAGCTAAAATAACAAGCTAATTAATTAGACTGCCAAAATGGTGAGAGAAACGATGGGCCAATATCATAGACTGATGAGTTACATGAAATACAGGCTCAATATTCTTTTCTAGAACACATCCAGTCGATCATGGAGAAGAAAAAGTGGAATTGATGATCAAACATTAATGATTTACATGAAATGACCAATACAGTACTGGTATAGAAAGAGAAATTGACATTGTAGAACTCAACTTTGAGTTCTGGAAGGCTGCATCAGAAAGGTCTTTTCTCCGAGTTATCTGCTTCTCAGTTCTGACTGACCCACTCTGGTTCAATGAGGTTATTAATTAGTTTATTTTCATAAAGTGACTATGATTATATTTGAGTCCCTGGGGCCATTAGGATATACAGCAGGTTACAATGGAAGTGAAGAAAGTAATTGCTGCACCTTTGGTAATTATCTTTGCATTCTCACTGGCCGCAGGAGTAGCACCTGAAGATTCGAGGGGGACAAATGCAATTTTTTTCCTCAAGGTAGGTATTCGGGATAAATCTGGGAATTGTAACCCAGTGAGTCTTACATCAGTGGTGGACAAACTTTTAGAGAGGGTTCTTAGAAACAGAATTTATGAGCATTTGAGAAAGCAAGTCTGATTAGTGATGGTCAGCCTGACTTCATGAGGGCAGGTTATTCCTCACAAACCTGATTGAATTCTTTGACAGAGTGACAGAATAAGTTGATAAAGGCAGAGCAATGGATGTGGAGTACACAGGTTTTAGTAAAGCATTTGACAAAGTTCCTCATGAGGTTCATTCAGAAAGTCAGGGGGCATGGGATCCAGGCAAGCTTGGCTGTGTAGATTCTGAATTAGCTTGCCCACAGAAGGCAGATGGGAGAGTGTATTCTGCCTGAAGGTCGGTGACCAGTAGTATTCCACAGGGATCTATTCTGGGACCTTTGTTTTTACTGATTTCTATAAATAACAGATAAGGAGGTACAAGGGCAGTTTGACACAATGATTGATGGAGTTGTGGATAGTGTTGAAGGTTTTCATAGGTTATTATGATATATCGATAGGAAGCAGAGCTGGGCTGAGAAGTGGCAGTTGGAGCTTAATCGAGAAAATTTTGAAGAGAAATGATGCACTTTGAAAGGTGGAATGTGAAGGCAGAAGTATGCCTGTTAAACCTATGGATGTTAGGGCATCAATGAAGTTCCACCATCCGTGGCGGTGTTCAAAGCTTCCTTCATCATGTCAGTAGCTTCCTCTCAGTTTTTGCAGCTGAGGTAATGCAAGTCCTGGATGGAGACTCAGGAATACCATCACACTCAGATGCAGAAGGATTCTTCATTGCTGTTTCCGTAATAATTTTGTTTTACCAGTCAGGGCTGTTAGCCCTGAGCTGAACCCCGAAACCTGGAATAATAGTGACTTGTTCTTAGTCGGTCCTCTACCCTTTGACCTGTTTGGCATGGGTGACCCTACCTAGAGCCAAAAGATAAAGTCCTCACTCCAGCCAACATACCTTTCTGGATCATTGTGGCATGCAAGCCTCCAAACCACAACAGGCCTGTGGACCTTTTGGAGGATGAAAGCAGAGTACAAAGTTAATGGCAGGATTCTTAGCAGTTTGGTGGAACAGACTGGTGGAACAGTTTGGGGTCCATGTCTATAGATTGATAAAGTGGTTAAAAAGGCGCATTATCTCTTCCATTTCACACACATCTGTTCTTATCCATCCTCCTGTCATGCAACCAGGGATAGGGTTCCTCTTATCCTCACCTACCACCCCAGCAGCCTGCATGTCCAGCACATAATTCTCTGAAATTTCCACCACCTCCAACTACATCCCAAATCAAACATATCTTTCCTTCCCCCCTACTTTCTGCTTTCAGAAGGGATCACTCACTATGCAACTCACTTGTCCATTCATCCCTCCCCACTGATCTCCCTCCTGGCACTTATCCTTGCAAGGAGAACAAGTGCTTCACCTGCCCCAACCCCTCCTCCCTCACTACCATTCAGGGCCCCAAACAGTCCTTCCAGCTGAGGTGACACTTCACCCATGAGTCTTTTGGGGTCATATACTGTGTTTGGTGCTCCTGGTGCGGCCTCTTGTATATCGGTGAGACCTGACATAGATTGGGAGACCGCTTTTTTGAGCATCTATGCTCCATCTGGCAGAACAAGTGGGATCTCCTGGTGGCCATCCATTTTAATTCCACTTCCCATTCCCATTCTGATATGTCCATCCATGGCCTCCTCCACTGTTGTGATAAGGCCACACTCATGTTGGAGAAACAACACCTTATATTCCCTTTGGGTAGTCTTCAACTTGATGGCATGAACAACGATTTCTCAAACTTCCAGTAATACCTCCATCCCCCTTCACTATTTCTCATCCCCTTCTCCTTGCCCGCCATCACCTCTCTCTGGTGCAACGTCTCTCCTTTCTTCTTTCTTCTATGGCCTTCTGTCTGTTTTACCAATCAACTTCCTAGATCTTTGATTCATCCCTCCCCTTCCAAGTTTCACCTATTGCCTGGTGTTTCTCTCTCCCCTACCCCCCACCTTTCAAATCTACTCCTCAGCTTTTCTTCCCCAGTCCTGCTGAAGGGTTTCGGCCTGAAACATTGACTGTACTTCTTTCCATAGATGCTGCCTGGCCTGCTGAGTTCCTCCAGCATTTTGTGTGTGTTGCTCGGATTTCCAGTGTCTGCAGATTTTCTCTTGTTTGTGATAGGAAGGCATATTATATGTTGGTCTTTATTAGTCAGGGGATTGAGTTCTAGAGCTGAGCTGTAAAACTCTGCTTAGAGAATTGTGTTCAATTCTGGTTGGTCGCGTCATTATAGGAAGCATGTGGAAGGTTTAGTGAAGATGCAGAAGAGATTTACCAGGATGCTCTATGGATCAGAGAGCTTGTTTTGTGAGGATAGATTGAACAAGCTGGGGCTTTTTCTCTTTGTGAGGATAGATTGAACAAGCTGGGGCTTTTTCTCTTTGTGAGGATAGATTGAACAAGCTGGGGCTTTTTCTCTTTGAAGTGAAGCAGGATAAAATGTGACCTGATAGAGGTGTACAGAATGATAAGAGGCAAAACTAGAATAGACAGTCTGTGCCTTTTTCCCAGAGTAACAATGAGTAATATGAGAGGGTATAATTTTAAGGTGATTGGAAGAAGGTATGGGGGCTTATCGCAGTTGAGAGAGATGCATTAGGAACACAAGGAACTCTTAGATAGGCAGAGGGATAAAAGAAAAATGGAGGGCTATGTGGGAGGGAAGGGTTAGATTGATCTTGGGGTAGGTTAAAAGGTTGGCACAACATCGTGGACCGAAGGCCCTGCACTGTGCTGTACTATTCTTTTTTTCTACTTAAGATGTTACAGGGATTATAAGATTTGATGTTGTTAATAAGCTAGCTTTCCTCACCATTTTATGGATGATCAATATCATAAATTAAAGAGTTAGCTTTCATCTCTCGCCCTTGGGCATACGTAATGCTTCATGTTAACGGACATGAAATGATTTGCCTGCAAATCAAGCTTGCGCTGACATTTGCAGTATTTTCTCTCAGTGTTCAGTTCCAAATGAAGAAAAATAATTATCTCTGAAATGCTTGCATCTATATATACACTTCCCACAAGAGCAGCATTTTCTCCTTATGCTTGTCTCATCATGTTCTGTGTTGCAAGCCAGTTATGCTTAAATTTTCCCATTATTTTACCACAGTTAAATTCTTATCATATACAACACTGTTGCACTTTCAACGTTAGTGGCTGTAAGATTCTAGGAGCATATCTGTTAACTCCTTAACATCTTTTCCATAGAGCAGTTGCGAGCCCTTTCCAAACCTGTGGTGAACTACAGATAACTGTCTGGACACCTTCCCCCCCTCCCCCCCCTGCTGACTGCTCCTGTGGCTCCTCCCACAAACCCTGGTATAAAGGCGATTGAGGCCTGAGCCCTGCCCTCAGTCTCCAGGATATAGCATGGTGGTCAATCGCTGCTTGTTCTTTCTTCCCGTCAATAAAAGCCGATATCTTGCCTCACGTCTCAGAGAGTTATTGATGGTGCATCAAAACCTAAAGTTCTTGTCATGCTGGGAAGCCTGATATGAAAAAAATGTGAACTGGAGGCTCTGGAAGATAAGTGTTTATCACAGGATCTATAGTCCATATACCATCCCTCCATGGGTCTCGTTTTTGCCCGTCACAGTTTTCTTTTTGTTCTTTTCAGAATAGCCAGCCTACCACCTACTTTTCTCCACCCTCCCATTTGCTAACTCAAACCTGGAACCATTATTATATCATCAGGAAGCATCCAGTTGCTGCCTCCTGCCACTCATTTTCCCAGGTGGGTCTCTGTACCTTCATCCTACCAGTTTTGTTCTAACCTTCCCCGTCTCTTCCATGAGCTGAATTCAGCGTTTCGTCCTGGGAAACAACAGCTGCGACAGAGAGTGGAATTCATTGTCTCCTCCGAAATTCAAAGTACATTTATCTAAGTTTCTATAGGCTATACAACCTTGAGATTCGTCTCCTTAAAGGCAGTCACAAAACAAAGAAACCCCGAAGAACCCAGGAGAAAAGAAACATCCAATGTGCAGGAAGTTTAAAAAAAACATATCATGCAAACAATAAAGGTAAGCAGATAGCATTTAGATCAGAAGGTAGCCCTCAGACACAAAGTCCAGGGCAGCCCACAGCCTCAGGCTGAGTTTAGCACAGAGACAAGTAAATGTTGCGGAACCCACAGCCACGAAGCTGTGAGCAGCCAGAGCAGGCCATCAGCTCAGCACAGAGTGCCGCGGAGCCTGCAGGCATGAAGCTCGGAGCAGGTCACAGCCTCAGTGTAGCTTGGAGCAGAATAGACGTCACAGAGCAGCGAGCAGAACTGGCCTGACCCACAAATATTAACAGCTTGACATATTCTAAATTTCCAACAAAAATCCCAGTAAATCCTAACTTCCCCTCAGTGCTCTCTCACCAACCCCACCCTCCAGTGTGTGTTTCCAGTTACTTGCACCCACATCCTAGCAATCCCACGCAAAGCTAACCTTACTCCTTTTCCCAAGCACAGTTTACTTCTCTGAATCCAGATATTCATCCCTCACTGCTTCTGGACTCTATGACACCCCTTCTTTCAGTCCTAAGCACTACTTCTTACCAATGCCTCCTTGCATCGATGCTACATATCCAAACCTTAGAAATACAGAGGAAGTATTGATTATAAAGAAGCATTCTGTTCATTAAACCTAACACCTCCATTATTTTGGAATAATAATTATTGATTTAGGGAACATGTACTATTTGTTTAATCTCTGCAAAAAAACAGTAAAAAGAGTATGAGAATAAAATAAGTTTCATTATATCATAAACTTTTAATTTTTCACCATAGACCATTAACCAGTTGCCTTCCTTCAGCATGATTTTGTTATTCTCTCATTTATCTCAAGAAACATTAAGCCAGGTTTTGCTGAGTTTCACCAATGGCTCGATTTTGAACTGCCAGCTATTGGATATTTAGACCACCCAAAGTCTGAGACTTCAAGGCATGTTGTACGAAATGTGGAAGCCCCAGGTTTGATGGATTTGTGTGGAGCCCAACAGCGGTGCAACATTAGTAAAACATCTCTCACTCAGACCTGGTGGTAGCAGTATGCGAATCATTGTAGTTTACACTCACAGAGTCATAGAAAAATACAGCACAGAAAAAGGCCCTTTGGCCCATCAAGTCAATGCCAGAACATTTAATTGACGATATAATATTTGTTATTGACGTGTTTTATCATCCTTAGTAATTTAGTATTATTTTTATTTTTTCATGATAGTTTTTGTTTTTAATTATTCATTTTTAATATGTAGATTTGAAATTTAGCAGAGTCAGAAAATGTACGATATACTGTAGAAGAAGATTATTTGAGCAAATCTATGCACTTAGTGGGCAACCCTCTGGCAGGGGAAATAAGCATTTCCTACTGACATAATCTAAGCTCTAAGTAATATTATATACCTCGATCAAATCTTCAATTTTTCTCAAGGAATAAAACCCCAGTCTATTCGATCTTTCCTCTCAGATGCAACTTTTCATTCCTTGTAAATGCTCTGCACATCTTCCAGTGAAATTATGCCTTTCTTTTCATGTTATAGCCAAACTATATAATATTCTGTGAATTCTGTGTAATGTTCTATATAAGCTGCGAATCTCTGGCCTAACTCCTGTTGCGTGTAGTTCAAGCATATTCTCCTGCTGCATATCTTATGCCTGTAGCTAAGGGAGAGCATACTGTATGTGTTTTAACCACCATATCAACCTGTTTTGATTCCTTTGAGTGTCTGTTCTTCCACATCGCCCTACCAACCTTACACTCCATATACAATTTGTTCTGCATCTCTTGCCTTTTGGCATTATTTTCTTCCCAGTTATCTTGTCCTGCAGTCTAGGTTTCCTTCATGCACTTTGGTAGAAGAAATGAAGGGGTAGAATATTTTCTAAATGGAGAGAAATACAAAAAACAGAAGTGCAAAGGAACTTGCTTGTCCTTGTGCAGGATAACGTGCAGGTTGAGTCTGTGGTGAGGAAGGCAAATGCAATGTTAGCATTCATTTCAACAGGACTAGAATATAAAAGAAAGCAAGAATGTAATGTTGAGACTTTATGAAGCACTGGTGGGCCTCACTTGGAGTATTGTGAACAGGTTTGGGCCCCTTACCTTAGAAAAGATGTGTTGAAACTGGAGAAGGTTCGAAGGAGTTTCACGAAAATGATTCCAACATTGAATGGCTTATCATATGAAAAACGTTTGATGGCTCTGGGCCTGTATTCACTTGTATTCAGAAGAATGATGAGAATAATACTGAGCTAATTTATTCTTAGACATATGGGCCCTATGCACTACCTATACTTTAAACTAAATCAACAAATCTTTAGCACATATAGAGGATGAGTTAACTAACTGAAGAATTTTTTCCCATTTTTCGATAGGTAGAGTAAGCTTAAGTTCCCTTTCCCAATCATTTTTAATTTTATTAGATGCATCTGAATGAATTTTCATAATTATATTGTAGATAGTTGCTATTGCACCTTTCTGAAAGGGATTTAAATCTAAATTATTTTCCAAACTATCTATAGAATATAAATTCAGGGAAGTAGGAAGGACGGTATTTAAAAAGCTTCTAACCAGTATGTGATATATGTCATTCTGAGACAGCCTCTTTAACACATATGTTTTGGTCATGTTCCTCTTTGAAAAAGTATTGGGAAGATATCTTTGATATTATTTCAACTGTACTGAATATTGATTTACAACCTCATTCTAATACTGCAATTTTTGGTTTACCAGTGATAGAACCACATCACTTAACCTCTTCAGCGTGTCGGATGATTGCATTTCTTACATTAACGGCTAAAAGATCTATTTTACTAAATTGGAAAGAGATTAATCCTCCCACCACATTTCACTGGTTCTCTCAAACTATGTTATGTTTAAACTTAGAAAAAACTCAGAAGTGTTATATATGATCTACCCATTAAATTTGAAAAGACCGGAGGCCTTTTATTCAACACTTTCATATGATGTGATTTGACCTTTTTCCAAACCTATTCTCTTGTTTTAATATATGCAGAGAGGTTCAGAGTTAATGGCACTAATGGTTCTGTCTTTTTTGATGTTACAAACAGCCCATGTTCTTTTCTTTTTCTTAGTTTTTGGTTAGTATTGTTTAGATAAGTTTTTTTGGGGGGTATATATATTTTTCTCTTTTTGGATATGTTAATCCTTTCTTCTATGTATACTACATTTGTACAAACAATTTTGGGAGGTTTATTACCTTTGTATTAACTGAATATTTATTTATATATGTTAACCTTTAACAATTTAATCCCAATAATTGTGTAGCAATATTATGTTATATCAATTGTTTTGATATTAATAAAAAGATTGAAAAAGAAGAATGATGGGCAACCTAATTGAAACCTAGCGATTGATGAAAGGTCTTGATAGAGTGGATGTGGAGAGGATGTTTCCTATGGTGGGACAGTCTAAGACCCAAGGGGACAGTCTCTGAACAGAGGGGCATCCTTTTGGAATAGAGGTGGGGAGAAATTTCTTTAGCCAGAGAGTGGTGAATCTGTGGAATTCTTTGCCACAGGTAGATGTGGAGGCCTAGTTTTAATGTATATTTAAGGCAAAGGTTGATGGATTCTTGAATGGTCAGGGCATGAAGGGATATGGGGAGAAAGCAGGAGATTGGGGCTGAGGGAAAAATTGGATTGGACATAATAAAATGGTGGCACAGACTCAATGGGCCAAATGGCCTAATTCTGCTGCTGTATCTTATGGTCTTTACCCATTAACCTATATTAAAAAACAAAGTACAGAGACCTGAGGAACTCACTAGACAAAGCTTCCAGATATAAAAAAAAACTGCCAATCATTGGCTTCCTGTCACTAAGCTGACTGTGGATATCATTTGCCGCTCACCCTTGGACTCCATGGACATTTACCTACCATGTGAGGTTTGGTTAAACATATCATTAAAATCGGTGTAGATTGCATCCAGTGCAATGTCTTCATCGAGTTCTCCTTCCCTCCCTTTTACTAACTCATTGGAAAGCTGTGCAAGTAACTTTTTGAAGTTCCACTGCCTTGCCAACAATCAAGGCTGTCTGATTGGGCCTGTCTGAAGAAGCATCGGGATGGTGGGTGGGGAGCTGAAATGCTGATCCAGCATAGTGAACTTCCAGTTCAAAATGGCGCTACCGAAGATGTGCGACAGCTCACTGGTAGTTCGAAAGCAAAGGAATTTGATTAAAACCGTGATTAATAACACTTTTTTTTGAAGTAATTTGTGGTAAACTATCAATGAAGAAGCGAGCGAAGGCAAAGCAAATTCATGGGCTGTGCCCTGCTGTTGTGCTGCAAAATTGACACACTTGGAATTGGAGTGAACGATTTAGAGGGGAGAAGACAGGACAGAGGTGTTCCAACACCCGTCCAACTGACCCAGGAATGAGGGTGGATCACTCTAAATACTGAGCCGATTTGGAGAACTCAAGAACGGCTTCTTTGGCAAAGAAATCCTGGTCCGAATCAAATTGATGGGCAGCGTGTCAAGTCCCGGAGCAACTCACAGCGGCGGGGCCCGGGTCCTAATGCAAGGTACAATCCACTGTTTGGATAATCTGAATGCCATTCCATTTTGACTGGAAAGGCAGGGTGTCAAGAGTTGGATGAGATTGGATCACTCTGGCCACCAAGCCAATTGGGGGAGGTCAAGAATACCTCCTTTGGCAGCAAAAGCTAGGCCAGAGCAATTCAGCGGTGGCAGGGCTGGGGTCCTAGTGCAAGATCAGACAACTTAAATGCTGGCCCAGATAGTCTGGGGCCTTCTCTGTCCACAACGCCAAGGCTGTGAGACAGCCCCCAGCTGCTGTGCTTTGTGTCTGTATAATTTGCAGTGATTTGCCTTGCTAATATGATAAACTGAATACCAAGGCTTTGGACCTAGTCCAGGGATTTGGATCTAAGGACTCAATTTGGTTTGAATACTGTTTTTGCTTGCTTCTATTGTTTATATGATTTGTTTTGTGTTTTTTTCCTCTCTCTGTGGACACAGGGGGTGGGGGGATGGTCTTATTTTTTTAATTGGGTTCTTTCAGGTTCCTTGTTTTGTGATTGCCTGTGAGCAAACAAATCACAAGGTTGTATAATTTTTACGTTCTTTGACAACAAATGCACTTTGAAATGTTGAAACTTTGGTCCAGCATAAACTGAATCTATTGTCTCAGTAATAATAGCTTAATAAGGGACCAAGCATGAATGAGGATGATCAGATGGCAAAAGAAGGCATGAGATACTTCTAGTAGGTAAGATGAAGGAGAACCCAAAGTGAATCTACAATTATATTAAGAGCAAAAGTATAAGTAGGGAAAGAACAGGCCCCCTTAAGAATCAATATAATTGCCCATGTGTGGAGCCACAAAGGATAGCTGAGATTTCAAATTAATTCTTCTCATCTGTATTTACTCCTGAAAAAGGTCATGCAAGCTAAGGAATTAAGGGATATGATTAGTAATGTCTTGGAAAATATCCAAATTACAAAAAAGGAAGTCTGAATTTCAAGCATATTAAAGTGGATATATCCCAGGGATCTTAAAGCATATTAAAGGGATATATCCTGAGGCCTGACCAAGTGGATCCTGAGACATTGCAGAAAGGTAAGGAAGAAATTGCAAAGGTCCTGACAGTACAATTTGTATCTTCCTTTCTTTAGAGTTAAATACACGATTCAGAAACAGAAAACAAAGGGCAAATGACATCGTACATTTGTTCAGGAAGCACTGCAAGGACAAGCCAGGGAGCCTGACATCAATGATGGGAAACTTACTGGAAAGGATTCCGAGGGAGAGAAAAAGGCAAGGACTGATCAGGGACAACAGCATAGCTCTGTGCAATGGAAATCATATCATGTACTTGACGTTGTTTCTTTGAATGGATGACCAAGAGGGTTGGCAGTTGATATAATGTACATGGACTTTAGCAACACTTTTGACAAGGGCCTACATGGGAGGTTGGTGAGAGCCTCAAAAGTGTGGTAGAATGGAGGGATCTAGGGGTACAGGTGCATAGATCCCTGAAAATTGAGATACAGATAGGGAGGACGATGAAGAAGGATTCAGCATGCGCGCATGTATCGGTCAGGGCATTGAGAACTAAATTTGGGATATCATGCTAGAGCTGTTCAATATGTTGATGAGAACTCATATTCTTGTTGGCTACCAGTGACTAGTGGAACAGGCGTCAGTGTTGGGTCGACTACATTTCATGGTATATGTTAATGATTTTGGTGACAGAATTGATGTGATTGTGGTGATGCAAAAATAATTGGAGTGGCAGGTAGTTTTAAGGATGTAGGGAATCTGTAGAAGTACATGGACAGATTGGGATAATGGGCAAAGAGGCGACGGATGGATTGCAGTGTGGGGAAATCTACGGTCATGCATTTATGTAGGAGAAATAAAGGCATAGACTATTTTCTAAACATTGATTAAATCATAAATCCGAAGTGCAAAGAGGCTTGGGAATCCTCACACAGGATTCCCTCAAGGTTAACTTACAGTAAGAAAGACACATGCAATGTTTGCATTCATTTCAAGAGGACTAGAAAATGAAAGCAAGGATGTAATACTGAGACTTTATAAGACATTGGTCAGACTTGATCAGACCACATTTAGAGTATCATGAGCAGTTTTCGGTCTCTTATCTTTTAAAAAAGATGTACTAGCATTAAAAAGGGTCCAGAGTGAGTTTATGAGAATGATCCTGGAAATGAAGTGTTAATGTATGAAGAACATTTGATGACTCTGGGCCTGTACTTGCTGGAGTTTAGAAGAATGAGAGAGGATTTTATTGAAGCCTACTGAATATTTAAAGGCCCAGATACAGTGAGCGTGGAGAATATGTTTCTGATAGTAGGAGATTCTCGGACCAGAGGACACAGCTACAGAATAGAAGAATGTCCCTTTAGAATAGAGATGAGGAGGAAGTTCTTTAGCCTGAGGGTGGTGAATCTGTGGAATTCGTTGCCATGGGCAGCTATGGAGGCCATGTCATTGGGTGTATTTGTACAGGCAGTTGAGAGGTTATTAATTAGTAAGGGCATCAAAGGTTATGGTTAGAAAGGAGAATGCAATTGATTGGGAAAATAAATCAGCCATGATTGAATGGCTTTACAGAATCCATGGACTGTATCTCCTAATTTTGCTTCCAGGTGACTAGAAGCAGGTACTTCTGGTTGCATGGGTATAGGAACAATATTATTAAGCTGGAAAAGGTAAACTAAAAATTCAGAAGGATGGCACCAAAACTGGAGAGCTTAATCTATAAGGAGAGAATGGATAGGTGGACTTTTGGACTGGTACTTGGATATGAAATGTTTTGTGGGTAATAGGCCAATATGAGGGAATGGGATTAGCTTGAGTCAACAGCAATACACAGAGTTCTGGAGGTACTCAGCAGGTCAGGCAGAATCGATGGAGCACAAAGGACAGTCAATGTTTTAAGTCAATGGTTAAGCCTTCATCTATCACAAGTGGATAATTTGGTCGACATGAAGAGATTGGCTAAAGGGCCTATTTCCATTATGTTTAACATTGTGACTCTATAGAAGGCTTGAATAACCTACAACATAGTTCCAAAGCACCACACATCAGTCTCATCTAATAATTAAAATTAACAAAGCAAGCACAGATACAGATATTGTAAACTGCTTTGAGATTCAGCTTCTGCAAGACAGTATTTCTGTGATTCTGGTGATAGATAAGGTTCACAATAAAATTGTTACTGGCATTTTTAGAGTACAAGCTAACAAGAATCCATTCCTCTGAACTCCCAAATGTCTGAGCTGAAGTTATATTGGAATGGATTAATCTGCTGTTACAACAGAGAAGATCTTTAGAGCTTTCAGTTTGATGGCATTACCGTGGCCTTATAATGTACTTGGGAAAACAGAAGACTTAATTATATCACTAGGTGCCAGTGTAAGGAAAATATTTTTCTTGGCACTACTGACATCTCTCCAACTGTGAAAAGTGAGGGGAAAAACCATATTAGTGTGAGCTGTTCTTTGTTATTTTCTAGATTCTGATGCCTGTGAGGCACCAGGATGTTATTTGTTTAACTCAGAGGCACAAAGGTGATGAATTATTTTACAAGGTCCTTAAGGTTGACTTCAATCATTCACACTTCTGCATTTATTGAATATGTCTTCACTGGATTTAACAATAGAATTGTAAACTTCGGAAAGATACAAAGGTCCACCAACATCAATAACAATGTCAATTAACATCAGCTTTAACGTCGGAGTAGCTTGAGCAAGTAGTGCATTTTGTGAGTTGTTGAATGATTGTTCCTCTCATTCCTGAAGCAATTAATTTTACTTTATACGTGGCTATAACTGAGGCAATCAACAATGAAGTATCATTTGCCCTGCTGCAAAAGGACAACACAAGTAAGATGCAGGATATAGGAAGTTAAAATACCTGAGAGTGTTGGAAGTACACCAAAAAGTCAGGTAGGATGTGCAGAACAGTATTTAAAGCTAATATTTCAGATTGTGACCTTCCAAAAAGAAAAAAAAAACAGCTGGAGATGTAACAGACTCACCACACTCTTGCACCTCTGACCCTCAACACAGATGCCCCTCAGGGCTGTGTACTAAGCCCCCTCCTTTACTCCCTGTATATACATGACTGTGTCACCAGCCACAGCTCCAATCTGCTAATTAAATTTGCTGACAACACTATACTGATAGGCCTATTCTCAAATAATAATGAGGCAGCCTACAGAGAAGAAGTCATCACCCTGACACAATGGTGACAAGAAAACAACCTCTCCCTCAAAATCGCAAAAATAAAGGAGCTGGTTGTGGATTACAGGAGGGATGGAGACATTAGTCCCTAATGACATCAATGGATCTGGGGTTGAGAGGGTGAACAGCTCTAAGTTCCTTGGCATAAACATCACCGAGGATCTCACATGGTCTGTACCTACTGACTGTGTAGTGAAAAAGGCACAACCGCGGCTCTTTCACCTCAGACGGTTGAAGAAGTTTAGTATGGGGCCCCCAAATCCTAAGAACTTTCTATAGGGGCACAATTGAGAGCATCCTGACTGGCTGCATCACTGTCTGGTATGGGAACTGTATTTCCCTCAACCGCAGGATTCTGCAGAGTGTGGTGCGGACAACCCAGCACATCTGTAGATGTGAACTTCACACTATTCAGGACCTTTATGAAGACAGGTGTGCAAAAATGGCCTGAAGGATCACTGGGGACCCAAGTCACCCCAGCTGCAAACTGCTCCAGCTGTTACTATCTGGGAAATGGTACCGCAGCATAAAAGCCAGGACCAACAGGCTCTGAGACAGTTTCTTCTACCAGGTCATCAGACTGATTAACTCATGCTGATACTACTGTATTTCTATGTTATATTGACTATTCTGTTGTACGTACTGTTTATTATAAATTGCATATTGGACATTTAGACAGAGACATAACGTAAAGATTTTTACACCTCATGTATATGAAGGATTTAAGTAATAAAGCCAATTCAAATTCAAAGACTCTAAGGAAAGAGTAAAATGAAGTTTACAAGGTGTTAACCTAGAGGAAAGAACAAAATGACCAATTGTAGAGTGAATGATATGAGAATTTACATGCCAGAAATTCAGGGGTAGGCATTGGTTTAACTGCTCTTGCAAAGAGCCAGTAAGCACTTGATGACATGTGGCTTACTTCCATCCTGAATCCTTCAATAATTCCATGAAAATTTGTGTTCATAGAAGAGAACAAAGAATTATAGAAGCACCATTTTAGAGCACTGTCATCACTGGGCTTGAAGCAGTTAAAACCACAGCTCACCACCACCTTCTCAAGGTTAGAGATGAGCAATAAATTTTGCCCACATTGTACGCTTGAGACAAAGGTGTGAAGAATGCTAAGGGAAAAAAGAATTCTAGCATCAGCTGTTCATGGAAAAACACTCAATAATTCTATCTTCAATGTTGAGTCCAATGACTGAAGTATCTGGATATTTATTGGGGCAGTATAGGCGGCCATGGACTGGGAGGCCAGAGTGGGAGTGGGAATTACAAGATCTCTCCTTCATGTTTATTGACAGCAAAAATAATCATTTGTTTCACCATTGTATAGAAAGTCACGTTATGGTCAGCAAATGCAGTACATTAAACTTGGGCTACATCTACGCTGAACTGGTGAATTTTGAAAACACCGGTGTCACAAGAAACTGATAGGCCTGCACACCAGGCGTTTCTGAAAATACCTCTGTCCACATTAAAACGGGTATTTGGGCGAATCTCCTCCTACTGGGCACGCGCGCAGAACACAGCTACAGAAAACAAGTGAAGAACAAACGGTATACTATCTCTGTTTCCTCCTCTTAGTTCAAGAAAACAATGAAATGCCGTGCTGCCACCACCATCTGTTCTCGCACATCATGAGAGCATTTTAAAAAACCTCCAGTTACCCTGTTCACACTACCTCGCCCAGCAGGTGTTATCAGATTTACACACACTGGAGAGTGTTCTGAAAAGATCTGTTTTTGGGGGAGGAAAACACTGTTTTAGTGTGGACAGAGAGTCAAAACGAAGGGAAAAAGCTTTGGTCACGGATTTATCTGGTATAGTGTGGATGAGGCCTGAGAGATTTTCAGCTAAAACAGTGACTCGCCTAGAATGATCCTAAATGAAGGGGAAGAAAAAGGTAAAAGAGCAAGTGTTTTATCTCTTGCAGCTGCATGGGTTGCATTGAAAAAGGAAGAGATTTTGGGAGTGGTTAAGGAGAGAGACCAGTCTATCCAAAAATGAATGTTTCCTTCAGAAAACTGAAAGAGGAAAAGGCAAAGTTGGTGGCATTTTTGCAGGAGGTTTGGCAATGGCAGAGGATGATTCACTGAATGTGAAGTGACCTGTCTGTTGAGGGTAATTCCAGGTTTCTACTTCGAGGATATGCAATCTTGGATAATCGCTATCTCCTCTGATGCTCCTAATTCCACAATTCAAGAGCATAGGATGCAGTTACAGTATTGAAGATGGCGTCATCAGAAAAGATGCAGTGGAAACAGAGAAAATGGGAGAAAGGAATATGCTGCTTACAGGAAGAAGGACGGGAAGAAGGGCTACTAATGAAACTCTGAAACTTGATGACTATTCAATGAATATTAGTTATGCCTTTGCATAAAATCTGCAATAGTAAAGCCAAAGAAATAGAGATAAAGAAATGGGCAATGTCCAGGCACGAGAGTGGTGATAATTCAAAGTAAAGGCGGTGTTTCCAGTTTATTAAGAGCAGGGAACAACACAAAGTCATCAGTGCACCAAATGGATGAGTTAGAGTGGGCCTGGAATTTACTTCTTACCAGCTTTGGCCAGAAAGAATTAATATCTACAAAGCAGCAAACAGAATGAAGCAAGGGCAACAGAAGGAGACAAAGCAAATGTTTGTTCTTGCCTTGCGGACTAAGGAATGGAGGCTGCCATTTGCTGAGACTGCTTCCATTTTGCAAACTATTCAGTGAACTGGTTCCTGCTTAGGGGAGGCTTAATCAGAGCAATTGAAAGTGAACACAATGAATTTCCTGTCGATGATCTTCTAAACCTGAGACAATAGGCTACATATTTGATTACGTAGAAATGGCAGGCTTGTTGAAAGACCAGCTTATGATCTGAATAAGCCTGAGCCCAGAGTTTTGCTGGCCTGGCTAAGCCGATTTGAACAGGTCTGATTTGTAAAGAACAGAGAAAGTTACCTGAGGCATAAATATATGCTTGGGGCTTTGGGCCAGATCAAACGAAAAGCAGACACAGCTGTCAGATGAGCCTGATCCAACGAAATCAAAACATAGCAAATTTACATGATAAAGGAGAGGGTTAGATTGGAGGATTTGGGGAATGCAGGCAGTAACAACTCTGGAGCCCTACCATCATAGAAGTGGATGACCTCATGTTAGAAACGTGGAGTACACCAGGATCATGAGAAGTATCCGGGCAGCCTAGACTCCTTTCCCAAGGTATCATCATTTCTATTCCTTGTCTGTCCAGGAAAGGTCAGAGAAACCTAGTGTTGTATTTAATTTTGTATAGTTCACGTGCTTGTTGTTAACTGAACCAATAAAAGTATTTGTCAGTGAATACTGATCCTCTCTGTGCCTGACAGATCATTATTGCTAAGGGTTAATATCTGAAACAAAACATTGCATCAAACAGTGTTTCATAATCCCCAAACGCACAGACATAGCCACATTTATTTGGAGAAAGTGAGTGAATTTAAAGGAAAAGTTGTACGGTTTTCTGATAAGTAACAGTGGGACAGAATGTGTGCTGCTACTCCAGGAATTGGCAGTGTGTTAACAGGGCACACTAATGAAGGACAGCAATGCAAAAGGACTGGAAATCAATGTTAAAAAGGCCAGGATTAGTTTTCAAGTAGCTAAGGTTTTCAGAAGTGAATATTGGGAGAAATTGGACAAGTGAAGTCATATGTATTTAGACTGAATAAAGTGGAATAGAAAAAGAGTTTTCCCGAGGCAAAAACATATATTTCTGCACTGTTAACAGCTTAATATATTTGTCATATCCCACAACGGAGTCCACTAATTGCTTGTATGCACTGTAAGATGAATTCTGTGGTGTGACTATTATCCTAATATACCAATAACATTAGACTAACAGTTCTGAATACAATTCTTTTTCATCCAATGGTTTGATTGAAGTCATTCTTTGATCAATGTGAAATGCTTAATATAAAAGGCTGTCAGCAAAGAAAATCATCTCTTTAATGAGTAGGGATAAAATTTTAATTGACCCAAGGCTACACCAAACGGAGCCGAAAGGAGAGGTGACTAAGGGTTGCCACAGCAACTCTCAAATCCACGGAAGGAGTGGATTGTGGTTCATTAATGAAAGTCTACTTCTATATTCACTGACTAGTGTTAGTATCACAGGCTAGGCAGCCAAGTCAAAGCACCATCTATGACCTGAAAATGTAGCTGAGGTTATGAACACTTTAAGTATTTCTCAAATTTTCCTGAATCAGGTGCTTTGTAGATCTATCACTGCGTGTTATGCAATCACAGAGTATAATGTGATTTTCTATGAACCAGAGCTCACTAGCTAGGCTGTTATCAGTGCATTCAACATGATGGCACTTTTGTGAAGCTTCTTCCCAAGCATTGAAGGTTCATATGTTTCAACAAGTTTCACAGGCAGTGGTCAAACACATGCAGGGTGAAAGCACTCAAACCCTCCAACAATGAAGCTAATTGTGTTGCCTTAATGTTGCATTTAATACTCAATATGAATCCTGGGAAGATTGCAGTGCAACAATTAGAGGAAGAACTAAAAGCTCTATTTGAACTTTATCCACCCAAAATAGATGAATTGGTATTTGACCAAATGTCCAAGTTACATTCAACATGTGGTTGCATTAATGGACGATAAAATTAATGCAGTCATAAACCCTACTTCTTTGGTCAAGATAACACAGCAGCATCTCCATTTCCTGAGGAGATTGAGGTGAGTGATGCGCCTCCCTCTCACTCATTCAAACCAGTTTTTATAGGAGCACCATTAAGAGTGTCCTGACCAGTTGCATCATTGTCTGGTACAGGAATTGAGCACAAGTCCCTACAAAGAGGTTATGAGGAGAGCTGAGAGTATCATCAGGTTCTCTCTTTTATTCATCCAAGATACTTCCCAGGAGCAGTGCAATTGTAAATGATCCCTCTCATCCATCCAGCAATCTCTTACCATCAAGTAGGAGGTACCATAGCATTAGGACAAAGACTAGGAAACAGTTTTATCCCCAGGCTATGAGACTACTGTTCTCCCTGCCACCACCCAGATAAGAAGTGCCAGTAATATTATATTGTTTACATTTTTATTTTAGTTTTATTGAGCTACAGTCTGAAATAGGCCTTTCTGGCCCTTTCAGCTGTGCAATCCCCTGATTTAATCCTAGCCTAATCACTGGACAATTTAATAACAAATTAACCTACCAACCAGTATGTCTTTGGACTGTGGGAGGAAACTGGCGCCATGGATGAAGTGGCAGGATAGGTTGAGAAAGCACATGGAATCTTGTGCTTTGTAATTGGAGATACAGAGATTCAAGAGCAAGGAAGTTGCATTGAATCATTATAAAACTCTGGCTAGAAATGGAAAGTTGTGTTCAATTCTGGCTGTCCACTTTAAGCTAAGTATAAAGGCTTTAGAGGAAAGGATAAGAGATTCACCAAAATGGCTCCAAGAATGGGTTAAGTGGATACATGAGAGAGATTATGGCTGCTCTCCTTGGAACAAGCTGAATGTAAGGATTTCCAATAAAGAGAATAAAGAGTGTGACTAGTAGTGTTGTGGTTAGTGTCACATTATTTCAGCACCCACAATTACTGATCGGGGTTCAAATCCCACCGCTGTCTGTAAGGAGTTTGAATGTTCTCACTGTGACCATGTGGGTTTCCTTTGGGTGGTCTGGGTCTCTCCCACACTCCAAAGATGTAGAAGTTAGGTTTAGTAGGCTGTGGGCATATTATGCTGGCACTGGAAGCATGGCGGCACTTGTGGACTGCCCAGGACAACCCTTGCTGGCTTAATTTGATGCAACAATGCATTTCATGTATGTTTGTACACGTGACAAATAACGCTGATTGTAAAAAAAAATCTTTAAATCTTCTCAATTATAAAGGAGACAGTACATGGGAAGAAAATGTCCCCATGGGCAAAGGAGTCAAGGACTTTGGGACAATTAAAGAACTAAGACTAACATGAGAAAAATATTTTTATGCATTAAGCGGTTTGGATCTGGAATGCCCAAGAATAATAGTCAAGACAGATTTAATTGTAGATTTGCTGTTGAAAGGCAGATGAGTAAATATCTTGGAGGAAAGAATTTGCAAAGCCATAAGGAGAGAGCTGGGGAAAGGAGCAATTTGATTGTTCAGACATAGAGCAGGAATATGCTCAGCAGTCTCCTTCCTTGCTGTTACCTTGATGTGATTTTGTGACAATGGAGATAAAAGAATCATCTTGGATCAGATATACTGTTGAGCAGGGAGTCAGGGACTGGTCCAAGGAAAAGAGGTTTGGGATCTTACTGAATGTAATATAAGAACAAAACAGAACAGAGCATCATGTTTTCACTTCCAAAACAATTATTTAGCAAAATACGAGGAAATCTGCAGATGCTGGAAATTCAAACAACATACACAACATGCTGGTGGAACACAGCAGGCTAGGCAGCATCTATAAGGAGAAGCACTGTTGATGTTTCGGGCTGAGACCCTTCGTCAGGACTAACTGAAAGGAGAGATACTAAGAGATTTGAAAGTAGTGGGGGGAGGGGGAAATGCGAAATGATAGGAGAAGACCGGAGGAGGTGGGATGAAGCTAAGAGCTGGAAAGGTGATTGGCGAAAGTGATACAGACCTGGAGAAGGGAAAGGATCATGGGATGGGAGGCCTCGGGAGAAAGAAAGGGGAGGGGGGAAGCACCAGAGGGAGATGGAGAACAGACAGAGTGATAGGCAGAGAGAAAGAAAAAAAAACACAACTACATATGTCAGGGAAGGGGTAAGAAGGGGACGAGGGGCATTAACGGAAATTAGAGAAGTCAATGTTCATGCCATCAGGTTGGAGGCTACCCAGCCAGTATATAAGGTGTTGTTCCTCCAACTGAGTTTGGATTCATTTTGACAGTAGAGGAGGCCATGGATAGACATATCAGAATGGGAATGGGACATGGAATTAAAATGAGTGGCCACTGGAAGATTTCATTGCAACACACACAAAGTGCTGGAGGAAATCAATGGGTCAGGCAGCATCTATGGAATTGCATAGAGTCAATGTTTCGGGCTGAGACCCTTCTTTAGAACTGAGAACGAAAGGAGAAAATGCCAGAATAAAAAAGGTGGAAGAAGGGGTTGGCGGCCAAGCTGGAAGGTGATAGGTGAAGCCTGGTGGGTGGGAAATGTCAAGGGCTGAAGAATAAGGAATCTGATAGGAGAGGAGAGTAGACTGAAGGAGGAAGGGTCCCGGCAGAAGTGATAAGCAGGTGAGAAGAGATAAAAGGTCAGAGTGGGAAATAGAGGAGGGTGAGGGGATTTTTTTTACTGGAAGGAGAAATTGATAATCTTGCCATCAGGTTGGAGGCTACTCAGGTGGAATATAAGGGGTTGCTCTGTCACTCTAAGAGAGGTTTCAACGTGGCAAAAAAGGAGGCCATGATGAAAGTAGAATGGGAATTAGATTTAAAGTATTTAGCCACCGGGTAGTTCCACTTGTGGCAGATGGATTCATTTGTGTAAACAAACTAGAGCTTGTTAAATATTTTGCTTTATATGTAATTAAATAATGCTTCCTAGAAGCTTTAGATAAGTTTGCTGTATTGATGTGTTTAAATTTTATTTCTATAAACTATTATCCATCAATTACTTTTCCATCAGCATCCCTTTTCCATGTACATAAGCTTTCAGGGAATTTCTGAAATACGTCATTTTTGCTTTTAGTTTGTCTTGCCTCTCCTTTGACTCGGGTAACAGAATATTTGTTGTTCACACAGTTTTCTCCCAGATCAGTGTCCAGTATGTGGAACTTCACAGCTTTTGGTTCATGTGTTGCCAGCATTAGACCTGATTCATGAGATGTCCATAGAGCTTTTGAATAATGAGGTATTACCATCATGTCTTCACTTCGGCCCTGGTACCAGACTGGTTCGTCTCCAAATCATAAATCACATACCATGATAGGGCAACTCCTATAGCCTCTCCGCAGCCTAGTTTGTTGTTGAATTTATCATCATCTTCAACACCTCCACTTCATAATCAAGTGAAGTGGGTTCTCACCCAGCTAATTCGAAATTTGCTATCCAGATATGCACACAGAATCCCTGATTCAGCATCTCTTCTTGTTGATGCAGCTGTTTCTCAAGGCTCAGTCCATGCCCTCTCCAATCTCCCATGTAAATACTGCGTCCTGGCAACACCATCCAAAGACAAAGTTTCCATATGTTTATTAATGAAACAAAAGTCTACCTTAATCTTACATATTTTGGACTTTACTCTCCTCAAAATTGAATAGACTGGCTGTTATCCTATTCTAGATGAGTAGGAAACTATCCTTGATTGGATACAGGGAAGGCCAAAGTCTATGGTTGTTTACAGCACAGGCTGGTATGGAAATACCAATGCCCCAAAACAGAAAAGCCTATAAAAAGTAGTGGATACAGACCAGCCCATCAGAGGATAAACCCTCCCTATTGGTGAGCACATCTACAATGAGTGCTGCCACAAAAAAATGCAGCATCAATCATCAAGGACCCCCACCATCCATCAGGCCATTCTCTCTTCTCTCTGTTGCCATTGGGAAGGACCCTTAGGTCCCTCACCACCAAGTTCAGGAACAGTTATTATCTTTCAATCATCAGGCTCCTAAACCAGCGTGGATAACTTCACTCACCTCAGCACTGAACTGATTCCATAACCCATGGACTCTCTTTCAAGGACTCTGCAACTCATGTTGTCAAATTACTTATTTATTTGTTTGCTTATTTATATTTAATTGTTTTTTATTTGCATGGTTTGTTTTTGCACATTAATTCTTTGTGTGGAGTTTTTCATTGATTCTATTGCATTGCTTTGTTTTACTCTGAATGCCTGCAAGAAAATGAATCCCAGTGTCATGTATGGTGGCATCTGCATACTTTGATAATAAATTTATTTTGAACTTTTTGAAACATCCTTACCTTTTACCAATGGCTTGCAAGAGAGCTGCAAACAATGCTCCCCTCACAGGTGACGACACTCTAGACTTACACACCTGAAAACAACACAATGGAGATAAAAAAATGTGGTGAGGTTCAGGTGTGAACTCAGAAGGCTGAGGCAGTTCATGGTCATCTTCAGTTGTGGGGCTGGTCACTCAGCTTATGGCAACCACAGGTGATGATTTCACTTGGATGGGAAAAATAAGTAGTTTTTTATTAATTATACTTTTAATATTTAGTATAAACCAGGTAAACAGGCAGGCACATCCATAAACAACACTTAAAGGGCAGCCCAAGAGTTGGACTTCAGGAGGCCTAGTTGCTTCTTGTAGACAGGTCTGGCTTATCGGGTAGCGGTGACATCAGGGCCTCAATACTGTTGGATGTTCACCTGGCAGTAGGGTGCAATTGTGGTCATGGCAAAAGTAAGGAGATCAGACTTGAGGCATGGCTGGATTAAGTATAATCCTCATCAATTGCCTTTGGTCACAACTATCGTTCCTCAGTCAGCAGTTTTCTGACTTACTCTGGTGAATATCTGAGGTTGAACCAAGTTGTAAGCAATCTCAGTGTCATTTTGGCCCTGAGAAAGGCTTCAGTTCATACATCTGCATTATCATTAAGATAGCTCATTTTCACCACCAAATCATATTTTCACCTAATTCCATTCCCATCTCATCTTATTTGCTGCCAACTCATCAATTCATGTCATCTATAGATAAGGGCCCTCTTGACATTCCTAGGATCCTTCCATTCTAAAATAGTGATGAGTCGGAGTACAGGAAGGCAATAGAACTACAAGAAATTTCAGAGAGTTGTGGTTCAGCACATCACAGAAACAAGTCTTCCTTCCATGGGCTCTGTGTACATTTTTTGCTGTCTTGGTAAAGCAGCTAGCGTAATCAAAGACCTCACTCACCACAGACATTCACTCTTCTCCCTTCTCCCATCCCACAAAAGCCTGAAAGCACTTACTGCCAGGCTCAACAATAGCTTCTATTGCAAAGTTTTAAGACTATTGAATTTATTTCTGGAGATATTTACTTATTTATTTATTGAGAGACAGTGCACCTTCTGGCACTTCAAAACGCACTGCCCAGCAATCCCCAAATTTATTTCTGGCCTACTCATAGGACAATGTACAATGACCAATTAACCTACCAACCAGTACTTCTTTGTTTTGTGGGAGGAAACTCACATGGTCAAACTTCTTACAGGCAGTGGCAGGAATTAAAATTGGGTTGCTTGTACTGTAAAGCGTGGTGCTACACTACCATTCCTTACTATGATAAGATAGTCTCTTAACCACACAATCTACCTTATTTTCAGCTTTTGTCCAACTGCACCACACTTTCTCTGTCCTGTAACATCTTATTCTACTCTCTGCTGTTCTGTTTATCTTGCACTACGTAATGATTTGATCTGTATGAACAGTATGTAAGACAAGGTTTTCACTCTATCTCAGTACACCCGACAATAATAAACCAATTTACCAATTTGTTCTACCTCAGGAAATTATAGTTCTCTAATATTCAGCTACCAGAGCCACAATTTGTACTCTTCTGTTAACCCACCATCACTGTACTGGCTGCCATAGATTAGCTCCAAGATGAGCATTCCCTTGGAGTTAAAATTCTCATAATTGCTTTCAAATTCCTCCATGGTCTTTCGACTAATGTTTCTCCTGTTCTCCTCCAGCCTTACAAACCTCCAGTTCTGGTCTCTTAATAATTCCTGTCTTTAATTGCCTCACTAGTCAGGGCTTGTCTTAAGCTACCAGAGTGCAATCTTTGGATTTTTTTCTATAAACATACCTTTCTACCCTGCTTCATTCTTTCATTTTTTTCTTTGAAACCTATCTGTTAGGCTAGTATTTTTTCCATCATCTGTTCTAACATTTTCTTTAGTAGATTAATGTCAAATCCAACTGTCTTGAAGTACCTTGTCACAATTTAATACATGAACATATTATACAAAAGCATGTTGTTGTTGTTATTGCCTTTAGTTCAATATCCATGTATACAAGTAAATGCCTGCCTCTTGTTATAAAGTGACATTTTGTAAAGGTATGCAAGGTTCCTCAAGAATAAGGTCAGGCTAAATAAATGGCTCAAAATAAATGTTTGAAAAAATTGAAAAGCGTGTTTTCAATTTAATATCAATATGTTACGAAGGAAGCTAAGTCTATTGTTATGGATAGGCACTGCCAAATGTTGAAATTGCAATGGAATCCAATATGGCACCAATATTTTTTTGTGTGTCATGTATAACAAGGTCATGTCAAATTGTGTACTGAGGCAAAACTTATTGTTTATTTTCTTATCATTTCATGGATTTATTCTGCCCTATTCTTAAGAGAATATTTTAAATGTATACAACTATTATCTTTATTAGAACAGGTGCTGTTGTCACATTATACACACCAAACATCCATTGTTGCACTTATCCAGTTGGAAATAATTCAAAAGATGTGTAGCTTGGGTGGTTGATGGTTGGGTGGAGTTGTTCTCCCATCTTGGTAATTTACTTGGAAATGTTTCATTGCCATACGAGAAGACATCGTCAGTGTGTTACTGATTGTGGTGTGTTCACTGAATGCTTCGCTTTAAGTACTTTTCAGCCTGTGGAAACCCGTACTTCTATGAACATCAACTGGAGGTAAAGTGGCATGATCAACATTGAGAGGGGTACAAATTCAGCTGGGCATCAGTGAGAGTCTTGGCATAAGTGAGCATGCACCATTCAAGAGAATTCCTAGAATCATGGTTTCCTGCAAACAATTCTGTAAACAAGCACATAGACCTCGATACTATTTATGAATTAATGTGGACAAAATTCCAGATCATAACACACACAAAGATCGCCACAAAGGCAATCAGCGATTGTATTTCCTCCCCACATCACAATTCAGTTTCTGAAATGATGTTCAATCATCTGATTGAGAAGTATATGAAGGCCAAGTATTCAGAGGACCCACCACAATCATCAGCACACTGAATGTGTCTGCTCGCATGATGATATAAGTTTGCAAGTAAATTGTCAAGATCAGAGAACAATTCAACCCAACCAGTTATCCTATTTGCTGAAAAATTAAGAAAATAAAATGATCCTGTATTTTCATCAGTTGAGTGGTAACTTTGACAAGCTCATCCAAGTTTCATCCCAGTTCATTAAGATGATCAAACAATTTCTTCCATTTTAGTAGTGAAGACCATCCTAATGAATTGTGTGTAAAAGTCTGAGAGGACAATTATGCCAGAAATATGGAGGTCACAAAAATAATCCAGCAATAAGTTAAGGAAATTATAGGTCAGTTAGCTTCACTTAGATATTTGCAGCCTTCTGAATTTTATAAAGTAGAATCTATAAGAACATAGGAAAGGTATGTGAGATTAAAAGACGTACAACAAGTCAAATAGCTTCAGCAAGTTATTGCCACAAGTTGACTTTTGCAGAAGTAAACAGTATTTTATTCAGCTTTCTTGGATTCTTGTTCATTTTGTACTATTTAGCAATAATTGGGCACAGAATTCTGAAAGGTAACTGGGGTCAAGTAAGTTCACAGAATGGAGAAATAGCAGAGAACGCTGAGAAAAAATACATTGGATGTGATTTAAATGAATAAAAAAATTAAATGCAATAAACCAGTTCTTTTGAAACTTGTATAGCAAAACCAAAACCTTGGTTCCCCAATGTGATTAGGACATCTAAGCTCAGTCCAGAGAATGCTAAGTCTATTTCTCTCACACACTAAGATGTGTAACAATTGGACTGGAATTCGAAATATAAGGGCTGGTGGGGAACTGGAAGTCCAAAACCCTCAGGTGAATGGAATTTCTCTGCACTTTAAATTGTGTCCACTTTTATTTAAAGCACACATGAAAGTCTAAATTTGGGAAATAAGTAAGATAGAAAAGTTGGGTTTGCCTTGGATTGTTTCATTGCATTTAGTACATTCCCGGTATCCTCTTGTATGATTTGAATCAAATAAATTGTCAAACTTGTAATTGGTTAAGTAAAACAATGTCAGATGCAAATTGTTATGTTCTGTTCTGAGACAGCAGAGTCAATTTTAATTGCTTTCTTCTGGCATTAATGGAGTGGTAATAGGTTCAGGCTGCCAAACCATCACTGGAGATGCAGTGACTACATTTTGCAAGTTGCTGCATTGTACATCAGAAGTGTCTGATAATAGATGTTTTTTAATGTGTGTTCTACAGCACTTTAGGACACCTTAGGCTGGTGAGTGTTCAACCCGCAATGCAAATGATAGATCCTGCAAAATCAATGATCATTAAGGCAAAAGTATTTCGGTGGGAACAGCAGAGATCTGTGCAACTGCCAAGCTGCAACCCCACTTACTCATCATTCCCCTGGTTACTGCACCTTGCAAGGCTCACCAGGGTTACTTACCCTTGGAAAATGGTTCTTCCTGAAACTCTTTGTTTTGCAATGGCTGCCCCTTGGCATTATTTTCAGACCTCACTCTTTGAGCCTCTCAATAATGTCTGTTCACTATCCTCATTTAAACTAGGCCAGTAGGGAGGCATATATATATTGCTGCAGACGCCATGACCATCACAGTTGATTGGTGAACAATGTCTGATTTTGTATGTGGCTCACACTTGCTCTGCGATAAGTCTTGTGAAGCCATAAAACTTTTATATCTCAGTTGAGCTGAAGGCCAGCCTGCAACAGCACCCCACAAAGTAGTACAACTGTACCATGGGTACCAGGCCTCAGGTGACAGGATCAGAATCAGAATCAGGTTTATTATCACCGGCGTGTGATGTGAAATCTGTTAATGTAGTAGCAGCAGTTCAATGAAATACGTAGTATAGAAGAATAAATAATAATAATAGTAAATAAGTTACTCTTATTCTGTATACTTTATACAGTATACATATATTGAATAGATAAAAAATCAGGCAAAAAACAGAAATACTATATATTTTTAAAAGAAGTGAAGGAGTATCCAAGGGTTCAATGTCCATTTAGGAATCAGATGGGAGAGGGGAAGAAGCTGTTCCTGAGTCGTTGAGTCTGTACCTCCCACCAGATGTTAGTAGTGAGAAAAGGGCATGCCCTGGGTGCTGGAGGTCCTTAGTAATGGATGCTGCCTTTCTGAGACATCACTCCTTGAAGATGTCCTGGGTACTTTGTAGGCTAGTACCCAAGATGGCGCTGACTAAGATTACAACTCTCTACAGCTTCTTTTGGTCCTGTGTAGTAGCAACTGCCCCACCATCCCCCATACCAGACAGTGATGTAGTCTGTCAGAATGCTCTCCACGGTACAACTATAGAAGATTTTTAGTGTATTTGTTGACATACCAAATCTCTTCAAGCTCCTAATAAAGTATAGTTTGCCTTGCCTTCTTTATAACTGCATCAATGTATTGAGACCAGGTCAGATCCTCAGAGATCTTGACACCCAGGAACTTGAATCTGCTAACTCTCTCCACTTCTGATCCCTCAATGAAGATTGGTATGTGTTCCTTTGTCTCACCCTTCCTGAAGTCCACAATCAGCTCTTTCATCTTACTGACGTTGAGTGCCAGGTTGTTGCTGTGGCACCACTCCACTAGTTCACTTATCACACTCCTTTACGCCCTCTCATCACCACCTGAAATTCTACCAACAATGGTTGTATCACCAGCAGATTTATAATTGGCATTTGAGCTATGCTTAGCCACACAGCCATGGGTGTATAGAGAGTAGAGCAGTGGGCTAAGCACACACCCCTGAGATGCACCAGTGTTGATCATCAGCAAGGAGGATGTGTTATCACCAATCTGCACAGATTGTGGTCTTCCAGTTAGGAAGTTGAGGATCCAATTGCAGAGGGAGGTACAGAGGCCGAGCTTCTGCAACTTCTCAATCAGGATCGTAGGAATGATGGTATTAAATGCTAAACTATAGTCAATGAATAGCATCCTGACATAAGTGTTTGTGTTGTCCAGGTTGTCTAAAGCCGCGTGGAGAGCCATTGAGATTGCATGTACCATTGACCTATTGTGGCAATAGGCAAATTGTAACAGGTCCAGGTCCTTGCTGAGGCAGGAGTTCAGTCTAGTCATGACCAACCTCTCAAAGCATTTCATCACTGTAGATGTGAGTGCTACCGGGCAATAGTTGTAAAAACAGCTCATATTATTCTTCTTAGGCATTGGTATAATTGCTGCCTTTTTGAAGCAAGTGGTTCCACAACTTTGACTTTCTGAGAATCAGACATTCAAAAATGGCTGAAGATCTGATTAACATCACATTCAATTGATATAAATTTATTTGATAAAAATTATTGATTAAGATAAAGAGGATGAAAATATACCATGAAACTCCACTTATATTTTCTGTGTAGGTTGGTACCTCTATTCAATATAATGGCACCACCCTAGAACCATACAGCATTTAAGCAGGCCCCATTGCCCGCAGCACTGGGCCAGACAGAATAGAAACAAGTTCCTTTGTCCAGTGCATTTGGCCACACAGCATAGAAACAGGCTGCATAGGTCACTGCGTTGGGCCATACAGCATAGGCCCCAATAGTCTAACAGGTCCCATAGCTAAATGCCTTCATTACAAGCATCAGAAAAATCATTTATACTTATTCCATGTACCAGCATTTTGTCTGTAGCCTGCAGTGTCTCACTGATTCAGCTGCTTGTTCAGATACTTCTCAAATACCGTGGGAGTATCTGCCTCCACCACTTCCTCCGGCACCACAACCCAGGTTCCATCCACACTCTAATGAGAGAGCCAGTCTAAACCTTCCACCTCTCATCTTAAATCTCTACCCTCTTGTCTTAGATACCCCTGTCTTAGGGAAAAATATTTTTACTATATACACCATCTAATCGCCTTAAAACTTTTGTATACATAATAGATAGACAGATACTTTACTGATCCCAAATGAAATTACAGTGTCACAGTAGCATTACAAGTGCACAGATATAAATATTAGAGGAGAAGTAGAAAGACTAAAAAATCAGTTACTTCAAACAGTCTAACATGAAGGAATCATTACATCCCCATGAAAGGTTGACTCATTATAGAGCCTAATGGCTGAGGGTGAGATTGACCTCATATTGAGCTCTTTGGAGCAGCACAGTTGTTTTAGTCTATTACTAGAAGTGCTACTCTGTTCAGCCAAGGTGGCATGCAGAGGTTATGAACATTGTCCAGAATTGCCAGGATTTTCAATACGGTCCTTTGTTCTCCTACAGCCTTCAGTTTGACTCCTATGACAGAGCCAGCCTTTCTAAACAATTTATTGAGCCTGTTGACATCACTAGTGTTGATGCCATTGCCCCAGCACACCACCGCATAGAAGATTGTACTGGAGACAACAGACTGGTAGAACATATGAAGGAGAGGCTTGCATACTCCACAGGACCTCAGTCTCCTCAGGAAGTAGAGGCGACTCTAGCCCTTCTTGTCCACAGCCTCTGTGGTGGTGCTCCACTCAAACCTGTCACCTAGGTACTGTACTTGTAAGTCCTCACCATATCCATGTTCTCACCATCAGTAGTAACAGGGAGCAGTGCAGGCTTAGTCTTCCTAAAGTCCATCACCATCTCCTCTGTTTTACTGATATTGAGCTGCAGATGCTTTAGTTTGCACCATTTGACAATGTCCTCCACTAGGACCCTGTATTAATCCTTCCATCATCCCTTTATACAGCAAACTATTGCAAATTCATCAGAGAATTTCTGCAAGAGATATGAATCAATGTTGTAAATAATGTCCAAGGTATATGGGGTAAATGGGAACGGAGCCAATACTGGCAACAACAGTGGGGCCATGTCTGACACACACCTCATAAATATGGAAGCTCAAAAGTGAGGGTCCAGATATGAAGTGTATCTACTTGCTCGGCTCAGGACTGCTAAGTCCCAGCTCTAGACTCAGCGCTGGAATTTGGCACAAAGTGGAAGATAGTCCTCAGGCATCTGACCTCTTGCATACACAAAAGTTAGGAAGGTGCTGACCTAGAACGAAGATCTCAGTTCTGTTCAGAAGAGATCTACCTGCAAAATATACGTACAACTCATTCAAGTGTATCGTTCACTGGACAGTCACATAAAAATAAAAATACTTACATGTACTTTCACATGTAATTCTGGTCAGCCTTGAGCTTCAGCAAGTATTTTCTCTTGTTAAACTTTCGTTTCTCCCAGAATTATCTGGAGTTACTATACCTCTTCATCTTTATCTGTTTTATAGACTGCCCAATGTGGGAGGAATCTCTCCATCCTTTCTAGATCACTTTGCTTATGATGAAAGTAAAGAAGAAAAGCATTTCTGAAATACATGTTTTTGTCTTAGGCAGTTCCTCAGGATCAACAATAATTTACTTCCACTACAGGTAGTCATTGAGTGACTGAGGAGGCTTGTGTAGAATCTATAAACTGGAATGCATATATGAACAGGTGGTGGGTAACTTGTCAGATGTTTCACTTCTTCCTCCCTCAAGATGGGCTTCTATGCATTTCCAAGGCATGACCTAAATGTTCTCAGTGCTATCCCTAAACTCTTACTTCATTTTGAGCATTCATGTCCTATAGATTTCCAGTTTTTTATCAGTATTACTTTATTTTCTTCAAAGTGGCTTTGAGAATATCTTTGAATCATTTCCTCTATCCGCCTGATAAAATTCTCCTCAGTAGGCAATATCTATTTTGGGTGTTGGATTAGTATTTGGAGGATTTTGCAGATTACGTTAGTAATTTCCTTTCAATCCAGGACTCAGAGCTATGTGGAAGTGCAGAGATCACTGCTACCACATTACCTGCAAACATCCTTTGCCCCTGTTGGCCAAAGTCTGAGCTAATGAACTGAAGGTGAAGGTGAAATTCATCGGTGAAATTCGTTACTGTCATTTGCCTTCACTGACAGGTGGCTCCTCAATTTGGCAAGTAGTCCATGTTTTCTAGAGATGTGCCATAAACATTTGTTGTTAAAGAGTAATGGTAGAATGGAAGTGGGTTAGAACAAGATCATTATATTTATATTCAAGATGTACATTTTCTAATTCAGATATCTTTTGTAGTATCAAATTTAAAATCAGAATGAAAAATACCTATTGGCCCATCATATACATACAATGCCATTCTCATTCACACTCCTTTGATATTTCTGTCTTCAGCTGTTTATCCCACTTCTTTCAGGAGTTACTACTAAATGTGTTTCAACTACTTTTTTCAAGCAGTGTATTCTTCATCACTATAATCTGTCATGTTGAAAAAGAAAGTTTCCTCATGTCACTTCTGCTTCTTTTATCAATCACTCTGGTTCAGTTCTTACACTGAAAATCCAGCAGTCCTGCCCAGAACTTATCCTGCAAGTCAGAGCAAATTCAAGTTTCAATGTATTACAACTAAATGACTGCCGCAGAGGGAGTGTGTGTGTGTGTGTGTGTGTGTGTGTGTGTGTGTGTGTGTGTGTGTGTGTGTGTGTGTGTGTGCGTGCGCGTGTGAGAGAGAGAGACAGAGAGTGAGAGTTGGTATAACTGTACATGAATATATGTTTGTGCATGTGTATGTGTGAGTATGTGCAGGTGAGTTTGTGCGTGTGTGTGTGATACAAGGATACATTTACTTTATGCATGTTTATGCATGTGTCTGTTCAGGTATGTTAAGTATGTTTAGTTGGGTTGAGTTGTTCACTGATCTTGGCAATTTACTTGCAAATGTTTCCGCACCAAGTGAGGAGACATTATTAGCGAGCTGTTGATTGCAAGTACTGTTGTGTGCAAGTATGTGCAGATGAGTTTGTGTGAACGTGCATGCGCGTGCATTGGTGTGTATTTGTATGCTTACAGGAAGCTCAACTCACCTGTACAGAAAGGTGTAGAACCATTTGAAACAATGGTGTAGCTTAGTGGTCGATTGCCTTTTGGGAACTAGTACCCGGATATCACTTTGCACAGCATCAAGTTCACAAGTACTTATTTATTCATTTATTTATTACACACTTAGCCATAGTCATAGGCAAAGTTTTACAAGTGAATGAAGGCTGAGTGCAGGTTGGACCAACTCAAAGTGACCCATGAAGTACCAATTTATTGAAGTTAATTGAAGGCCAAGAAATTCTAGCCTCCCAGTCCATTTCATATGCTTCAGTGTGGCACAACTCCATGTTGAGAACACAGATTTATTCTTGAATTGCTTGATCTTTAATGTTGCAATTTTTGGTATTATCCGTAAGACTGACATATCAACATGTGCTCTTATGTTTCTCTTTTCATTCTCAGCTCTTCTTAGGACAGAAGACTAAACTAAAAGCCTTAAAATATCTGCAAAAATGATTAAAAGATCAATAAAGAGGAAAAAATAAAATATGAGATAAAATATAACTAGAAATATAAGAGAATATCTATAGATATTTTGAAAAGACAAGGATCAACAATGACTGATAGAAAGTAAGCCTTGGGAATTAGTAATAGAAAACAAAGAATCAGCAGATGAATTAAACATGAACTTTTCATCAGGTTTTACAATGCAAGAGATAATAATATTTCAGAAGTAACTGCAAATTGGGAAGGAGGGAGTAATTCTGGAAAATTACTAACACCAGTGAAGTGGCACTGAGTACATTATTGTGAGCTGACAAACCTCTGGGTCCTAATAGACTTCATCCTAATGTTATCAAAAATGGCTCATGGGAATTGATGGGATTGTTTTGATTTTCCAAAGACATCACAAGAATCAGTACGGTGAGAAGTTACTGGCTTCTGAGATGCAGAGCTTCCTGGGTGTCCAAAGGCCTGCTGTGGAGATACTGCAAGTAATTAGGGCTACTAACAAAATATTATTGTTCATTCTAGGAGGAATTGAATGCAGAGATAGTGTAGTTATGCTTCAGATGTGTAGAACATGGTGAGACAACATCTTGAGTACTGTGTGCAGTAATGATCTTGGAAGGACATTAATGCATTGGAAGCAGTTCAGAGAATGTACTAATACTGGGATGGTTCTATGTTTAGACAAGTTAGGCTTATTAAGTTTACACAAGTTAGGTTTGTTGAGAGAGTGCATGGAGACACATTGAAATATAAAAGTCTTGACAAAGTGGATCTGAAGAGAGGATTCCTCTTTCAGAAAAATCTAGAAAATAGACAGGAGATAGAGAGCAAGAGACTACTTGCTATTGGTTTATTATTGTCACAGATATACTGTGGAAAGTGTTTATGTAGATTGAATCAATACAATGCATTGAGCTAGAATAATGTAAAACGATAATGCAGAATGAAGTGTAAAATCTAGCTAAACAGTGCATTGTAGGTAAATGATAATGTGCAGGATCATAATGTGATACATTGTCGGGTTGAGAGTCCATTTTATCAGACAAGAATTCAATTTAAGAGTCTGAAAACAATGTGATAGAAACTGACCTTGAGCCTGGTGATATGTGATTGAAGGCTGCCCGAATGGGAGAGTAGGGAAGAGAAAGGGTGGGCGGGGTCCTTTATTATGCTGTCTGATTTACTGAAGCAGCAAAAGCTATAAACAGAGTCCATAGACTGGTTCCTGTGATGTGCTGAGCTGTGTCTACGACTCTCTGCAGTTTCTTGCGGTTACTGACAGAGCACTTGCTGCACCATGCATTTATACATCCAGACAAAATGCTTTCTGGTGCATTGATAAAAATTGCTAAGAGTCAATGGGGACATACCAAACTCCGTTAGCCTCCTGACAAAGTAAAGGCATTGATGAGGTTTTCTTGTCCGTGACATAAGTGTCGTTGGACCAGGACAGGCTATAGGCTGCATTCGCACCTAGGGACATGAATCTGCTTTAAGCACGCTTCAATTATACTGGTGCTGAAGAGGAACATGGTAACCTACTTGAATGACTATCATACAGTAGCACTTACATCCACCATGATGAAGTGCTTTGAGAGGTTGGTAATGAAATATATCAATTCCTGCCTGAGAGGAAACTTGTTTTCGCTTAAATTTGCAAAGCGTCACAAGTCAATAGCAGATACCATTATTTGACTCTGTACTCAAACCTGTAACATCTAGACAATGGAGATAAAACTGTGCATCAGGTTGTTCTTTGTCAGCTACACCTTGGCATTCCATGCTCTTATCCCCCCAGAGCTAATCAATAATCTTCAAGACCTTGGCCTCAATACCTCCTTGTGCAATCGGATCCTTAATTTCCCCACTTGCAGACTCCAATCAGTTCAGATTGGCAACAACAACTCCTCCACAATCACCATCAGAATAGGTGCACCACAAGGCTGAGTGCTTTGCCTCCTGCTCTATTTGCTTTATACCATTGACTGTGAGGTTAAGCACAACTCCATTATTATATTTATGTTTGCCGCTGTCACCACTTTTGTTGGCCAAACCAAAGGTGGTGATGAATCAGCATTTACGAGGGAGATTGCAAACCTGGCTGAGTGGTGCCACAACAACCTCTCACTCAATGTCAGCAAAACCAAGGAGATGATAATTGACTTCATGAGGAGGAAACCAGAGGTCCTTGAGCCAGTCCTCATCAGAGGATCAAATATGGAGAAGAACTTTAAATTCCTTAGTGTTATCATCTCAGCAGATCTGTCCTGGATCCAGCACATAAGTGCCATTACAAGGAAAGCACACAGTGCCTCTACTTTCTTAGGAATTCACATAGGTTTGGCATGTCATTTAAAACTTAGACAAAATTCTATAAATGTGCGATGGAGAGTATATTGACTGGTTGTATCATGGCCTGATATGAAAACATCAATGCCTTTGAATAGAAAAGCCTACGAAAAGTTCTGCGAAGCCTCTTCCAGTGATGCCTATACTGAAGAAGTTCAGATCTTCTCTCCGACAGTTCAGCAAGAGCCTCTCTCTCTGCTCCCAACCTACTATTTCTTCAGCCCTGAAACTTTTGGACCACACGCTAACCCAGACCCGCTATTATAGTCACATATCCCTCCTTGGTGCGTGTCTCCGCAACCAAGACCTCCGTTGATACCCCTGCCCCCCCTTACCCCACCCCTATCTATAATTTTAGTCTGGTTCTCTTTCTCTCTCTTTTTCCCCCCTCATTACAATCTCCCCCGAGCCCTACCTTTCTTTCTCTTTTATTTCCCATAATTCTCCACCTTCCCCCTAGCCCATTTCCCTCCAGCCTATCACTTCCCAGCTCTCTACTTTATCCCACCCCCCACTTCTTATCCCCCCTCAACCATCCCATGTTACTTCACTCCTGATGAAGGGTTTTGGCCTGAAATGTCATCACTACCTCCTCCCACAGATGCTGTCTGGCCTGCTGAGTTCTGCCAGTGTTTTGTGTTTTTTTATGAAAAGTTGTGGATAGAGCCCAATCCATCACGAGTAAAGCCCTCCCCATCACGGAGTACATTTACGTGGATTACTGTGGCAGGAAAGCAGCATCCACTTCAAGGACCCCCACCATCCAGGCCGTGCTCTCTTCTCGCTGCTGCCATCAGGAAGGAGGTGCAGGAGCCTCAGGACCCACACCATCAGGCTCTCAACCAGAGGGCATAACTTCACTCATCCTAACAATGAATTGAAGACAACCTATGGAATCACTTTCAAGGACTCTTCATCTGAAGTTTTTGATTGTTATTGTTTGTTTATTTATTTTAATTATATTTTTTCTTTTTGTATTTGCAGTTTGTTGTTTTTGTCCATCTTGTTGTGTGCAGTCTTTCATTGATTCTATTGTGTTTCTTGTTACTTGTGAACGCCTGCAAGAAAATTAATTTCAGGGTTGTATATGATGACCTGTATGTACTTAAATAATAAATTTACTTTGAACTTAGAAGCTCTCAATCCTCTCAGCATCAACACCATTGATGTGGACAGCAGCATGTGCACTGTCCCCCTTTCTGAAGCCAATGACCAGCTCTTTTGCCTTGTCATTGAAAGGTGGTTGTTATGACCATGTCACTAAGCACTCTGTCTCCTTCCTGTATTCCAACACATCGTTTTTTGAGGTGTGGCCCCTTACAGTGGTATCATCTGCAAAGTTGTAGATGGAGGTAGAGCAGATTCTGGCCACAGAGTCATGACTATACAAGGATTAAAGTAAGGGGCTGAGGACACAACTTGTAGAGAACTGGTGTTTAGAATAATCATGGCTGGGGTATTGCTGCCTGTCCTTAATAAGTGCAGTCTGTAGGTCAGGAAGTCAAAGATCCAGTAGCAATATAATAATGAGGCATCATGTGTCTATGGATCTCTCTATCCTATAAGTTGTGAAAGCAGAGTCTAAAGACTTTGAAGGCAGAGCTAGAAGTAACCCTGAAATGTATTGGCATTTTTGAATATTACTGGAGTTGAACTCATCCATTGCACTCACCCATTCTTAGTCACTGATGGTTAATGACATTCCAGTTGTTTTTGTAAGTTTTGTAATTAAATCAATGTTGACAAAATTCTATTTGCAAGAGTTCTAATTTTTGCATATTTTGATAGCTTCGGTAATGAGTGCCACTGCGGTCAGGGCTTGTAAAGCTAATTGAGGATGCAGATCACAGGTCTCAACAAGAAACAAGACTGTTAATAACAGGGAAATTTATTCTCTGTTCCTTTGATAATCTTCTGCCATTCCTATTACACAATTCTCCTTTCATTGTGTTGTCTGTCTCAACAGTCTATGTGAGACATGTTGTCCATTCACTTTCTCTATAACATATACTGGACCATAAACAAAACCAAAATGCAATAACCATGACTTAATCTTCCAGTGTTATTGATTTGATTTTATTGTTTGCTGTGTCTTTTCATTTGTAATATACTTTATTGTTGGAATATTCTTTCTTATCTAGGTTAAGCAGGTCTTACATTGTCCATCCTGGGGAAATCATGTATCAATGTACCTCCAAAATAACAAGCATCTGTCAATATAAATCCTATTGCAGGTTGGTATACTTGGCAATTGGAGCAATGAGTTGCAGATAGGGAAATTGGGGTAAGGCAGGAGATGGTCAGATTTGTTTGCCTGCTGGCCTTGATGTTGGTTTAGAGTCGGGGGAGGTGCTATGCTGAGACAATGTTTGAAGTTGAGCTATGAGAGGTTTTCAGGAATCAGTCCTTTTTAGTCAATATCAAAAAAGTTCTCAGTTCGTTCCGGAACGAATAGGACAATGACATTTCCAGGAGTGGCATCCAGATATGTATTCCATGCTGCTGGATACCACTGGGCTCTTCCCGTGTCACCTATAGAGATAATTTACAAAATAAATAATTGATTTCCTGAAATGGCCAGTAGGTCCCTAATTTATCTTTATAAAAACACTGCCCTTGATGTTGAATAACATTACACAAGAATAGTGATTCATAAAAAGTCACAACGATATCTCAAATTTTGTTATAAAGTCTTTAATTAATTGAAAACAAAACCGGGGAACAAAAACAAATTATTAGAAAAAGGAACATTCTGATTCTGGAGATTCAAAAGATGTATTCCACAGTAACAGTGTTTATTTATCTACAGAAAGCATATGTGATTGAAAGTGTTTGGCATAACTCACTCTTGCATGTATATTACAGCTATAGCGTGATTAGTTATTTGAATTAATTTGAACAGTATTACCTCCAGGGCCTTAAACTCTATAAACTCCACTGCAATACTGTGAGAGCATTGCTTGTCAGCTCTGTTGTTCTCCAAATGAATTGTTAAATCAAACCCCTCTAGTCCTGACACGCTCTTCAAGACTGTCACACTGGCCCAGAACAAGCAGCCTAGTTCTCAAAAGAGCAATTAAGATCTCATGGCAGAATGCACAGAACAGTCGGGTTTATTCCAACTCCTCCTTCAGTCAATACAAGAAAAACAATTGAGTTATCTTGTTCATGTACATAATGGTTTTGCTGTGATACAGTTGGTTGCTGAATTTTCCTACATAACAATCACTTCTTTCCAACATATCACAGAAATACAAGTAAGCCTGAACTCCAAGACCTTATTTGTCTCTAACCAATAACTGGCACTGAACCAGAACGCTATTCATTATCTCTGGGAAATGAGAAGTAGGCTCAGTATTTCTCCTGACTCTTCTCTGTACTACTGGGCAATTCCCGTCCAAGCGCTCATCTGATGCCTAAATAAAGGTAGCTATGTTCTGTCTCTTGATAGATAAACAAATGTTCCTGTTAAACAGTATGATTAGGTTTTTGAGTTGGCTGGTTAAAGGTATTGATAGTCCTGATGGCATTACATGCTTTACTAGTTGCCTTTAATATCTATACAAGTGATTATCTGTATGTGGGATCTTAAACAGCTAGAAAGAAAAAGCCCAAAGTTAAAACCATTAGAATTGCACAATTCCAAATTCACACTGTGTTGGTTTTATTTCCATCTGTTAGACAGGGTTAAACACAAACTGACTTTTCTCACTTTCTGAATTACGTAGCTGTGATTTATTTGCTCTTAAATTGTTTTTCATGAATTTATGATGTTTATTTCAAATTCCACATCACTTGGACTCAGTTTGTGCCAAGCAGAGGGTCAATGATCTCAGCCTCTGCAGGTTACAGCGGTGTCAAGGATTGCCTATGAAGCTGAAAGCAATTTTTGAAGGGCATGCTTTAAGTACTGCCACTTGCACTAAATAGTAAACCAAATGGATTACTGGGTTAGACAGAGCTGGCAAATTTGCCAAGAGACAATGAATAAAAATCTAATGTTAAGATAAATAACCAGTGAATAATGTGTTGAAAGTTCTGGTTCAATAATTTAGTCCAGTGATCTTTCATTAGTATGCACAATGGTGGTGGTTATCTGTTGTGTTTGACTATGATGGGAAAACTTTGCAGGAGAGTTTTTAAATTGGAAAATCCATTGCACTGGGGCAGTTCCACTCTCTTGACCTCAGAAGTCCAGGTCCAGTGGTACAAACAAACATCACAAATTGGGGTCTTCCTTGGTTGCAGTAGATGACCGTGACATCTTCTGTGCCTTGTCTTTCCTTTCGCTCTCCTTGGAGTGTTGCAGTACTGCCTTCCTGACCATTGGATCCCTCTGTAGGTCTCATCTGCCCGGTCTGCCAGAGCTGACTTTGGATGCTGGGACAGGCATGTCCCAAACTCACTGGGTTATGAGGCCACCTGCTACCCTCACCTGCTTTAGTTTGCCAGTCAAAGTGGTGTACCAGGATGTGGCCACTGTCACATGCAAACAGCTACTTGGAGCCACAGGTGAGAGCTGAGTGAGCTGCCCCAGAATGGACACGACAAGCCCCTTCACCAGATGTGCTACCCATACCTGGACAACCCATATACTCCAGTGTGCACAGTAGTTCACCTGATCAGGATGACAGCAAACTTGTGGACAAAGTTTTGCAAACCAGAAGATACATAAATAAGTCTAACTCCCACATAGAGCAGACTCTTAGCTCTGGTTGGAATATGAGAAAGGTGACCAAAATCTTGGAAGAGCAGCCAAGCCTTGAATTTGGAGAGATTCTTTTTCAAGAGTATGGTAAATTCAATACAGCTAATTGTTTGGTCACAAGTTGAACCTGATAGACCTGAAACTAAGCGAAAAATCAATGAAAGCTCTTTAAAGTGAAGGAAGCCATTTGCAGTGTCTATGCTTTCAGTTTGTATCAACCATTTATTGACTTCCCAATGAGATTCTGTTTTTCATCCATAAAATCTCCAGAGAGACAAATGATGTGGGCATTCCATGACACCTATGTCAATGAGACAATCAGTCTTCTGTTTTTCTATGGTTAGTCCACGTAAAGCTGAAGCAGGAGGACTTTGCAAAGTTAAAGACAATACTTTGGTGAAGAAGCAGAAGACTTAATTCCAGCATTGAGTTTTACAACACTTGTCCATATTCTACATCCTTCTGCTATTTCCATGGACGGCTGATATATAACAGTTGTTTGATAATGTTATTTGATGGACATATTGCTAATGCTTCGTCACTATGAAAATTTGTGAAAACAACTATTACAGGGAACATAAATCTGCAATCTCTCAGCACCTCAAATAACACCCAGCTATTCATCCAATTCAGCATAATCCATTATCGGTGCAAATATCCATGAGGTGCAAAATCATTCTCCCAGAACACATTACTTCAGGAAAAGCAGTAATGATCAGGCTGGAGTGATACAAACCTCAGTGCTCTTGTAACCTCAAATGATAATATTCAAATATCAGGGTTTATCCTGCTGTAATATACATCAATACATTTTCATGTAAATGGCACATAATATAGAGTCATAGAAAAGTACAGAACAGAATTAGGCCCTTTGGCCCATCTAGTCCATTCTGAACCATTTAAGTTGCCTAGTTCCATCAACCTGCACTGGGACCATAGGTCCCCATATCACTCCCATCCATGTACCTATCCAAACTGCCCTCAAACATTGACATCAAGCTCATATCCACCACTTGTGCTGGCAGCTCATTCCACATTCTCACAACCCTCTAAGTGAATATTTTCTTTACTTTCTCCGGCCAAGCCTACAAACAATGATTCAAATGATATAATATAGTATCAATATTAAATTTCCATCATATGACTTGATTAAAGTTACTAGGAGCATGACTTCAAAGTAGGCTTGATGAAAAATTGTCAATTAATGAAATAGATTTATAAGAAAGCACTATAAAATTAATTTACAAAATGCAATCCAATACATCAATGACCCACATTACTCAAATGAAGCTTTTTGATAATATTACCAGGCCAGATGTTAAGAATACTCTGACATGACTTGTACATGTATTTCTGAAGGTTTTACAAATTATTTTAAAGCTGGTAGACATCAGGAATCTTAATGCCACCGTGAATATTAATTCCTTGAATAATAAGGGTCAGAATGCTTTATTTTATTTTCAGTTCAGTGTGTCTTTTGATTGTTAATGTAGCTAACCCCTTGTGACTATTCAAGAAGAGTTCAAAGCAATTTTAATGCATCTGTCTCAGTTTTTGTTAATAGCATAATGTCATAATAAACTGTGGCAGAACTCCAAGAAATTAAATCAGACGTACATACCTAAAAATATAGAACTTCTCTACCAAAGATTGGTAAAGTTTCATACTTTTGTATATAATGATTAAAAATTTGAATTAAAAGAACTGTGAAGGATGCATTATTTTAGGCAACAGCTCTTTTTGGCTGTCCACTAATAAAATGGTTTCCATGGTTCCAGCCTTCACTCATCATAATTATGGTTACAGAATGATTAAGCAATCATGTACATGTACGTTCATATAATTTGAAAGGTTGTGATTTGTGACCTTTACTCTTAGTAATTTCCATGCTGATTTATCACAATGGAGGCATTAAATCTAATTTTAGGTATGTGAATGTCAGCTTGGAATTGTCGACATCAATTTAACATGATAATAAATCACCCAAACTGGTACAGCAAAAGTATCAGCAGTCTTTTTTTTTGTTTCAATTAACCTTAGTAACACTGAGGATACCAAGTATGTACATGGTTTACACTGCCAGAAAGAGGGTGTAAAATTACTCCTGGATACTTAAATTTTGCTGTTCTGTAGAATGGTCTGATAGCTGTTGCAACTGATAGCTCTTCTATTCTCAGAGATGCAATGGGATACATGGGTACGTTGTGGTCATAAATGCTGTTCCCTCGAAAGAAGGTCACTGTGCTGCGAAGACTTTGTCCATACTATTTGGAGTATGGTACTTATAGAATCTGAGGTCCTGTGAAAGTACTTGTTAGAAGTACAAGCAATTCCGGATCCTATTTTAAAGGGATCATGAATGGTTCCAGCTACATTGCTGCTGACTGTGGAAGTGACACCAACCATTAATTTTCTGGATGCAGTTTCTTTCCAATCACCACATATTATTTTTAGCAACACACACAAAATGCTGGAGGAGCTCAGCAGGCCAGGCAGCATCGATGGATCTATGGAACAGAGTAAACAATCGATGTTTCAGGTTGAGATCTTTCGTCAGGACTGGAAAGGAAAGGGAAGAGTCAGAATAAGGTGTTGGGGGATTAGTGGACACCACCCCCCCCCCATATTCTTACTCTGACTTCTCCTCTTTCTTTCCAGTCATGGTGAAGGGTCTCAGCCCGAAGCCTTGACTGTTTACGCTGTTCCATAGATCCATAGGTTTTGCCTGGCTTGCTGAGCTCCTCTAGCATTTTATGCACGCTCCTTCGGATTTTCAGTGTCTGCAGTTTTTCTCATGTTTATGTGATTTTTATATCATTTCTGTGGTATTGGATACAGTGGCATACAAAAGTTTGGGCACCCCTGGTCAAAATTTCTGTTACTGTGAATGGCTAAACGAGTAAAAGATGACCTGATTTCCAAAAGGCATAAAGTTAAAGATGACACAGAAAAGGGACCTCTCCAACTGTTAAATACGGGGGTTGGTGGATCATGTTTTGGGCTTGTGTTGCAGCCAGTGGCACGGGTAACATTTCACTGGTAGAGAGAAGAATGAATTCAGTTAAATACCAGCAAATTCTAGAAGCAAACATCACACCTGTCTGTAAAAAAAGCTGAAGATGAAAAGAGGATGGCTTCTGCAACAGGATTATGATCCTAAGCACACCTCAAAATCCACAATGGACTACCTCAAGAGGCGCAAGCTGAAGGTTTTGCCATGGCCCTCACAGTCCCCCGACCTAAACATCATCGAAAATCTGTGGGTGGACCTCAAAAGAGCAGTGCATGCAAGACAGCCCAAGAATCTCACAGAACTAGATGCCTTTTGCAAGGAGGAATGGGTGAAAATCCCCCAAATAAGAATTGAAAGACTCTTAGCTGGCTACAGAAAGTGTTTACAAGCTGTGATACTTGCCAAAGGGGACGTTACTAAGTACTGACCACGCAGGGTGCCCAAACTTTTGCTTTAGGCCTTTTTCCTTTTTTTGTTATTTTGAAACTGTAAAAGATAGAAATAAAGAAGTAATCTTGCTTAAAATATTAAAGAAATGTGTCATCTTTAACTTTATGCCTTTTGGAAATCAGGTCATCTTTTACTCGCTTAGCTATTCACAGTAACAGAAATTTTGACAGGGGTGCCCAAACTTTTGCATACCACTTTATGTACCCCTATATAGAAAAGGTAGTTTATGGGCATTGTTCTGGAAGATTGGATGGCTCTTCTATTTTGCCAAAGTGCAGAGAATCAGACAGCAGGGTTGTTAAGCCTCAGTATGAAGTGTCTTTAAAAGATATATGGGACAACAATCTGTTTTCTCATAGTTTCCCTTTCTTTACGATTTTTCTGACCCATAAATTACCTCATAATTTGCACAAGACACAATTAATCTATATTGTCTTTCTCTGTAGTTAAACATGTGATTAAATTATTTGCATAAAATTACACCTGCAACTACATGAAATAGCATATGACGCAGTGTTTATCATCCATGATAATCACCTCCCTTTCCTCTCACTCCAACCTAATCATCTTGCTGAACTTTGATAAGAATGCTCCAAAGAGATAAAGGCAGCAGTGTGGAATGATTGGGCAAATGGCGTGTCTCTGCATTGTGCATTCTATTTATTTCCTTTATATGTTTCTCCCCTCTCCACTCTCAGTCCTGATACAGCGGTTTCAACCTGAAAAGTCAACAATTTCTCTCCTCTCACATACGTTCCATGACCCATTGAGTTCCTCGAGTTATTGATTCCACTTCTATATGTTTATCTAATTTTCCCACGAATATAACTAAACAAGACAACGTTCCTCTGGGGCCAAGGTGTAACACACATTACCAACAGCACATAGCACATATGTTACAATTTCAGTAAAACATAGAGTCACAAAGAAAAATAGTGATATAGCCCCAAGTCCTTGAGTGGCATGACTATTGTCCTAGTCCAAATTGTTCTGCTGAGTGAACACTGGAGGGCAGCATTGTTGGGAGGAGCCAGGCCCCAACCCAGTATGGATTCCAGCCCACCCAGAGAGGCTCGACCACACCATCTTGGCATCTCCTCTCCTGGGTGGCTGCAAAAGACAAGCCCACAGCTTTGGCCTGGTCCTTTCCACAACAAACGAAGCACAGCTCCACTGCCATCAGTCTCCCAATGAAGCAATGAACCCGACTTTCAGTATACTGCATTACCAATATCCAAAAGGGTCTTGTGATCCAAATAAAAACATTTAGGCAATCACTTGCACAGTCCAATGGTGATCCTGTAAGAAGCAGTTAAGATGTGAATGGGAGCCTTGCTTGCCTGAATCTTCTTAGGAAGAGGTGGCGCTGCTGCGTCTTTTTGTTCAGGGAGGTGATATTAAGGGACCAGGTGAGGTCATCCATCTTCACCTTCATTGCTATCAAGGATGGGATATTCCTGCAGTACTTGATATAAGTATACAGCAGTGACTTGTGATTATAAAAACAGACATACGGGATAAACAAATACACCTTTGATTGGACCCAGTGTGGCTGCCGTATCAGAACATACCACCATCTTACTAGTAATCTTATTTGTAATTAGGGCACGACTTTCCATCAATGGAGAGACACAATTGTATGGAGCATAGCTATAATCTAAATTCATAATGCTCGTATTCCTTAATCCATAGTGGCCAGCAGAAAAAACAGGTCATCTTTATAGTACAAGCTTCCTCAGGATTCACATGGTCAGAAACCTACCAGATTTGCCCGCCTGTGCTTATTAGTTTATCTCATTAGCATGCATTAATGGTGCTTACAGTTGGAATCAGTATTCCAGCTAGAAAGTTGAAAATCAACAATAGTCTGCATTCTTGAATTCTAACAGTGTTATATTGAGGTGGGTCTTGGATAAACTAAGGGTTAAGGTAAAAGGTCAAAAATAAAATACCTTTGGTGACATATGTATCAAAAGGGAAGAAATTCCATAACTATCTATTCAGCAGAAGTCACAGTAAAGATGGGGAGAAAATAGGAGCAGAATTTCAAACTAAAATTACCAATTGTACATCCAAATGTTCACACTTCATAAAAAGTACAACTTTTAATTCAAATCATCATAATACACCTATTGTGCAGAAATATCAAGAAAGAAGGAAAAATACATTTCAGGCATTCCAGAAGGCAACACCTGGAAAGATAGCAGGAAGTTTGATCAAATCCCCTTGGAGATTCAAGACTTATTATTAACCTGTAGGACATAGATATAAAGGAACACAGCTTTTAACACTAAAACTTGATATTGTTTTGAAAGAATGGAAAATATACTTCTTAGGTTAAATCCATTAATGAAGAGAGAGTATTCTGTTTTGACTGTGAATGACAAGATCTTCTTATGCATTTGATTTCTTTCCTCTCACAGTCTCCTGAGAATTTTGAAAATGGCTTACTGGTATAATAACTAATTCTGTAGGATTTAGCTGTGATTTAAAGTCGTGATTCTAGTCAAATACTTTGAATTAATTTAAATTAAGTTAATTTGCAGCTGATCAGCTTGTTATATTTTATCAGCAGTGTAAGTGAAATTGTCTGTAAGATCTTTTCGGCAGTTTTATTAATTTCGTAGATTTAACTGAGAAATTGATTTGGCTATTAGAACAGTAAAACAATCACTTATTGTTCCTTCTTCAAGAACATTGCTGGATAAGCCTCTTTATTAAAGGCCATGTCATCTAATAGAGGGAACAACATTGTGAATTTTACTATTCTAATCTGTAATCTGTTTGTAAATCATCCCAGGAACTTTCTCACAACAATGATTATTTTTCTTGAAGCTTTGCACAAACAAGTGTAACAACTGATTAACAAGATTCAATCAATAACCAGTTTGTACTTAACAATTTTCATCTCCATTTTAGCAAAGGAGGTACTGGAGACATCAAACCTGTAAATGTCACGGGCTTTTTTCCATACTTCACCATAGGCTATTGATTTGAGTACCAATAACCAGTGACAGGTAGTTAATTTAGGAAAATAGTCAGGCTCATTGTTCTAAAATTCAGTGAACCATGGATGTCATGAATTAAGGGATAGATATGAGATTTTGCAGCTTTACTAAAACAGTAAGAGCTTTTGTTTCAGACAGTCTATTAAGAGATTGAAGGTTTCTCTGAGATTAGCCAAGTAATTCCTATGATATGAAATATAATTGTTAGAAGTAATGTGGAATAAATACTGTGACAAGAATGTTGTGTAATTTTGTAATCTGTTAACTTCAGTATTATAGGTGAGCATTCCAATGAGAAATGATAGCCTATTTAGTATACTTCACACCCATCACCCTTGAGTCCTTTTTAGTTAGCTGCATTCCCTACGTATTTTTGCAGAGTTTCTTACACTTTCTAACCCTAATCCTTCCTTTCCAATAATTTCAGAAATTTACTGAGACAAAATTTATATGCAATGCTTTTATTAAAATAAAATGAAGCTGGTGTGATCCATGAGGAAAGGAATGAAGTTTGATTTTTAACATTGTGCCCTGATATAAAATCAGATCAACCAGTTCCATATAGAAAACATTATATTTTTACTCCCCTTTTAAATAACAGATATGGGCGTTTGCAAACATACACATTTCTTTGCACATGTGAAGGATATGCTAATAAACACCCACTACAATTTAAGTTTATTCCTTCTTTTCTAAGTTAAAGGCAGAATTGTTAACTTGTTTATTGTTTGATTAGAAAGCAATAGCAGTGATCCAGAGGAATTTTCAGAATGTTTAATACCAATCAACCTTCAGAACCCCCAAGGAAATTATGAATCAGTGTTGGAACAGGCTTTTAAGCAATAAGGTGTCTGGAAGCACATTTTGAAATTATTATTTATGTGATATCTTACTAATCTGACCACTATGTGATTTGTCAAGCATCCAAAAGATATATCTAAGGGCTAAAATTGTGACAAGAGTTCTTATCAAGGATGGTTTGGACCCATATGCTGGAGTATTCGAAGCTAGGGTCAGGAACTGAGCACAAAACAAAATGCAAGACAGTACCTCTGGTTGCATTTTCAGTTGAGCACTGAGGGTCATTTCAGCTGTTCTTTAAATATTCAATTCTTGGTACCCAAAACATGGCTGACAATCAGCAGGACAGTCTTGAACCCTTAAAGGTGCAGTGCCAGCTATCCATACTCTGGAGAGTTAGAGCTGCTAAACTCTGGAAGCTGGCATGTTTGGGTGTGTCTCGTAACAGGACCCCCTCCCCTGCGGTTGACTCCTGATGGCCCAGGTTGCTTGGTAGTCATGGAAGATGTCTCTTTCAGGGACCCAGCAGCTCTCATCAGGTCCACATCCCTCCCAGTGCACAAGGTAGTGCCAAACACCAAACAGTACATGAATCCAGAAGTCTTCTCTGCATGAGACCATTCCCCATTGCTAAACCTGGGTGGTGTTGGGGCTGATGGTGGAGAGGCTAAGGGGCTGGTACTGACAAGTTTTAATATAGGGATGTGAAAGGTGGGGTTGATCTTAAGGGTCTTGGTGAGCTGCAACGTGTAAGCCACCAGGTTTACTTCCCTCAGGACTTTGAAGGGTCCAACAAACCTGGTGGCCAACTTTCTAGACTCCACCTGGAGAGGTAAATCATGAGTGGACTGCCAAACCTGTTACCTAGGCTACAAAGCTGGTCTCTGACTTCTCCTTTGTTTCGCCTTGATTTCCGTCTTCTGGTTAAGGGCTAGCAAAGTGTATCCTGCCCTGATCCATTTCTGCTTCGAACATTGGACTAGATCTTTGGCCACAGGAGCTCCAGCCTCAGCCTCCTGATCCAGAAGAGTGGCAAAGAGTAACCAAACTGTACTCAAACGGTGACATTCCATGTGCTGTGAGGTGTTGTGTGTGACCTCTACCCATATTAAATGGTCACATCATGCCTCAGGTCTATCTGAGGCCAGGCATTCAAGGGTTGGTCTGCTCCGTCTGGTCACTGGATTGTGGGTGAAACCCAAAGGAAAGACTTGCTGTTGCCCCAGTCAGCTTACAGAATGCTCTCCAGAAATGTGATGGGAGCTAACGTGAACCACTGTTTCAGCTCTGCAAAAGCAGCCTCTGCTTCAGTAGTCCTGACAAAAGCGCCCCTGGACTTCTTAATTAATGCCTTCAGCGGAGCTGCCACCAAGCTGAAGTTGCTGGTGAACTGCCAGTAAAAGTTTGCAAACCTCGGGAATTGTTGGACTTATTTGACTCTGAATGATTGTGGCTAGTCTTGGACTGCATGGGTCTTGGTAGGGCCCATTGTGAGATTACTGTTGTAGATGATGAAATCCGAAAATGAAATTGTCATCGAGTGAAATTTGGACTTCTCCAGCTTGACATAAAGTCCATGGTCCAGAAGCTTTTTAAAGAAGTCCCTGACATAAGCAACGTGCTCTTCTATGGACGTCAAGACGATTAGGATATCATCCAAGTAGACCAAGGCAATCTGAGAGTCCCAGAGAACATCATATGTAAAGGCCTGAAAGACTGCTGGAGCATTCACAAGACTAAAGGGCATAACCAGGCACTCATAGTGCTTCATCGGTGTATTGAATGTCTCCTTTATATGGATCAGACTGTATGCACTCTGCAGGTCTAACTTCATGAATACGCTTGTCCCTTGGAGCATCTTGATGCCGTATTCATGAGTGGAAGGGGTATTCTAAAACCATCCCCCAAGTTCCAAGATTCCCATGATGATAAACACCCTTTCTACATCAACCATGTGAAGCCCCCTCAACTCCTTATATTTTCAATAAATTCCCCTCATTTTTCTAAGCTCTAGCCTGTACACAAATTAATCTGGTGTATCATCACTGAACCTCCTACAATGTAAGTATGTCCTTCCTTAAGTAAGGACTCCCACACTGGATGCAGTACTTCAGCTGTAAATCAGAGCTGGAGAGCACATGAAAACATTTCATCATTTATATTGATGTTCATCATAAAAGTCTTCTGTAATTCATATTATATAAATCCAGAATAGGCCGGGAACATGATTCCTACAGATTGTGCATCATTCAGGATCAAATCTCTCTTCTTGACTACCTCCCAGGAGAGGCAAAGAGCATATTAAATATGACCAGATTTGATGTACTCTAACTAAAGAGTATTATATTATTTAACTATGTATAACAGCAAAAAGTACAATGTTATCTCACTGGAAAACAACAACCAAAAAGATTAAAACATGGATTCAGTTCCCAGCTTGTATACTTATCCATATCATGGGACAAATAACATGGTTTCTCTGTTAAACAATTTAGAATGTCTCCTTGAAGGGCTATTAAATATAATTATCTGCTCATTTGTCCACTAATTAATAGGAAATTTTCAAGAAAGAAAGCTCCGCAACAGATCATTTGAAGAAAGCGAACAGTTAAATCTTTATTAGGAGTGGTATGGAAGAAGTGTTGTCATTATTGTGTTGTTAGAAAAGTGTTCAAAAATAACTTCAAATTAATCCAACCTATATTATATCCAGCCTGTTTTTAAATCATAATTGACTTCAAATTTCAAAAATGCAGAGGGTTGACTTTCATTTAACTTGGTTTCTTTGATTTTTGAGTCTCACATGTAATCCTTGTGATGAGATTGGAAGTATCCTGCAAAATTTTAGCAATAGGATGAATATTCTGCACAACCAATATTTTGCTAATTTGCAATAATGTTTTGGACACCAATAATTGAGCATTTAAAGAGCCTCAGTGGTCAATCGGAAGCCCAACCAGAGATATCATCTAGCATTTTGTTTTGTGCTCTGTTCTCTACCCAGTATTATTTTGTGTCTCAATCCTTGCTTCGGATATTCCAGCACTTGGTTCCAAGCCATCCCTGTCAAGGACTTGCATCACAGTATGATTGAGCCAGTGTGGACCCAGCAGGTATCAGAGTCTTTTGTCCACTGTGACCAGACAGAGCCTGGAGATAACATGATCTCCAGGTAGCTGTTTGTCTTCTTTTTCAAGGAGCAAGCCAGAGTCGCTCTGCAGAGTCAGTACATCTTCCAACCCCGGAGAGATCGGACAGACCCGGGCTCTTACCGTAGCTTCCCCATTCAATGCTCTTAGTGTTCGAACTCCAACTATCCTGGTTCCTTGTGGTGCGTGGAAATTTTGTCTTCATTATCTCTTTTGACTGGATGAGCCCTGGCCTGGGCCACTGCGCTTTGGGAACAAAGGTCTGAGGTTTGCTCAAATTCAGAGGAATTCATGGCCACAATGAGGAATGTGTTCCATCACCCTGCCATAGCCAACCATGTTTTAGACTGTCTGAAGATTCGACTGAGTGGATGGTGAGCGGCTCACTACACTATCAAGTTTCGGACCTTGGAACAAGAGGGCAGCTGGAATGGGGGGGCTTTGGCCACTATACCACCATGGACTCTCAGACAAACTGAAGGAGGTTCTGGATGACCAATTAATTCATCTCAGGAATCATCTGGCAGAGCATAAATGGGATTACATTAGGAGGTTGAAGTGGGCTACTGTGCGCCTGGCCTAAACGCATTGTAGCTCCACCCACCTCATGTAGTCTCGGACCATGACCTGCCAGTCCCCTGTTCAAGTCTCTGTAGAACAGACGCAGGTCGGCTGCACTAGACTCTCTGAGTGCAGAGAGTGGCCCCGCCAGAGTCAAGGCTGCTGCTATTTCTGCGGGGAGATGGGTAACCTGCAGGCCAAATGCCCGAAGCTGCAGCCATCCAGACAACAGCTGTTGGGAGGACTGTGACGGTAGCAGCCACTACTATCAATCCCACAGATTTTGTACTGAAGGTGGAGATCACCTGCGGTAAGAACCAAAGTCAGGTGTGGATTTTTGTGGGCTCTGGGGCAGTGGGTGATTTTCCAGACTTCCTGCCAGCTCAACGTACTGCTGTGAGAGTTTAGCCAGTCACTGCCCGTAACGGTCTTGGACAGCCACCCTCTGGGTTCCAGATTGTTCCAGCAACAGACCCGTTTGGCAGGTGAGGAAAGGGGAACATGTGTAAGACATAAGTTTCTACATAATTGACTTGCCACTCATACCCCTGATCCTTGGGTAACCTTTGTTGTCCCAACAGAACCCATCCATTGACTGGGGGGAGGGGAGAATCATTGTTTGATCCAGTCATCGTCAGAGGGCATGTTTGCCAGTGTGGTGTTCCAACCCCAAGATTCTCCTGAGACCAAAGGCCAACAAGGAGGTGGCCCTCAGTGCAAGGTAACCTGAGACCTTCTGGAGACCCAGACCTGTCTTCAAGGATAGATAAACTGGTCCCAGCCAACGGGACTGTGCGTGTCCCGACCCTGTCGAGACCACACTGGAACTAGAGAGGGGGAATCTCTAGTCCAGAAGAAAACCAAGGAGATGCTTGAGCTGTCTGGAATATTTGTAGCTAAGCCTAAGGAATCCAGCAGACAGGTCTCAAGCAAAAGAAAGAGTCCTATATGCAGATCCTTGACCTATATGCAGATCCTTGAAGCCTATACCCAGGAGGGGGTTGGAGGGGCAAGGAACATTTGTAACGCTCACCGCTCTTGCCTGAGGATACAGATGAAGACGTGCATCCTGATTTGGCCACAGTTTCTATGAATGAGTTTTGTGAACCTAGGGAGGGGACTCTGAGGTCATTTGAATCACCTCTGCCACTAAGAAGCCTCAGGAGTCTTCCTCGAAGGAGATTGCAACACACAACTTAGTTGAAATCCCTTCTGTCTACAAGAACTTGGAGCAGGTCTTCAGAAAGGGAAAGCCCTCGATTCTTCCACTGCACCAAACCTATGACTGTGCTATAGACCTGCTGCCTGGTACTTGCCTCCCACAGGGTCAATTAGATGCACTCTCAGGCCCATAAAGTGCAATAAAGGAGTATAGAAAAGAGGCTCTTGCCATGGGCTTCATTCAGCTCTCCACTTCACCAGCTGGCGCTGGCTTCTTCATACACAAGAAAGATGGGTCTCGCCCTGAAATGTCAACTGTACTCTTTTCCATAGCTGCTGCCTGGCCTGCTGAATTCCTCCAGCTTTTTGTGTATGTCACTTGGATTTCCAGCATCTGCAGATTTTCTCTTGTTTATGTTTCTCCTTTGCTGTTTGTGTACAGCCCTGCATCGAGAGGTGATATCTCAGACAGGTCAGATAAAGTACGATAATTATTATAATGCCCTTGAGTATAGAAGTGCCTTTGATACCCTTTGGTGGGAACTGAATTTGTTCGCTCTCTCTTAGATCCTGAGACACAACATTAGTTGCACTTCCTAGACAGAAGCTGCACAGGCACTTTGTCAGGTTAAAGTCACAGGAAATTACAGCACAGAAACGGGCCTTTTGGCCCACCTAGTCCATGGGCCAAATCATTTGAAGTGCCTACTCTCATCAACCTGCACTGGGGCCATAGCCCTCCATACTCTTACCATCCATGTACTGATCCAAACTTCTCTTAAACGTTGAAATCAAGCTCACATGCACCACTTGCGCTAGCAGCTCCTTCCAGACTCTCATGATCCTTTGAGTGAAGTTTTTCTCTCATGTTCCCCCTGAATTTTTTACCTTCCACCCATAACTCATGACCTGTAGTTATAGTCCCACCCAACCTCAGGGAAAATAGCCTGCTTGCATTTACTTAACTATACTCCTTGTAATTTTGCATACCTCTTTCAAATCTCCCCTCAATCTTGTCTATTCCAAGGAAAAAAGTCTTAAACTTACTGTCTTTCCTTTTAACTGCACATGCAGGACAAAACACCTTTCTTCTTTTGGATTTCTGCAATTACCTATTGTGTAGATAATGACGATGACAACAACGAAACTAGAAGCACATCCTTTCCCAAGCCCCTGGTGTTTAACAGAATATAGAAGACCAATCCTATCAAGGCCCCACATAATCGCCAAGGTCAGAGCAGGGATAGGAGCTTCCCTGTCCAGGCTTATATTCCAGACATTACTCTGTTGTCCTAAGGAAACTTGGGTTTTCACCATCTTGAAAAGAGAATTTAATTTGATTTAATTCAGCTAAACAATGTTTGTATGATGAATAGTTTATTGCTGTGAAGTAAAGCAACTTGCACACACAACAATAGAAACAGCACATTTTGGAAACATTCTTCAGATCAGATGGCTCCTGAAGCGAGAGGGAACAAATAATGTTTGCCCAGAGATCTTTCATTATTGCTGGACTTTAATTGTCACCAGGTCCAAGCCTTGCAGGCCATTATCCAAGCAGCTTTGCTGGAGTAACTCCACCAGAATGACAACGGCACATCAAGAGGGTGGCTAATCACCTTCTTCTCAAAAAGGTAGTGATGAGAAATAATTGCTAGCCATTTTCAGCAAAGTCTGTCTTTTGCAAAGCATTAAGAAAAGCTGTCTCGTAGGAACTGTTTATAATTTGTTTTTTATAGGTTGAATCAAAGGGAGCTAACTATATTCCGATGCAGTTGTTATTTAGACCAAAACTAAATGGAGACTTAAAACCATTGTGAGAAACTTCCTCACTTTTAGTTCTTGGTTCAAGTTGTTTCATGTAGACAAATGCTACAGTTCAGATATATACTGTTTTGAAACACCTACTATTTAGTGCATTGGAATTATGAATTGGTTATCCATGGAAACAATGATGGTTCTCTGATCCACAGAATGTCATTAAAGCTGTCTTTGCAGTAGCTGTTCTTCTCAAGATTGAAACTGTGTCCCATAATTACTGATACATAGTGCAATGGTTCATCTTGCCATCTCAGATAAGGATTGGCTTGGTGACAACAGCCCCTCAACAGCTTTCAAACCTTCCACATGGATCCATTTTGTGAGGCGTCCTACTTTCCCAAGACATGCTGAGGAACTTATCATCATTAAACTCACCTTCAGTCAATGAGTAAGCCAGACTTGTGCAAGCCATGGTCAGAGGGGATGTAGTTCGATGTTAGGTTAGTTACAGGGGCAGAGGCCCACATCTGTTGCTCCTTCACTCCTTTGATTTGCACCCACTCCACATTTTACAGAAGACATGCGATCAACCTACCAACTCATTCATCGGGACAAGGGAGAAAAGTAGAGCATCTGGGAAACCCCACATGATTACAGGGGAATGGACATCACCAGGGGGCAGGGTTGAAACAGGGTCACTGGAACTGTGATGCAGTAATACCTCTTATTTGCTGTGTTACAGAGATGCCCTACTCATCAGCAGCCTTAAGCAAAATATATTCTAAGTAATTCTTTTAGTTCACACTGCCTTCAAAATGGCACAATATTTGTGTCGTATGTAATGAAATAAATAAAGTTAATGAATTGAAATATGCAAAACGATCCAGTACATACACTTGATTTGACACAATGAGCAAAATATCCGTGATCCTCAGAATATAAAACAATTGCATTCAGATATTATCAGCTGGAAGAACAATTAAACTCTCATCTTGTGAAATATTAACTTAGTAGCATTTAAGTTTTGCTGAGTTAAAAGCAACCTGCAGGTCAAAGAAAAACAATACCTTAATATTTATCTAAGATGTGGAAATAAACTCATCATGAACTAAAAGAAAGGTAACATCAAAGGCATTTTTTAATGTGAAAAGGATTTAAAACTTGAAACTGCACCATACAGATATTGGCATTTGATTATTTAGTAAACTTACATCTAATTTTTTTGGTGATTTTATGAGTACCAGTAATCATAAATGGGTGTTAAGAACTGGTAGAGCTTATTATTAGAATTACTAACTACTTTCTAATAGTTAAACACTTCCATATGATTACTCACAGAGAAAAACATTTCAAGGCTTTGGAAGATCCAGACTTCCCATAGGAAAATGAAAATTGAAGTACAATTCTTTTCCTTAGCCTAAGGTATCATGGGATGTGAGCCAGAATGTACAGAGAACAATCTACTTTCACAAATTGCTGGACTTAATAATGCCAACTGCCTTTGTGAATAATTATTTTCCAGAATAATAGCAAGATATCAGGCAAATATGCAATCACAAATTTGTAAGATTTATGTTTCAGATGTAAATTTTGAGTCATTTGTGAAGCACATAAACACATTGTCCAATTGCTGTAAAAAATTGTAAAACCTTGTGTAAAAATTGAGTTTTACCACAATAGCAATTTAATGTCTTCATATTATAGAAAATTTCCAGTGTTGCTAATTGATCTGTAAAAAGACTTGCATGGATAAGGTATTCATCCAAGTATGCCAAAGCTGCCATCATTCTTGAAGATCCCCTCAGGAAAATATAAATCACCATTTTAAAGAATAGTTTTCTTTTGCTCTAATCATTTAATTACTTTTAATAGATTTCCTAATAGAATTTATTTGATTCTAGCCTGTACTTGTCGAGTACCAATCAAACATGCCATTTACCCAAACAGTGCTATAATAATATAACATGTCTGCCTAAAGCCTCCAGTGCTGTTTTCCTTCAAAAACCTCCAGTGTTGTTCTCCTTCTCCCATTGACTATTCCCTATATTGCAATCAAAAGATAGAATGCTGCGTGGGGTTTTGCCATGACTGACAAATAAATTTTCTAACTCCTGTGTATGAAGAAACATTCGGCAGAAATGAAGTGCAAAAGGAGGGCATGTATCACTGTAAAATGACTAAAAGATTTAACATTGTATTCAGAAATTTTTGCTAAGGCTGCAATCATCAAGAGCAGTCGCTTGATTGACTGAGGTTTAAAAAGAGCTTGGGGGATTTCTGAACTTTTCAGCATACAGCAATCATAATAGTCTATTAGGCACTCAGCAGAGGCCAATCATAAGAGGTGAGGTGTGAGTGGCATGACCATTGTGTGAGCGGACAGTGTTAGAGTGGTCAGGCTTTGGCTCAATAGGCTTGGGCAAGTACAGGCAGATGTTCCAGTAAGTTTTTTTCCCCTCTTTCTTTGTTTATTAGTACATAGTTATTGGATCCAGAGTTAGTGGTATGTTCCTTGTGTCAAATGGTGAGACCTCCAGTCTCCTAGATAACCATATCTGCACTAGGGGAACCAAGCTGTAGCGCCTTAGAGACCATGTTAGGAACTGGAGCTGCAGGTTGATGACCTCCGGCTCATATAGGAGAATGAGGAGATGGTAGATAGGAGCTATAGGGTGGTAGTTACACTGAAGTTGCTAGACACAGGTACTTGAGTGACTGTCAGGAAAGAGAAAAGGAATAGGCAGACAATTCAGAGTACCCCTGTGGTCAATCCCGTCAGTAATGATTATGCAGCTTTGGATACAGTTGGGGGGTGTGGAAAAACCTATCAGGGGAAGCCAAAGGTACCAGGTACCCAGCACTGAGTCTGCCTCTGTGGCTCAGAGGGAAGGGAGAAGATGAGGAGTGAGGTGGTGATAGGGGATTCCATAGTTACAAGAGCAGACAGGAGGATCTATGGATCTGGAAGAGACAACTAGATGGTAGCTGCCTCCCAGATAACAAAGTCGGGGATGTCGTAAATTTGGTCCACAACATTCTAAAGGGTGAGAAGAGCAACCAGAAGCTGTGCTAACATCAATACCAATGGCATAGGTAGGAAAAGGGAGGAGTCCTAAGAGAAGGTATAGGGAGTTAGGTAAAAAGCTGAAAAGCAGGACTTCCAGGGTAATAATCTCTGGATTGCTGGCTGTGCCACGTACCACTGAGGATAAGAATAAGATGATTTGGCAGATGAGTGTGTGGCTAAGAAATTGGTACACAGGGGCAGGGTTTCATATTTCTGGATCATGGGTGTCTCTTCTGGGGAAGGTACAGCAAGATCTGTTCAAACAGGATGGGTTACACCTGAACCTGAGGGAGACTTGTGCACAGGTTTGCTAGAGCTATTGGGGAGAGTTTAAACTAATATGGCAAGGGGATGGGAACGAGAGCGATAGGGCTGAGGATGGGGTAGTTGGTGTACAGATACCATAGACGCAGAGTGTAGTGAGACTCTGAGGAAGGACAGACAGACAGACAGTAGGGCAAAATTGCCCTCAGTGGGAAAATTTGAAGTGTAACTTGGGGGCAAAATTAAATGTGGAGATAAATACAAGACTGGTGTTATATTATAATGCATGCAGTATACAGAATAAGGTGGACAATCTTGTGGCATGGTTAGAGATTAGCAGATATGATATGGTGGGCATCACTGAGCTGTGGCTGAAATAAAATCATGGTTGAGAGCTTAACACTTATGGATACGTATTGTACCAAAAGGACAAACAGGTGTGCAGAGGGGTGCTGTGGATTATTAGTAAGAAATGAAATAAAATATTTAGAAAGGGGTGATATAGGATAAGATGATATAAAATCCTTGTGGGTATAATTAGGAAACTGAAAGGGAAAAAAGTCCCTGATGGGAATTATATACTCATTTTCAAACTGCAGCCAGAATGTGGGATACAAACTGCAACAGGATATAGAAAAAGCATGTAAAAAGTATAATGTTACATTAGTCATGAGGGATTTCAATATGCAGGTAGACTGGAAAAATCAATTTGGTGCCTGATACCAAGGGATGGAATTTGTACAATGCTTACAAGATGACTTTTTAGAGCAGCTTGTGGTTAAGCCCACTATGGAAAAGACAATTCTGTATTGGGTGTTATGTAATGAAACAGATTTGATTACAGAGGTAAAGGTAAAGAAACTCTTAGGAGGCAGCGATAATAATGTGATAGAATTCACCTCGTAGTTTGAGAGGAAGAAGATAATGTTAGATGTATCACTGTTATAGTGAAATAAAGGAAACTATAGGTGCATGAGGGAGGAGCTGGCCAAAATTGATTGGAAGGGAACACTAGCAAGGATGACAGCAGAACAGCAATGGCTAATGTTTCTGGGGGATATTTGGAACATGCAGGATAGATACATCCCAAAGATGAAGAACTATTCTAAAGGGAGGATGCGGTGATCGTGGTTGACAAGGGAAGTCAAATTCAATAAAACAGGGCATATAAGACAGATAAAATTGTTGGTAATTTAGAGGATTAGAATGCTTTTAAAAACCAAGAGAAGGCAACTAAAAAAGCCATAGGAGAGAAAAAGATGAAGAGTGAATGTAAGCTAGCTAATAATATAAGAGGATACAACATGTTTTTCATTTAAGTTTTTTTCAGGTATATGAACAGTAAAAGAGAGGCACAAGTGGAGACTGGGGAGAAGTATCTTCACTGTAGAAGACACTAGCAGTATGCCAGATGTTTGAGAGCTTTAGAAGACAGAGTGAGTGTAGATGCTATTACTAAGGAGAAGATGCCTAGGAAGCAGAAAGGTCTGAATGTTGATAAATCACCTGAATCAGAGAGACTATGGCTCAGGGCTTCCGAAAGAGGTACCTAAAGAGATTTATATATATATATATTATATAGAGAGTGTGGGGGGGGGGGGGGAGAGAGAAAGATGTAACACTGAATAGTCCCTTTCGGCCCTTTGAGTCTGGCTGCCCTGATATATCCATAGCCTAATCACATCACAATTTACAATGAACACTTAACCTACCAACCGGTACATCTTTGGTCTGTGGGAAAAAATCAGAGCACCCCAAGGAAACCCAAACAGTCCCATGGAGAATGTAAAAGCTCCTAACAGGCAGCAGGGCAGAGAGATTTTGGAGGGATTAGTAATGATCTTTCAAGAATCACTAGATTCCGGAAAGGTTCCAGAGGTTTGGAAAATTGCAACTGTCACTCCACTCTTCAAGAAGGGAGGGAGGAAGAAGAAAAGAAATTATAGGCCAGTTAGCCTGAGTTCAGTGGTTGCGAAGATGTTGGAGTCCATTGTTAAGGATGAAGTTTTGGCATACTTGGCGGCAGATATTTTCAAGGAAAGATACTACAATGGATAGAAGATTGGCTGATTGGCAGGAAGCAAAGTGTGGAAAAAAGAGTATAAAGGGACGGGAATCCTTGTGAAGGATTCCCTAAGGATTAATTTCAAAGGTTTGTTTTATTATCAAAGTCTAAAACTCTGAAATTCTTCAATTCTCTGGCCATGAAACCAAGAAAGCAAAGAAAGACAGCACGATCATTAACCTCCATATCCCACTTCCCCATAAAAAACAACAAAATGGATCAGGCACATCAACGCCTAAATCCTTCCTCACACACGAAAACCTGCAGGCTGAGTCATTGGCACAGAAGGCAAATGCAATGTTAGCATTTATTCTGAGAGGACTAGAATATAAGAGCGAGGATGTAATGATGAGTTTTTACAAGGTCTTGGTCAGACAGCACTTGCAGTACTATGAGCAGTTTTAGGCTCTGATCTAAGAAAAATGTGTTGGCATTTTAGAGAGGATTGAGAGGAGATACATGAGGATGATTCAGTGAATGAAAGGGTGAACTTATGAGGAGCATTGCATGTCTCTGGGTCTGTACTCACTGGAGTTTGGAGGAATAAGGTGGAATCTCACTGAAACCTATTGAGTATTGAAAGGCCTAGATAGAATGGATGTGGAGAGGATCTTTCCTGTGGTGGGGGAGTCAAGGACCAGATGGAACAGCATCAGAATGAAGGGACGTCCATTTAGAACAGAGATAAGGAAGAATTTCTTTAGCTATAGTGTGGTGAATTTCTGGAATTCATTGCTAAAAACAACTGTGGAGGCCAAGGTATTGCATACGTTCAAAGCGGAGGTTGATAGGTTCTTGTTTAGTCACAGCATCAAAGGTTACGGGGAGATGGCAGGAGAGTGGGATTGAGAGAGATAATAAATCAGCCATGATGGAATGGCAGGGCATAATTGATGGGCTGCATGGCCTAATTCTTCTCCTATGTCCAATGGACTCATGGTCCAAAAGAAAGTGTTTGAAAGAATTGGTCACTGTTTGTGATTTTATGCTTGGCAATTTGTTTCAGCAGAGATTTATATGTGTCATTGTGGGTGTGTATTTTTTGTGAAAGATAATACCTCAGCTTCCTCCTTCTTTGCAATCCAGGCAACAATACTGAAGCCTGTTTTCTCTCATTTGCAAGACACTGTAATTGGGTTGCAAATCTAATCTTAGCTGCCTGTCGCAAAGGAGCAGTGAAGGAAACGTGTTATTTTCATTCATTTGTTCTTGTGATATGAGGGGTTCACTGGTATGGTTAGCATATTGTTTTGCCCTTCTTTGAATGTGGACAATTCCTTTCCAGCCAGAGATGCTGCTGAACCAGTTCAGTTCTCCCAGCAAACTGTTTGCTACCCCAGAGTGCCGATGGGACTCAGACCCTATAGCAGTGAAGAGCTAGCAATGTATTTCCCAGTCAGAAAAGAATATGGTCTATTAGTGAACAGCTGCTGTTCTTGCCCTTTTCTTGTAGAAGACAGAGGTTTGGGATGTGCTGTCGGAGTAGTAGGATAAGTAATGGCTGACAAAGAGAGAGGAGCTTGCGACAATGAAAATGAATATAAAAAGATGCAGGAGAATAATGCTGGATATACCAGAAGCTACTGTCCGATAAACATGGAAGCATGAAGGAATCCTGAATTACTGGTGCACACAACTTTCTGCTCAGCTGCTGGATGGACTATTGAGCTCAGTTTGTTGCACTTTGTAACAGAATCTTCTGCATTATAGCAGAGAGGATTGATGAAGGGTACATTGGCGCACTCACAATCCCGACATCAGCAAAATAGGGCACTAGCCACAACCACTCATATCCCCATCCCCATAAGATCTTGGCCTGATTCTTCACCCTCCCCAGTAGTCCTACCACGAAATATCAAATCAATCCTCTAAACCCCTGAAGGCTTTGACCTTTCTACTTCTCCCATTTCCCCAACCCACCTAAGACCCAAACACCTGGCATACTGCTAGACTTTAATTTTACCTTTACCCCACCTGCCCTGCCTCCTTCAAGTGCCTGTTCTTCTGTCTAATTCTTCCAGTCACCAGGTGCTTAGGGTGACTGCAGACAGACCTGACCATCAGAATCTGATCCACACCAGAGCTTGGAGTTTGCCCTACACCTTGCCCTGCACCATGCTCCAGTCTTTGCTGACACTTTCTCTACATATGGAAACGTGCAGCAGCCTTTTAGTTGCTCTGAATCCCTAAGTCACAATTCCCATTTGCAGGCACATAACAAAAAACAGACCTTAACCCACAGGGACACTGATCAACCTGACTGAACTGGAATTTTGGCATTTATCTGGTCATGATTACATTGTTATTTTTGGGAGATTACTCTGCACATTTGACTCATGCAGCCTCCACATTGTAGCAGAGAGAGCACTTAAGAATTACACTGATGGCCTTAGGTTCTTCTGGTATTGTGAAAGGTATTTTCTTGATGCAAGTCTTTTTCCCTCAGCTATGAAATACAATATATGGATGACTCAAATCAAATCCATTCATTAATCTTCTCCGATGCTGAATACTATGATATTGTCAAGCTACACTTGACTGCCACATGGCCGTCTGAACTTCCGCAGAAGATCGCACTGGAATGTGTCCTTTCCAAGTTCTTGCTTTTTGAATCTGCTCCAGTTCTGGTCTTCCTGTGACAACTTTACTGCCTTTCTTAGTATCTTACAGGACAGTATCAAGCAATAATTTAAAGAAAAACATACTTTGGAGTTACTCAAATTTTTCCAGTAAAATATTTTGATCAAAAATGTATTGGAATATTCTCTATTTCCTTAGAAGTTTGTGAATATACAGTATGACAGCTAAAACTTTGACAACTTCCATAGGTGTATGCTGATGACAGACACTGGATCCAAACTATTCTCATTGGGTTTGGTTGGATAATCCTGCCCATATTTGCCATCTGCAGTCCCTGCCGGCCAGCGCTTTTTTCTAATGCAGTCGGCTATCCAAGCTGACCCTTTGGACATGACAGGCAGCTGGCAGGCAGAAGGGTCTCCAATGGAAAAGTAGGGCAGTGTATCCTGAGGGCATGGCCCAGAACAATGCAGACATTGGAAGCTTGCTAAAGGTGGTGGGTTTTTAAATGTCTCAGATTGAGACATTTAGAAACTTTTCAACCAGATTTAAATATTTTTAAAAAATCTTTAAATGTGATTTTAAAAAATAAAAGATAGTTAAGCAATAATTAAATAATTAGTGAATAAGTAAATAATTGAACTAAGTAGACCGTAACCCCAATCATCCTGTTTCACAGAGTAGCAATCTCATTAAAATGAAGAGGGCCCAGTTCCCATGGCTGAATTTCCTGACATAAAGCTGATTGCAAGGTGCCTTCTCTCTTCAGTAAGTCAGTGTTCCTCTGCTAAGGTCATGGTGAGTTTAGTGGTGGAGCACTGAGCAACTGCAGAGGTCAGAGATATCCTGAGATATGAATGGCAGGTAGTCAGCCGTTTCCTTTGAAACCTCAATCAATCAAATTATTGGAGATCAAGTAACTGTTGCTTAAATTATTGACAGAATGCCAATGACTTATGACTGTATTGCTCAGTTTACAGGTGCCATAATAGAGACCATTGAGCTGCCAGAGACAGTTGTGTAACTTCGATTAAATCATCCAATACTTGATCAAATATTATTGCATTTTTAATAAATAAAAAAAATTGAAATTTGATTTATCAAATATGCCATCACACAGTAATTAATGTGGCACAAAATTGTCACTTCCATAAATAAAACATAAGTGAAATTTCACGAGATGTTATTTAATTATATTGAACTGTCTGCTGCTTATCACATAAATTGCTTGAAATGTACAATACATGTACCATTAAGCCTTAGTTATCAAAAAGTCATTAATTTAATTCATGTTAGCAGTCTAATTTTCAACCTGATTTCATGTCTGCTGTACAAGGAATGTATAAATCTTTTTGTTTGTTAACCAAAACGACATTACTCATACTGTTACCTTTTTTCAACCCATATCTAACTTTAGTAGTTTGAACAAAGGTGTATTTTCAAAAAAACTGGTTGCAATGTCAATTGAAAATTGTTGACACTAGAATCTAAAAGTTAAAGCAAAAGGTTAGCCCCATAATCAAAGAATTTCACCCCCACAAAGATAATTTTAATTTTGGATGTTTGTATAAAATGTGGAACTTAAAGATCTGGAGTGATATCTCAATGAGTCACTGAATATATTTCTCAATCTCTACACTGCTATCCAAGATCAAAATTAATTCCATTGTGCTTAAAATTTGCTGGGCTTTAGCTACCAAGATGGAGCTAACAGAGATGGCCACAAGCAATAAATCCTTTTGAAATGAGAAATCTGCAAGGGTAGCTTAGTGCTGAGAGGTATGGGGAAGTTAGGGATGCACGGTGGCCAACGAAAGGTATGGACTAAAGTTTCCTTCCCAGGAGTGATGTTCCATTAGTACATAGCTGTAGTTAACTCTAATTCCCTCTCCTCCACGACCTCTCCAGTTAGCTACTTATATCATTTGAAATGCTGGGGTTCCCAGTGCCAAGAGGAAACACACCACTTTGAAGTCCAAAAAGTTCTAAGGGAGTAATGCATGAAGTAGAATTGGAGAGAGAACCGCACCCAATCCACCCAGCATTCTGGGAAGGGCAGACATTGTTTATACTGTATACCACCTTACAGATATCCTGTGGAATTGCATAGGATGCCTGCCAAGGAAAATACTTGTCTTCATAAGTTGATTGATGTGCACTCCTGTGCAGCACCAACAATTGAACAAACCATTGACAGTTCATTGAATTAAAATTAACATTGGGAAAGTCAATGGGATTCTCTTGACATAGGTACTGCTACAATATTTTTTTAAGAAATCAAGGCAGTAATCCAGTCCAAAGTTGTACTATAATGTAGGTGATAATTCATCAGTTAGTTTTACATATCTTAAAGTTTTTATTTCTTCTGATTTTCATATAAAAGCATGAGCATAATGGGTTGATTCTTTGTTATCAATTGTTTTACATTGCTACAAAGTCAGAATTACTACCATAAGGTAAATAGTGTGCCACGGTAGTGGAGCAGTTAGCACAAGCTATTAAAGGTCAGGGCATCGGAGTTTGGAGTTCAGTTCTGATGTCTTCTGTAAGGAGTCTGTATGTCCTCCACATGGGTTTCCTCCAGCTATCCGAAGGTAAAGTGTTCCTATGAAATTGTTTGTAAGCCAAAATGTCATAAAGTGTCATTACTTTATATGGGAAAAATTTTTGTGTGTTCCCAGACCCAAAAAATTAACCTACCAAATCATACCAAATAACACATAAAATCTAAAATAACACAGACATATAGTAAAAGCAGGAATGATATGATAAATTTACAACCTATATAAAGTAGAAATATTGTATGTATGGTGTAGTTTCACTTATCAAAATCAGGAAGACAGTGAGCCAAAATCAATTTGGAGAAAAAAAATTGGCACGTACACACATGTGCATGTACACTCCTACGCACGTTCACACATACATATGTACACACATGCGCACACAACGGCCTGCACAAAGCTTCATGATCATTGTAGTATTTCTCGAGGTAAACACACATCGTCTTTTTTTCATAAAAGTGGAAATCCTCTTTGGTTAGCGAAAACAGGTATTAATGTAAGTCTTTCGTAACAGTGAGCTGTCATAAAGTGAACATCGGAAAAACAGGGCCATCTGTACTGGTTAGTAGGTTAATCTGCAACATGGGGCAGATGAATCCTGGCATTGTTCTGCAGGCTGCGGACAATAATTCTAAATATATCTCTTTCGAATTACTCACGCTACATTCTGCAGCATGTCATTACCTTTTAATCAATGTACTTTTAAATCAACTTAATGATCTACAGACTTTATGTTCTTTTGAAGCACTCAATGGACCAAGCAGGAACGGCCATAAAAGGACAAAGATTCATTGTCATGGCCAGAGGAAGGCCGGTGGGGGGGAATGGAGACTCCAAGCCAGGCTGAAACACAGAAGGATGAGGCTGCCTGGAGCTAGGACCTTGTTAGCAAATGTGCAGTCATTGGAGAACAAAATTGAGGAGTTGAGACAAGCTTGCTGTATCGGAGAGAAATAAGAGATTGCTGTGTACTATGTCTGTGTGAGATGTGGCTTTTACTGGGCACACCAGATACAGCAATCAAATTGGAAAGCTTCTCGATTTACCATGTGGACTGAACTGCTGATTCGGAAAAGGCAAAAAGGTGGAGGTGTGTGTTTCATGATAAACTCTCAGTGGTGCTCCGATATGGCAGTTTTGTCGAACACATGCTCCCCTGTTAAACACTGAATGATCAAGTGTCATCCATTCTATTTACTATGTGATTACTCTTACATAATCCTGACTGTATTTTATGTACAACCTGTGGCCAACTATAATCAAGTGCTTGAGATACTGCATGATGCATCTCCAATCAAGAAACAGTTCATCTGACACATTTAAAATCATAGTTGGGGATTTCAACCAGTACTGTTTAAAAAAAACCCTGCCCAATTACCATCACCATATAATCAGTAGTAGCAAAGATCCCAACATACTAAACCACATTAGAACAAGATAATGAATTCCTACCATTCCATGTCCAGACTCATTTCAGTATATCGGATCAGCTGTCCTTCTCCTGCGTGTACACAGGCAGAGGATAAAGGTCAAAGCTCCAGAGATTAGGAGAACAAAAAGGTGGTCACAGGAGGCAGAGGAGTGGCTATAGGATAGCTTTGAGTCTGTAGACTGGTGTGTATTCAAGGATCTGAATGAATACATCATGGTTGTCACAGACTTTATTAAAGTGGTTGTAGATGAGTGCGTCCCCACAAAATCATTCAGAGTCTTCCCCAATCAGAAGCCCTGGATGAACTATGAGATCCACAATCTGCTGAGGTCCAGATCAGAGACATTCAACCCTAGTGACCAAAATAGTTGCAAGAGGTCCAAGAAGCCACCTCATGGGCAAATGGCAATTCCGGACTAAACTTGAGTCAACAAAGGATGCTCGACAATTATGCCAGAGCATGAATATTATCACCTCTTATAAAATTCAATCAAAGGACATAAGCAACAACCAGGCTTCGCTTCCAGATGTGCTTATTGCCTTCTATCCTTGCTTTGACTACCAAAACATGAACTCCCACTACCCCCGGATGATCCAGTGACTTCAGACCCTGTGGACGACAAGCAAGGAGCCTTCAGATGGGTGAACCCCTGAAAATCATTAGCCCAGATAAGGAACCTGGCCAAGTACTTAAAACCTGTGCTGATCAGCTGGCTGCAGTGTTCAATGAGATCTTTAATCTCTTGTTTCAGCATTCTGAGGTATCCACCTGCTTCAAGTAGGCCTCAATTGTACCAGTGGCTGAAAAGAACATGGTGACCTGCCTCAATGATTATCATCCAGTAGCACTTACATCCACTGTGATGAAGTGTTTTGAGAGGGTGGTGATGAAATATATCAACTCCCGTCCGAGAAGTGACTTGGATCGGTTCCAATTTGCCTACCAGAGCAACAGATCCACAGCAGATATCATCTCATTAGCTCTTTACTCAACCCTGGAACATCTGGCTAGCAAAGATGCACACATCTGGAAGCTGGATATCAACCACAGCTCAGCATTTAATACAATCATTCCTTCAAAACGAATCAATAAGCTCCAGACCTTGGTCTCAATACCTTCTCGTGCAATTGGGTCCTTGCCCTCCTCACTTGCAGACCCCCATCAGTTTGGATTGGCAACATCTTCTCCACAATTTCTATTGATTCCATGGCAACACCCTCTCACTCAATGTCATCCAGACCAAGAAGCTGATTATTGATTTCTTGAGAAGAAAACCGGAGTTCTCATTAGAAGATCAGAGATGAAGAAGGTCAGCAACTTTAAATTCCTTGGGGTTGTTATTACAGAGGACCCATCCTGGGCCCAGAACGTAAGTGCAATTATGAATAAAGCACAACCGTGCCTCTACTTACTTAGGAGTTTGCAAAGATTTATAATGACATCTAAAACTTTGACAAACTTCTATAGATGTGTGGTGGAGAGTATATTAACTGGGTACATCACAGCCTGGTGTGCAAATTCCAATGCCCTTAAGTGGAAAATGCTACAAAAGGGAGTGTCTAAGGTGCAGTCCATCATGGGGAAAGCCATCCCCACCATTGAGTGCATCTACACTAAAAGCTATCACAGGAAAGCAGCATCATGGCCACCACCACCTAGGGCATCTGCTCTTTCCACTGCTGCCATCAGGAAGAAAGTACAGGAGCCTCAGGACTTACACCACCAGGTTCATGACCAGTTATTACCCCTCAACCATAAGGCTCTTGAGCTAAAGGGGACAACTTCATTTAACTTCATGTAGAAATGTTCCCACAACCTATTGACTCACTTTCAAAGACTCTTCATCTGATGTTCTTGATATTTATTAATATTATTATTATTTTTTGTATCTGCTGTTATGTATCCCGTAACTGGATGACTCACCAGCAAAGATAGAGAGGTCCGTTGGAGTCTGATGGCACTATTTTCGAACGTTTTATTCATAAAGGGGGCACAAAATTAAGATTAAACCACACATTCAGAACATATACATCGGCAAAACTCAATCTAAAGCGTGGGTATAGCAATAATCATCATTAAGAAATAATCTCGACTGTTGTCTAGGGGAATTGTCCGTTGAGAATATAAAAGTCACTCAGAAGTCTGCAGCCTTCAGTCTTTCTGGGGGAATCGCTGGGTTTCACGTGTTTCAGAGAGAGTGAGGAGAAAACGGGAAAAACTTGCCCAGGTCTTTGACAAAGCAACACCGTTGAATCAGGGGAGCTTTGTTTCCCTGTTATTAGTTCGAAGTTCTTCTCGGTATTATCAGCCACCTGCTCCCCAGGCAGAGAAGCTACAGAGCGCACATGGCTTTTGACTGGCTTCCAGCTATCACGGGAGCGTTGAGCGATCGAGTCCTTCTGGTGCGTCTCTCTGGGGTACCGCCTTCTGCAGTCCCCTTTTATCTTGACTTGCAGAGTTGTAGATGTCCATCAAAGTAGGGTGATGCAATCCCCACCCAGTTGTCACGTAGCAGGGTCATGCCCTCAGCACAGGTGTCTCTAAGAGCCATGGCCAAAACCATTACATTGTCTCTCATTTGCCTGGGTCCGAGACCCGAATTAATAGTGCTCTTACGATTCTCCGGAAGGAGGGGGCTGCTCCCGCCCCTTCGGCCCCTCAGAGCTGTGGTACATTCATAACACTGCACAGTTTGTTATCTATTGTGCACTGGTTGAACTCCCAAACTGGTGTAGTCTTTCATCAATTCTGTTAGGGTTATTATTCTATGAATGTATTGTGTATGCCCACAGGAAAATGAATCTCGAGGTTATATATGTTGACATATATGTACTTTGATAATAAATTTACTTTGAACTTTGAACTTAATTAGACATTGTAAATTGTCCTGTGATTAGGCTAGGGTTAAATCTGGGATCAATGGGCAGCATGGCTTGAAGGGCCAAAGGGGCTATCCCGCACTGTACCTCCATATTAAATAAATAAATGTCAAACCAGTTATGTAACAAGATTGATTTTGTAAACAACATGGCCATAGCTACAGAGATTCTTACTTCTTATATGGAGTTTGTGTGAAAGAAAAACAGTGAATCCTGCCGAACTATCAAATTTTAGAATATAATTTCTTTCGAACGTTGTCTCAAAACTAGTGAAACATTTGGGATTCAATGAAAAATCAGGAATTTAACAATTGCAAAATCAGAGCTATTCCCGACAAATTGGGATGACCAGAAAAGAAATTTAGGAACAGAGGGACACTGATGTTTAGAAAAGCTTGAAGGTCATTACCATATATATTCCCTTTCATCTTTGTTAAAAACTTTCAGGGTACATACAATGATCTGTAATGCGATATTGTCAAAGATAGTGTTTCATTTCTGTGGAGTGTATTAAATTATAAAGTTTAGCCTTTATACCCTGCATTATGGAATAGACCCATCTCCTGGTTTCCAAGTGTTAGCTGGACATGTTTTTTTAGGAACCCTTATTGTAATGTATAAGAGAGCAAGGCTTGAAAGGAATGATCTCCACAGTTTGACAGTACAGTATATTAACAACCATTTTGTATGCCTTACAGTGAAAATATCCAGTAGAGCATTTGAGGGTGAAATTTGCCAACAAAACTGATTTAGCTGGTGAAAAAAAATCAAATGAAATGCATTACCGCCTTCAATGTAATTAAATTTCACAGAGAAGTGTGATTTGTTCTATTTCAAATACTTTATTAGCTGGTATGCTATCTTGGAGTTAGATTTCAGGCAGAAATTACTTTCCTGCCTTATATGTCTCAATTTGTGTGCTGAGAACATCTGTGTTCTTCTCCTGGAATCCTGGTTAATGACAAATACATGATTTAGCTAAATAACCTACCAAAGAAATATACAAGCAATAAGAAATACACAAGCTTAAGTTTGTGCAGTATACCTTTGGTACATGTATGAGATTTGATAGTGTAAATCAGTGCCCATTACAATCTGATTTCAAAGGTATTTCAATTGTATCAGAAGCTCTTTCTTTCCGTTGCTGGATGCACCAGCTGTTATCAATCACTTCTGAAGATATTGAAAGAATTGCATTTTGGAGAATACGCGTGGAATGGAAAACTTTAAGAGAAAGAGCAACATTTTCAAGACAGACACTTCTGGCACTCTGTTATGCTCTGTGAGTGTTAGTGGGTTGGGAGAAGGAAACCTGGCATCTCATGTCCCTTGAATAATGATTTCTTTCTTTCCATTTTATTCTTTGAGATGTCCGAATAGGAAGCCCTGTAGCCCTGAAGACTCAGATGTAGATAATGTTCAGGCATGGACTGCTAAAGAACAATAATGTAAGTCCAAAGAGAGAGAAAACAACAACGTACCTTTGTTCACCACCAACGGTAACTAGCAACAACCTGAAGGCTACCATTGATCAGAAACTCAACAAGAACAAGTATTCTGCAATGAACGGTGAGAAGAACATGGAACAGTACAGTACGATGTACTGAGTACAGGAGCATGTCCTTCTGGCTGACCAGGTCTGGACCAATGATTATATCAATCTAAACTAATCCAGTCTGCCTGCACGTGGGCTGAATCCCTCTTTTCCCTGCTTGTTCGTGTTTCTGTCTAAGTGCCTGCTAAGGATTGCTGTTGCTTTTGTTTCTGCTTCCTCCAGCACCCCAGGCATTTGAGGCATCTTAAACAAAAGTGCTCCACTAATCTCCTTAAACTTTTCCATTCGTGCCTTAAACCTATGCCCTCTAATATGTGGCACTTCCACCCTGGCAGAAAGGCTGACCATCTACCCGACCTACATAGCTGTCAGAATAGCTTCTCTACGGTTGTCCCTCAGCTTCTGACGCTTTAGAGGAAATGATACAAGTTTGGCCAACCTTATTTTTAGTTAATGCTCCCTACTGGCATCAAGGTCCCCTTGCTAAAATGGAGTCAATGGGAATTGGGGGGAAAGCCTCTGAAGTTTGGAATCATACCTGACACAAAGGAAGATGTTTGCGGTGGATGAAGGTCAATCATCTCATCCTCAGGACATCACTGCAGGAATTCCTCAGGGAAGTGTCCTAGGACTAGCAACCATCAGCTGCTTCATCAATAACCTTCCTTCAGAAAGGTCAGAAGTGGGGATGTTCGCAGATGACTGCACAATGTTCTGCACCATTTGTGACACCTCAGATAGTGAAGCAGTTTATACCCAAATGCAGCAGGACCTGGACAATACCCAGGCTTGGGATGACAAGTGGAAAGTAACATATGAGCCACACAAGTGCCAGACAATGACCATCTCCAACAAGAGAGGCTCTATCCATCGTCCCTTGACATTCAGTAGCATCACTATCACTGAATCCCCTACTATCAACATCCTGGGGGTTACCATTGACAAGAAACTAAACTGGTCTAGCCAATATAAATACCATGGCTACCAGAACAGGTCAAAGGCTAGGAATCCTGCAGCATGTAACTCACCCCCTGACTCACCAAAGCTTGTCCACCATATACAAGTCTCAGGTCAGGAGTGTTATGGAATACTGGCCACTCACCAAGTTGAGTGCAGTTCCATCAACGCTCAACAAGCTCGACACCGTCCAATACAAGGCAGCCCTTGATTGGTACCCCTTCCACAAGCATCCAATCCCTCCACCATCGATGAACAGTTGCAGCAGTGTGTACTATCTACAGGATGCACTGCAACACCACACCAAAGTTCCTAAAGCAGCACCTTCCTTTCCCAGGGCTACTACCATCTAGAAGGACGAGAACGGCAGATATCTGGGAACACCGCCACTTGGAAATATTACTCCAAGACACTCATCATCCTGATTTGGAAACATATCGCCATTCCTTCATTGTCACTGGGTCAAAATCATGGAATTCCCTCTCTTTCAGCACTGTGGGTGTACCTACACCTCAGGGACTGCAGCGGTTCAGGAAGGCAGCTCATCACCACCTTCTCAAGGGCAACTAGGGATGGGCAATAAATGCTGGCTTAGCTGGCAATGCCCACATCCCGTAAGTGAATATTTTTTTAAAAATCCAGGCAACATCTTTTGAACCTCTTCTGTTGACCTCCAAAGGTGAACCTCCAAAGCCTCCACATCCATTTTATAATGTGGTCTCCAGAACTGCCCACAATACTGTTTTAAACAGCTGGAACATATCTTCTCAATATTTATATTCAATGTTCCAAATACTGAATGCAAACACGCTGTATCCTTCATTACTATCTGTGTACTTCCATTGCCACTTTCAGGGACCTGTTGACCTGAATTCTGGGACCCCTCTATATCAATACTCCTAAAGACCCTGCCATTACTATATACTTTCCTCTCTCATTTGACCTCCAAAAATACATCACCTCACACATCTGATTAAACTCCCATCTGCCGTCCCTCCACCCACATTTTCTGAATGTTTTCTATCCTGCTGTATCTTTGAAAAGCTTCCTCACTCTCCATAACTCCATCAATGTTCATGTCACCTGAAACTTAGGGATCAAGATTACATTTCCATCCATATCATTAGAATACATTACAAACAGCAAGGGTACCAAGGACTGACTCTTGCAGAACGCCACAGGCCATAAATGTCCAATTAGGAATACTGTATATCTCTTGGCCACTACCTTCCTTCTTCTATGACCAAGCCATGTTTTGGATCTACTTTACCAACTCACCATGGATAGAATACAACTTAATGTTCTGAACCAGTTTTCCCTGAAGAACCTTGTCAAATCCTTTACTGAAGTTCGTGTAGACAACATTCACTATCCTACCTTGTCAATCATCTTTGCCACTTTGTCAGAAACCTCAATCAAATTGTAAGAAGGGCCCTAGCCCACACAAAGCCATATAACTCTCCCTAATAAGTCTGTTTTTCCAAATCAAGTAAATCATGTTGCTAAGGATCTTCAATAATTGTTCCCCCATTAATTTAAGCTCACTGGCTTGCAATTCCCTGCAGCCCTTAAACAAAGGAATAGTACTGGCTTTTTCTCCTTGGAGCGACAGAGGATGAGAGGTGACTTGATCGAGGTGTATAAGATGAAGAGAGGCATTGATCGTGTGGATAGCCAGGGCTGAAATGGCTAACACAATAGGGCATATTTTAAGATGCTTGGAATTAGGTACAGGGGGGTGGGGGGGATGTTTGGAGTAAGTTTTTCACACAGAGAGTGGTGGGTGCATGGAATGCACTGCCAGTGAAGGTGGTAGAGGCGAATACAATAGGTGTCTTTAAGAGACTCTTAGGTAGGTACATGGACCTTAGAAAAATAAAGGGCTATGCAGTAGGGAAATGAGGCATTTTTATAGTAGGCTACATGGTTGGCACAACATTGCAGGCCGAAGGGCCTGTAATGTGCTGTAGATTTTTTATGCTTCTATGTTCAGTCACTGATATCCACACTCTATGTGGCAGAAGCTAAAGAGTAATAGAATACTCCCTGAGTTAGTGCAGCTCCAACAGCACTCAAGAATTTCAGAACCATTCTGGAGAAAGCAGCATCCTCAACACATGCCCCATCCACCACTAGCACACTGTAGTTATATTACAGATTGTCTATAACATACACTGCAGGTACTTGTCTCTGTTACTCCAGAAACTTTTCCCAACATAGAGGGACAAATACCACATGATGTGAGAATGCCACCACATAGGGGCTCCCTTCAAAACTGCATGTCATATTGACCAGGAAATATTGCTGGTTCAAAATCCCCAAGAGTATTCTGGGAATATCTTTACCAGAAGGAGGACAGTTCACCAAAATGTTCTCATTTTTTTTTCTATTTTGTTAATTTCAGATTCTGTTCTACTTTGTTTATGAATCTGTAAATTGATGGGAACAATCTGTGGACCACTGACATGAGTCTTAATGGCACTATGCTTCTCACTAATGATAGGAATGTGGAGGGAAGAAAATGGGAATCATGTAGGAATAGGTGATGATGTGTGTTCGATGGTTGGTATGGACTCAGTAAGCAGGACCTGTTTCTATAATTATGACTCTGGCAATAAGATACCAGCAATTAATGGAGTTCATGCCAGTAATACCATATCTTGAAAATGCATTTAAGAAAGTAACATTACATTTTGATTGTAATATATTTGAGAGTTGAGAGTGCAAGCTTCACTCCATGACATGCACCAGTGTTAGACTGACTCATTTATGTATAAAGTCTGCTATAGCAACAGGAATGCAATCCTTTGTCTAGGATGCTAAATTTAGGCTTTTTCTTTTTTTTCTACTTCGTGGTAAACATTAAAGTTATCATGTTGTTAGTTGCATACAAATGTAATGGAGTGCTCGTCAAACATTCAAAGTACATTTATTATCAAAGTGTGCATGCAGTGTACAATCCTGAGATTCTTTTTCCCCACAAACAGCCCCGGAACAAAGAAAACCATGGAACCCGTTCAAAGAAAAAAAATAACCTCCCCCCCCCCCAAGCTCTATGCACAAATAAATTGTGCAAACGGCAAGAAAAAAAACAAGGGAGAAACACAAAATCAAGAGTCCAGGCATATTTCAGTTCAGCTCAGTGTTCGTTATCAGCAGGCCACCATGATTCAAAATAGCAATGAAGAAAAGAGTGACCAGAAACCAGAAACACTTCATAACGTGAGCTACAGAGTCCAGTCATCAAGCTGTGTCAATTAAACCTTGCCCAAGAACTCCAGCATCATCCTCCAACAGCACTGAGGGACAGAGAGACCATCACATGCAATGCCTTCCTCTGGCATCAGCGAACAAGAGGCAGAACACTCACTCTTCAAAGAACCATAGATCATTGCAGAACAGAAATAGGCCTTTTGGCCCTTCTTGGCTGTGTCGAATCATTTTTCTGCCTAGTCCTACTGATCATAATCTCCTTGGTAATTTCAATTTTCCTCAGTGCTTTAGTCAGTAAGATCAGTGAGAAATGGGGTCAATCATGGGCTCATGCCCTGTCGCCAAGCTTCTTAGGCTCCAGGCTGCATGCTTCACCCAAAGCCTCACCTACCCCTCACAGAGACAGTAAAGAGCCAGATCGCTCAATCGGCCTGAAAACATACCTTCAAAAGGTAGATCACAGGCTTCAACAGTATCAGAAACATGTTTGAAAGAAAAAAAAATTGTAAAATAAGTGAAAGAAGTAGTTTGGTGGACTGTCTGGAAGATGTCTCCCTTGGTAGCATGGTTTTCTGGCGCCATCTTCTTCCCAAAATTTGTCCTACCATTGGGCATTTATAATGTTGCTTGTACGCAATTTTCATCCTTTGCCTACTAATGTGATTACTGTAACAACACTACAAAATGAATTAAGAAGCTATAAAAGTGACATCAATGTCTTGAAAAACTTGACAATATCCAAGTTTGGATATTGTGTGGTTTGGAGCCGCCACCAAGCAGGATAGAATCAGACTACAGCGCACAGTGAGGACTGCCGAGCGCATCATTGGAGCCTCCCTGCCCTCTATTGTGGACCTGTACTCTTCCAGGTTGAAGTAGAGGGTGGGGAACATCATAAAGGACTCCTTCCATCCTGTTTGAACTGCTTCCATCTGGTAGGCGCTTCAGATCCCTCCAGACTAAGACTAATAGGCACTGGAGAAGTTTTTTCCCTACTGCGGTCACTTTGCTGAACAGTTAACTGCCGGTTAACTGTCGGCTAACTATTACTTGAATTGCACTACTTGTATGTATAATCTATATTTTCATTTATATTTATCATCTGTTATGAGCAGAGAGACAACATCTGCCGGAAGTAAATTCCTTGTATGTGTACAGGTACTTGGCGATTAAAGTCTGATTCTGATTCTGAAAAGTTCCTTTTTCTATCAGCTGGATGTTCTGAATGTCAGATAAAAGTTAAGTTAGCCCAACTCTAATTAGTTTGGCTGAAATATTGTGTATGATTTTCACTACAAGAAATGAATGGTCTTGATGAAGGGTCTCGGCTCAAAAGGTCAACAGTTTATTCATTTCCATAGATGCTGCTTGAGCTGCTGAATTCCTCTAGCATTCTGCGTGTGTTGCTCTGGATTTCCAGCATCTGCAAAATCTCTTGTATTAAAAAAAAATTAATGGTGTTACATTAAGTGCCTTCAAAAGTAACTACCAGCATTTGGAAAAGAAATCACTGATGCAATAGAATTATCATGATGTGAAATACTCTTAGTAATTTATTCTGAAAGTAATCAGAGTACAAGAGAAAAGTACAAGTACTTTAGTGTTGCCTGTAGGATACAGCACATAATATCTCACATAAATTAACACCTCCTTCATTAATCTGTTGCATCAGCTGTTGACAGCAAAAAAGCTAGCTTGTTGATCATTACCTATCCACGTGTGGACCCTTGTATGCTAGGGCTATATTTCTTAGAGTCCATATTGACAGGAAAATGTTCATCCAGTTTCAGGAATTTGTGCAAATCCCTGGCCCTGTGCTGTGCACTCTGTTTCCAGGTATTTTGCGTTTTGACAGCAGGTTATTTACTTTCATGGCTAAGTCAACATTGGAAGGTCAACAAATCAATGGCCCCCTCACCAGTAATTGATTGTTCATTGAAGGTGTTATGGAAGTATTCTGACAACACTTTCTTCATCAATGAGAACTATGGTACCATTAAGACACACTGTTGATAATATTCCTGATACTTGTAGTCCTTAGATTGCCCTCACAAATTCATGAATTCATAAAGTGAAAAACAAGAAAATAAGGAAATCTGAAACGAACAAAAAACAGAAAATTCAAGAACTTCTCTCAGTAAATTATACAATGTTGATAGAGAGCAAAATTGTTAACAATTCTTAGTCCTATTTCATCATCTCTGATATTTGTGACTACCTGGCCAGGAAACTGGGTCATATTGATTCACTTCTCGGATGGTGGATTTGTCATATGGTGGAGGTGGGGGTGGAAATAAGAAAACTAGACCTAAACACTTGTAAGTACAGAAGAATAAGAGGTGATGTATTTGAAATTCTTAAGGGGCTTGACAGGATTGCTAGGCAACTATGTATTTCCTGATTGAGGTGTCTAGAACTAGGTGCCATAATTTAAAGTTAATAGATTAAGCATTTAGGACAGAAATAAAGAGAAACTTCTTCACAAATTTCTTGGAATTTTCCACCCAAGAGGACTGTGGAGGCTCAGTGATTAAGGATACTTAAGACAGAAATTGTAGATTTTAAATATAAAAGAAATCGAAGAATCTGAGATTAATGCAGGGAAGTGGTGCTAAAGTGAAATACTATCCATGATCTTATTGAATGACAGAGCAGACACAGTGGGCTGAATAGTCAACACCTGTTTTTATTTCTTATGTTACATTCATATATTGGATACTGTAAGGGCGAAAAAACAGATCAACATACACAAAATGGTGGAGGAACTCAAAAGGTCATGCAGCATCAATGGGAATGAACGAACAGTCAGGAGATGTTTCAGTGTTATCAGGTTCCTGATGGATGGTCATGGACTGGAGCGTTGACTGTTTATTTATTTCCATAGATACTTCCTCTGTTCTTCCAGCATTTTGTGTGTGCTGTCCTGGATTTCCAACATCTGTAGAATCTCGTGTGTTTAAATAATTAATTTATGAGAGAAAGTCCTCAGAAGGATGCATAGATGTAGAATAGAGCTTTTATTGAAGAGTTATTTGAGTAGAGGGGTAAAATAATCATACTCCAATCGTATGGGTCCTGGTGATACCTCATGTAGAACATTGTGGGTCTTTACTCTTTATATGAGGAAGATTCAAAGAGAGCAGTGAAACTACCCCAGATTGCTTCCTGTTCTTATTTCTTACCATCTTCAGTGGCATCTATTTGTCTATAACATGTATCCGATGTTGGCCTGCACTTTCATGACCAAACTGTGGTGCAGTAAGATCATGCAAACATAGACCTCATAACAGTTGAACAACTTTCTTTGATTATTCAGCTCTGTAATCATCAGGTCCCAGCCTTTGGACTCTAATATTTGGAATGTACCTTAGATAAATCCTCTTCATGTAAAATGCGCACTTGTAGGGGTACCAACAGCACCTTTACTAGTCCATGAAATCTAGAGTGATCTTTGCTTTTGTCCTCCAATGGACTTCACCACTCATTTTCAGATACTCATCAACTGATCTTGAGCCTTATTTTTGCCCAACATTTGCAAGACTACACCACTCATCTAATGCCAGTCATAACCCCTACCCAACTGATCATCCAATTTGACCACCTGGTCATTTCTAGCCCTAACTTAAATCCAACGTCTCTCACACTTTCATAGAACCCTTAGCCCAAACCTATTTTTGCATTGTATTGACAGTGTGTGTGTGTGTGTGTGTGTGTGAAGAAAAGCCCTCTGAACCCATAAAATTTGCAAGGCCCGCTCTCCTAATGTTGAAGTGCCACTATATTGGCATTCATGTTCTACATTGACTAAAACTTTGAACAAAATGTTTCTTCCCTTGCAATGCATCACCCATGAAACACAGCCAAGATACTACTTCTCTCATCTATGTTTGCTTTGGGAATTACTCTTGATATTATAGAATACAACTTTCTTCCAGACAAGCCTTAGTGTTTTATACTTATTAATCCCCCAATGTCAAGCTTCTTCCCATCAAACAATTCTTGAAATATTGGTTGTGATCAGGTATGTCTTCCTCAATATTGTTGGAATTCGCATCAATATCTGTTTGATGCTTATGTTGTTTTGGCAATACCAGCTAAAAGGCCAAATTATTCCTACAGTAAATAGATTCCCCTTCCTTTGAATTTCATTGTCACATTACTGTAAAAATCAAAAGCAAATTGCCAGTGTTAGAAGGCTACATGCAATTTCACGTGAGTGTAGAGGCATCAAAAAATGAACAGCACAGTAAGTCTAAAATCCATTCTGTTGTCAAAAGACTCCTGGATGGTGTACTGGTGTCATGTTTTCAAAGTTGAATGACTTTCACATGAGCTGCCTGAAAATAAAACTGATGGGGATAAAATGACAAGACAAGGGCTGAAAAATCTGACATGGATCTTGCACAGAGAGCCATATCAAACTTTCACACTCTGCTTATGAGATTATACATAAGAGAGGCTTGTATCATCAATAGGATGTCAGATAGTCACTGCCAGAGATCCTCTACCTAAAGGAAAGAAAGTGCTTTCAGGCAAGCACCAAGAAACATTTCATAACCTCTCTCAAGTGATCTTTTATAGCATTTTATGGAGGATCTAATTTATGAATGTTCTATCAATGAACCTCATATACTTAGAAGCTGCAGTGACTGAGTGGAGGAGAATTACAGAGGTGGAGCTCAAGTACACCATAATTTTCTGAACAGTTACACCTCCGCTGTTAATCATGCAACTCAAGCCATTTTGTTTGCCTAGGGAACTGCAGACAGATCTGAAGACAAATTTGTCTGATCAGGAGATCACAGCTCTTAAAGAGCACATAGATCTGTAGTCTCAGAGCCCTCTTTAGTTTTAAAAGATAAACTACACTTGAACAGAATATTCAAGGGTGGTGACAATATAAAACATGCTTGTAGGGAATCCAAAAGCTCCCAGTGCACAGCAGTGCAAGCCATTCTGTAGATGTGAATATTCTGGCAAAAGTCAAAATGTGAACCAAAGCTCAAGGTCAATATGATCCTAACTGTTTCAAAGTGGTAAAATCACATTCATGTTAGTTCATGTACAATGTGTCATCTGTTAAAGTTTCCAGGAATATATTTTTATACAGGCCATCCGAAGGTAGAGCGTTCTTATGAAACCGTTTGTAAGCCGAAATGTCATAAAGCGAAGAAGCAATTACCATTAATTTATATGGGAAAAATTTTTGAGCGTTTCCAGACCCAAAAAATAACCTACAAAATCATACCAAATAAGACATAAAACCTAAAATAATATGAACATATAGTAAAAGCCAGAATGATATGATAAATGTGTAGCCTATATAAGATAGAAATATTGTATGTACGGTGTAGTTTCACTTATCAGAATCGGGGAGGCAGCGAGTCAAAATCGATTTGGAGAAAAAAATTGGCACGTACACATCTACGCACGTTCACACCTACGCACGTACACGCATGCGCACACAACTGCCTGCACAAGTCTTCACGGTCATAGTAGTCTTTCTCAGGGTAAACACACGTATAAAGCGGGCATCTTTTTTTCATAAAAGCGAAAATCCTCTTTGGTTAGCGAAAACAGGTACTAATGTAGGTCTTTCATAACAGCAAGCTGTTGTAAAGCAAACATTTGAAAAGCGGGGGCCACTTGTACAGTTGTCCATCCATGATTACAGGCATATAAAAATACTAAACTTTGAGTTTAACATCTGATCAGTTAGAGATTGTCTTTGTACAGACTGAATATGAATGATAACCTTTCACTGTGGTACTTTTCAAGGTGTACAGTAGTGCTGACACAGTGAACTAGAATCTGAGCTCTCAAATCCTGTAGCTCAACTGAAATTGGATCTCAGGCTGCCCAATGTCATTGCCAAGAAACTCCGTTGCACCAAACCTTTTTTTTTTCACTTTCATCATTGATTTTCCCTGGAGTGAAACATAACATCCATTTCCAAGTAACACACGCAAAATGCTAAAGGAACTCAGCAGGCCAGGCAGCATCTATGGAAATTAGTACTGTCTCTAGTCTTGCTGAAGGGTTGACTTTTTTCCCTAGATGCTGCCTAGCCTGCTGAATTCCTCCAGTATTTGTGTGTGTTGCTCAGATTTCCAGCATCTGTAGATTTTCTCTGGTTTATGATCCATTTCCAAGTCACCACAATTGGTCTGGAAATTTGATGAGGCACCCCTAAGTGTGAGTCATCCATGATGATTTCTCCCTCAGGAAGAGATAGACATCACCATTCTATGTGCAATGCTGCTTTATCAGGGGAACTCGAACCACTTTGTCTGTAGGGCACATACCAGACAAAGTTGTTTACACATCACACCATCAGACTGGCACAGCTGTTGGGGACGTTATTTACTAAACATGCATCTTTTTGAAATCCTATTTATACTCCTTCAACACCACAATCAACCACATCCTGGTATCCAGGTTTCTTTACCTCCCTGGATTCCCAGACCCCCAACTTCTACAGGCCAATCCAGATTCCAACGGCCCTGCATAAAATTAGCACTTATACCTCAAATTTACTTCAATAAAATCAGTACATGCCAAAAAAAAAATTGGTGAGTGGTTTTCTGGTGCTAGGGCTGCTAAAAATAGCTGTTAATGTATAGCTTTCATTAATATTGATTTGTCCACAGACGTATTCAGAAATTGGTGAAATCACAGACCACCATCTAAATCAATATATAGGTAACAACCCTGTTGAATACTTAGGTCATCAGTCAATCTATACTGCGCTTTAAGTTTAAATTGAACCTGCTAATTGTAAGTTTTGCTTACCATTACTTTACATCAATAATTTCCTGATTTGCAATTTGCAAAAAAATGTTTGAACTGGAAGAGTGGTTACCTTGGAGGTGAAGGGCCTTGAAATTATTTGTCTTAAAGCAATATTTTTTTGTGCAACTTGATGGAATTTTATCAAAAAGCAGTTACTAAGTACGTTTGGATACCTGCAGGCAAGTTCGGAAAGGTTGTAAATTTGCTTCTGGATCTAGTTTTTCCTGACCTGAACAGAGCACAAAATTCCTACATCATTTAGCAGACAATTGGATTCAACCTCTGCAAAATTCATTTGTACTTGCATGACAGATGGCTTCAATGGATCACAATGTGCATAGCAGATTCTGTTGCACTTAACATATTTGACCTTACGAGCAATAGCATTTAGCAACGGGCTGCAAGCACAAACGTGTGGTCTAAGCACTTTGCTTCCTGAATAGTGTACTAAGCAGCCATTTTCTAGGCCATAATACCTCGCCAAATCATGCAAAAGCCTGTGTATGTTGAGAGTGCAGCGCTGACCAACATCACACAGAACAATTGAAAATACATTACATTAACAGCATATCGTCCAAAAGTTCTAAGACCAATTTCATCAAGGGTTTGGAAGTTTTGAAGTTACTTGGTCAGTTGGAAATCTATGATCCATCTGGAACATAACCAGTTAAGTAATGTGGTCCTATCCTTTGTTCTGTTTCCTTGATAATCTATTATCAGTTGTTGGCTACCACAAGTCTCTCTGGGTTAGTTGAAAGACATTCAACCTTCTTAGACAGCTGTGTATAGTTTTGACATTAATTGTAGTGGCTCTTAATAGCGTTGAGAAGGCCATCCATCAAGATCATTCATATGCATCACAACATAAAATCTCTTCTCCACAATAAGTCATATTGAACAGAGAAATAATGATAGGCAGTATCACTCACATAATTAGAACTGACACTGCTATTTTGTTTCATCCCAGCTAAAACTTGAGCACTGAGCAGTATTAGAAATGAAAAGAAAAACAATGGGATTTCTATTTCATCCATGAATCAATGTCTGGCAGTACATCAAGGAGCCAAGTTGTTTCTTTCCATTGTAAATATTCAGATTAATGACCAGAAAACAAAGCTAAGGAAAATAGAGTGGAAAGGGGCCAAAATTCTTGTGTATATGTTCAATGGCATTTGCCACTGCCTAGAAACTGAATTGCAATGCATCTGTTTCTTAAGTTCAAGTAACATAAAGTATGATTTTTACCTGAAATCAATCATGCTAGTAAGCCTAAAATTTATTTTGTTTAATTGATTTTTTAATGCATTTTCTACAACACTACAAATAAAAAAAACCCAAAACAAAGTTGAAAACTGAAATTTCACCAGTCACAAATCAGGATGAGTTGCTCTTTAGTGTTTACTTGGTGCTGCCTTCCAGTGGTGGAAGAAGAAACGGGAACACGATGATGTACTGTCATGTCACTCTGGGACTTGGCTATATATATTTTTTTCTTTATAACTGTATGTTTTTCTGAACTCATAACCATATGTGCTACTTGTGCTCTGTGCAGTGTGCAGCATGCTATAGGTAATGTGTTTTGTACCTTGGACCCAAAGGAATATTGTTTTGTTTGGCTATATTCATGTACAGTTGAATGATAATTAAATTTGAACTTGAACTTGGATTGTTCACTTCCATGTGTGATCAGTACTGGTGTGCCTGACCTTCTCCCCTCATGAGGCATATAACTAAGATTTCATTACTTGTGCAATATTAACTTCCACGCATCCCAACACATACAGCCTCTGTAAAGGTAGATCAGATTGCATTGCCTTGTTGGAAAAGCAGATTTTAAGGAGCACAATGCAGCCGACAGAAAATTTGATTGGCAACTTCAGAATTCACTGCATACTGTTCAGATTCCTTCCAAGGTCCACAGAGTGCTTCCTCCATGATTTATCTCCTAAGATGTTCTTCCTGTCTCAGCAGCAACTTTATCTTTACAACATGACTACAATGACATGGGGCCTCCTTCTTTGGGGCTGGAGACAAAGAGTTTCCCGCCAGTGAATAGTATTCTCCCAGACAATCTTCAGAGGCTCTGAATTGTACCTAGACCTTCTTACTGGTCAATATATGGGTAGGATCAGGATTTCTATACTGATTATAACATGAAGAAATCAATACTTAAGACCATAAAGCATAGGTGCGATATTTGGGCCAATCATTTTCCTCAATTTACTTAAATGGGGTTATTACAGCATCTCTGTGCAAGCGTTAACTCACATAAAAAACACACATGCTGCATAAAAATCATTTTCTTCTCGATCTTCACTTTGAGTAAATAGTAGTGCACAAACTATCTCATTATGTCTACTGAGGACATGAAATTTCCTTCCACATTGTTCCATTGTGTGAGATTCTCAGACTGCTCTATCTCCCCTTGTTGGTCTCTGTTCATTGCAGGCCTGACATCCGGCATATGAGACCAACCCTCTGGCATTTAACTCATTTGAATGTCCCTGCTGTCCTCTCCAATAATACCAACTTTGTCTGATGAATATCTTCCAGTCATATTCCAGAGGCCGCTGAAAGGCTATGAACTGTCATGTCTGGTTCTGGAAATGATTTTGCCACTTCTTTTGCAAATCAATCCTAGTAGAGTAACTTTACAAAGGAACAGAATGACCTACAAATTTTCTGTCCCAGAGCACGATCACCCATAGTGAAGTGATTGAATCGAAAAATGAGTAAGAAACCAAGTTTTAATTTCCTTTTAGCTTTATTTGACACCATCTTCCCTTTCATTATTTTCAGAGCTGAAATTAATATTTCCTTTTACTCCTCAGTCCTATAGATATGCCTTGAATAGAAATATATTATAATTCATGAGACTTATTTAATATATCTAGCACTTACTTCTAATACAATGAATTATCAAAATTATCAGAAACTGCATTCCCTATACACCGCGGTGATTTTTCTTGTAATGTCCTCAAGTAACAAATGATTTTCAGAAACTACTGCAGTCAAATAGTTTGATTCTGAATGTGAGCAAAATCATTTCATGAATTAATACCAAGCAACCTTGGGATCCAAGTTGACAGTTCCCCGAAAGTGGTAATGCAAATAGATACAGTGGTAAAAAAACTCATATGGCACCTTTGCTTTTATCATTCAGGGCAATGTGAAATTAGTCTCTAGGATTCAAGATTCAAATATATTTATTATCAAAGAATGTATAAATTATACAACCTTGAGATTTTACTTGCTCACCGGTAGCCACAAAGCAAGAAACCTGAAGGAACCCAATTAAAGGAAAAAAGAATAAAAATAAAAGATCGACACTCAATACACAGGAGAAAGAAAAAAAATACAAATCATGCAAACAATTGAAGTGAACAACAACATTTTGAACAAAAATTGAATCCTCAGATCTGAACCCTGGAGCAGCCCAAAGTAGGCCAAAAGCCTTAGTTATTAGTTCACCATGTTAGCCAGCATAGAGCAAAGCAGCTGGTGCAGTCTTCATAACCTCAGCACCAGGGAGAGAGGAGTGACCATCACGGAGAATGAGCAAATTCGGCTCTTGCCTCCAATCTAGGCTGGTGTTTTAATTGTCTAAACATCTTATCATACCTCATGCTAGGAATTGGGCTCCACTGAAGCGAAAGGCTCTGGGCCTAGACCACTCTGCTCAGTGACTCACTTTGGGCCCAGATTTCACTGTTCAGCCTGAAGCCACTCTCAAGCTCTCCAAATCAGCTCGGCGCCCAGTGCAATCCAACTCGCACTTAGGCCAGTTGTATGGAAGCTGAATCTCCTCTGCCCAGGCCAGAACTTCTTTTTTTGGCACACAGAGTGATCCACCCTCACACCTGGACCAGTCATACAGGCATTGGAACTCCACCTACAACAACTCTACAACACACAATCTCAGCTCATCCTCTGAACTCACCTCGCCATCATTCACCTCTTCACTGTTTGCAGCAATAATTTACCACAGATTACCTCAGTAAAGTTGCTTTTACTGATGTTTTTAGTCAGATTTCTTATCCTTTTAATTATCAGAGAGCTGCCACACACTTTCATAGTGCCATCTTAACCGGAAGGAGCCATACCATGTAGAGCTAAATTATGATAGATCTTCTTAGGAAAGAGATGCAACAGAGAAATATCTGTAAGTACCATGTCCTGTTATAGGAAGTGTTATGCGATTCTATCTTGTAGCCCTTCTGAACTTTGCATAAAAAATAAAAGATACCCAATCTACTGATCTCTCTGATTAAAATGCCATGCTAAAGTCTGTGCACTTATGGATATACTATACGGTCCACTAAAAGCAAAGGGATGGAATGAAATAGAAAAGGTGATTTTAAAAAAACTGAAAATATAAAAGTGGAGAAAATATGTTAAATGAATATTTGTTTCCATAATGAATCTCTCACCATTTAGTCATGAAAAGCAAATGTCATAGTGCAGGCACCTGCACACAGGTCCCAGACAGACCCTTCAGTGTTTATGCTGAGGGAATGTTGTTCCAGTGGAGGTGCCAGTTTTTGGACAAGAGGTTTAAACAAAGTGCTTTAACAAGCGAGAGGGAGAGGGAGAGGGAGAGGGGGAGAGAGAGAGAGAGAGGGAGAGAGTGAGAGAGACAGAGAGAGATATGTGCAGGTATTGTGATATGGTAGGTACTGACAGAATATGTCCCCTAGTGGAGTTGTCAAGAACTACGTAATTTCAGAATAACAGGTCTCTGCTTCATCACAGAGGTGAGGCAGAATTATTTCTGTCTGACGTTTGCAAATCTATTGAATTCTTTACACTAGGTAACTGTGGAGGTGGAATCATTGAATATATTCAAGGCAGGAATTGACAGACAGAAGTACACAGTGCCCACTTTATAAGGTACCTCCTGTACCTAATAAAGTGGCATCTGAGTGTATGTTCATGCTCTTCTGCTGCTAAAGCACATTTAATTCAAGGTTCGATGTGTTGTGCACTCAGAGATGTTCTTCGGCACACCACTGTTGTAAAGTGTGGTTATTTGAATTATTGTCACCCCTTTCTGTCAGCATGAATAAGTCTGATCAATCTCCTCTGATCCCTCTCATTAACAAGGCATTTTCACCAACAAACCTGCTGCTCCCTAGATTTTTTTTTTGTTTTCCATGTCATTCTCTGTAAACTCAGGAGAGTGTTGTGTGTGAAAATCCCAGGAGATCAGTGGTTTCTGAGATACTCAAGCCAACCAATAATCATTCCACAGTCAAAGTAACTTAGATCACATTTGTTCTGAACAACCACTGAACCTCTTGACCATGCCTGCATGCTTTTATGCTTTGAGTTGCTACCACATGATTGGCTGATTATATATTTGCATTGACGAGCTGGTGTGCTGGTGTACGTAATGAAGTGGCCACTGTATGTAGGGAGAGCAGAAAGGGGTGTAGAGGCCAAACCTAGATCTGCCAGGAACTTACTGGATGGAAAAACTGACCGACTTGTCTTTCTTCTTATGATGTCCTCTATAATGAAAATATAAAATATATGGATAAGAAGAGTGTCTAATTTAAAACAGTGTGATTGGCAGAGGCACAACTCAAGCATTGGTGATTCAACTCATTGCTTCATACACAAGACCTTTTTCCCTTCAATGGAAGACAAGCAAAGTATAAGATGGGTTGTGATTTGCTAGAGGCTATTTTGTAGAACCCATCAAGGCCAATTTATATTCAGAAAACTACTGTTACCTTGCATACAATTCTTGGCTTCACATGATTCTGAAAGTGTGTTTTTGTATCGTGAAGATGGAACATTGATGTTGTGAAATGTCGTGATAATTAATGTTAAAAGTTAATTTATTATTTAAGTACTTATACATCACCATATACAACCCTGAGATGAGATCCATTTTCTTGTGGGCATTCACAGTAAATATGAGACCTCTGGTACAAGAGCCTGATGGGTGAGGGATAATAGCTGTTCCTGAATCTGGTGGTGTGGGTACTGAGGTCCTGTACCTGCTTCCTAATGGCAACAGTGAGAAGAGAGCATGGACTAGATGGAGGGGGTACTCGAGTAATAATGCTGCTTTCCTGTGCCAGCATTTCATGTAGATGTACTATATGGTGGGGAGGGCTTTACCCATAATGGACTGGGCTGTGTCCACTACTTTTTGTAGGCATTAACATTCTGAGGGATTGATGTTTCCATACTAGGCCATGATGAATCAGTGCACATCTATAGAAGTTTGTCAAAGTTGTAGATAACTTGCCACCTCTTTGCAAAAGTCTATGGAAGTAGAGGTGTGGTTGTGCTTTCTTTGTAATGGCACTTACATGCCGGATCCAGAACAGATCCTCTGAAATGATAACACCAATGGATTGAAATTTGCTGATCCTTTCCAATGTTGATCCTCTGATGAGGACTGGCTCATGGACCTCCAGTTTCCTTCTCCTGAGGTCTATAATCAGCTCCTTGATCTTGCTGACATTGAGTGAGAGATATTTGTTGTGGCAATACTCAGCCAGATTTTCAATCTCCCTCCTATATGCTGATTTGTTTGATTTGACCAATGACTGTGGTGTCATTAGAAAACTTAAATAAGGAATTGGAACTGTGCTTAGCCTCACTGTCATAAATATAAAATGAGTAGAGCAGGGCACCAAGCACACAGTTTTATGGTGCAACTGTGCTGATGATGATTGTGGAAAAGGTGCTGTTGCCCATCCAAACTGATTGAGGTCTGCAAGTGAGGAAATTAAGGATCCTGTTGCACAAGGAGGTATTGAGGCCAAGGTCCTAAAGATTATTGATAAGTTTTGAGGAGATGTTAATGTAGAATGCCAAGTTGTAGATGATAATGAGCATCCTGATGTATACATAAGAACATAAGAGATAGGAGCAGGAGCAGGCCAATCAGCCCCTCAAGCCTGCTCCACCATTCAACAAGATCATGGCTGATCCAATCATAACTCTAGTTTTCACCGAATCCCACAAGGCAACAGTGCCAACCAACAGGGCACCATGCCGCCCATTTTATTTTATTATTCATCCCGCCCAAACCCATGTGATCACCCAGGGGGAAAAAAACAATTTGCCAATTGAGGAGAAAAAATCTGGAAAATTCCTCTCCAACCCATCCAGGCTATCGAAAACTGGTCCAGGAGATCACATGGCTGATCTAAACCTAGCCTCATGTCTACTTACCTGCTCGCTCACCGTATCCCCTAATGCCATTTTTATCCAGGAAAATGTCTATCTCCGTTTTGAATTTATTGAGTTTAGTAGCTTCCACAGCTCTCTGGGGCAGTAAATTCCACAGCCCCACTACCCTCTGAGTGAAGAAATTTCTTCTCATCTCAGTCCTGGAACGGCATCCCCTTATTTTAAGATTATGCCCCCTAGTCCTAGTTTCACCCATCATTGGGAACATTCTCCCCGCATCCACCCGATCAAGCCCCTTCATAATCTTATATGTTTCAATAAGATCGCCTCTCATTCTTCGGAACTCCAATGAGTAGAGTCCCAATCTACTCAACCTCTCATCATACATCAACCCACCAATCACCGGAATTAACCTAGTGAACCTTCTCTGCACTGCCTCGAGAGCCAGTATGTCCTTTCTTAAATATGGACACCAGAACTGCATGCAGTACTCCAGGTGTGGTCTCACCAATACCCGGTACAACTGCAGTAAGACCTCCCTGTTCTTATACTCCATCCCCCTAGCAATAAAAGCCAGCATTCCATTGGCCTTCTTGACCACCTGCTGCACTTGCATACTAACTTTTTGTGTTTCCTGCACCAGGACCCCCAGATCCCTTTGCACAGAAGCACTTTCCAGTTTCTCTCCATTTAGATAATAACTTGCTCTATCATTTTTCCTGCCAAAGTGCAAGACCTCACACTTGTCAGTATTATATTTCATCTGCCAAATGTCTGCCCAATCACTCAGCCTATCTATGTCCCCCTGCACCTTTGCTGTCCAGATGTTCCAGGGTTGAGTGAAGAGCCAATGAAATTTGCCATTCTGTTGTGATATTACCCAAATTGGAGAGAATCCAAGTCACTTCTCAGGCAGGAGTTGATATGTTTCATCACCAACCTCTCAAAGAACTTCATCACTGTGGATGTAAGTGCTACTGGACAATAGTTATTGAGGCAGGTTAACATGTACTTCCTAGGCAGCGGTATAATTCAAGGTTGCTTGAAGCAGGTGGGTTCCTCAGACTGCTGAAGCGAGAGGTTAAAGGTATCGGTCAACACTCCAGCTAGTTGGCCAGCACAGGGCTTTAGTATTTGGCCAGCTTCCACATTTGGGCCAGTTGCTTTCTATGGATTCACCCTCTTGAAGGATGCTGGTACCAAAATGTTTCTGATTTTAAGCTGATATTTTGAATATTTATGAGCATTTTCTTTAGAATGTTTTTAAAACATCAGGATAGGTTATAGAATAATATTAATTAATTATCTGAGCAATTTAATGTTTTAAGTTTAGTAAAGCCATTTACATATTATGGAAGTAATCTTCTAGAATTGTGTAATGTGAATCATTAGGGATCAATGAATTTTGTAGAATATTGTTTTAGCAGCATCAATTAATACAAGTGGTCTTTGGCAGAGGGAGCTGTGTAACATGCTGAGCACAGAGGATATTGCAAAGGGGAGTAATTCATTTAATTTGGAGGGTAGGCATTGAATAAAAGGACATGATTTAAAATTAACATGCCTGAAGCAAGAGTGAAGGTTAAGATTTATTTCCCCTACTGATCTGTGGAAAGTTGAAAAAGGTTTCTAGATAATATTCAATTGATTAATGGCTTTGAAAGAAAAGAACTAGATAACTAACCCAGTTAGGAGGATTATCAAATATCTGCAGGAAAAATTGTTATAAGAACATGGTTAGGGAAATATTCCTTTGCGCAAGCAATCTGATTTGTTAAGGATGATTTTTAACTTGGTCAGTAATCTATGGACTGGGATTCAATAAGTACCAGCCCCCATACATCATTGGCGATGGAAGGACTGAGCCACATGTAGAGAGAAAGTACCCTGTTAAACATAAGTCATAGTGAGGCAGTCTTAGATATGTTGGCAATACGGGGACTTTTATTTGGTAATGGAAATATTGCTCTGAACTACTATATCCTGCTGAAAATAAAACACTGATGTTTGGATGATGGAATTGATGGCTTTGTTGCTAAGTTTGCTGACAATACGAAGATAGATGAAGGGGCAGGTAGTTTTGAGGAAATAGGGAGGCTACAGAAAGACATAGACAGATTAGAAGAATGGAGAAAGAAATGACAGATGGGATAGCATCAAAAAGTGCGTGGTCATGCACTTTGGTGGAAGAAATGAGAGGGTAGACTATTTTCTAAAAACAAAATACAAGAATCTGAGGCACAAAGGGACTTGGGAATCCTTGTGCAGGATTCTCCAAAGGTTAATTTGCAGGTTGAGTCTGTAGTGAGGAAGGAAAATGCGATGTTAGCATTCTTTTCAAGAGGATTAAAATATAAAAGCAAGGATGTAATGTTGAGACTTTATAAAGCAATGGTGTGGTCTCACTTGTTGTATTGTGAGCAGTTTGGGGCCCCTTATCTTAGAAAGAATGTACTGAAACTGGAGAGGGTTTAGGTGGATAGATTTTTGATTAGTTGGAGCATGAAAGGATATGGGGAGAAGGCAGGAGATTGGATCTGAGAGGAAAAGTGATCAGCCATGATGATATTGCAGAGCAGACACGATGGGCAAAATGGCCTAATTCTGCTCCATTATCTTATAGTCTTACAGTTTTATATTTTCCCTGAGCTCTTCTGTAGTCGGGTTGGTTCCATGGTGCTTCTTTGTTTCATGACTGCCTGTGGGGGAAGACAAATTTCAGGGTTGTATGCTGCGTTTATCTTGCTATTTCATGTTCTTGTTATTTATTGCTATTTATTGATATTTGCATATTCATGGTTTGTTGTCTTCTGCACTCTGATTGATCTTTTACTGATCCTGTTGCAGTTACTATTCTATAGATTTGCTGAGTATGCAATCTTAAGGTTGTATGTGGTGAAATCTATGTACTCTGAATGGTAAAATTTATTTTGCCTACGTAATTTGATAATAAATGCACTCGGAATAGTATGTCTTTTGTTCTAATTTCTCTTTTTGACTTCCACTTAAACCACTTCTGGACAGATCAGCTGTGATTACCAATTGTATACCTATCTCTCTTAGATGGCTCCAACAGAGTTTGTGTTTGTGTAATTTGGGCTTCACTCTAATCTCTGTTTGTCTCTCCATGACTCGACCCTTTCTGCATATGTAAAATGCAGAATTATATATTGTTTTCCCATATAGCTAGTTCTGATAAAAGATCATCAACCTGAAACATCAATTAACTTTCTCTTTCCGTATATACAGCCTGGCCTGCTAGGTATCTCTAATGTTTTCTGTTTTTATTTCTAAACTTAATCTCAGCTTGTCACGTTTGTAACTTCTCTGCTGAAAGACCTGGCTCTTATCTTCAAACCAAGTTTCATAGCCGCAGCCTCCACAATTAGGAAAAAGGCTTCATTTAAAGGCTCAGAACTTCCCAGAAGCTGCAGCTGTCTCCTCCCCTGAGCTGATCTTCCAGCAGTTCTGAAGCTGACTTCAACTTGATTGGCATAATCCTGATTACTGTAGTGCCTTCCAGGTGTAGGCCACACAAAAATGCTTTGACAGATGGTTAAACCGCCCGCAAGCTGAACTGCCTGTTCAATTTCTTAACTTGTTTCAATGTTTTCAGACATTTGGAAACATCAAAACTATTAAAAATAGAATCAACTATAAAGACACTTAACATCAAAAAACGCTCAAAAGTAGTTGGCTGTTTAAATTATCTAAATTGATTTAAAATGGAAATAGTTTGAAATTCATTGCCCTCCTGTGAGCCATTCGATCACTTGGAAGTGAATGTGCTGGCTGAATCTGTGCCAGGTCCAACCTGATGTGAGTTACTTCCACTGTGTATCTCAGTGCAAGCTACAAGAAACTGACACCTGATGAGGAGCCCAGTATTATAATTACACACAGCATTGAAATGGGTGAATACAGGCTGCCTCATTGCGTGCATCTCCCCTGAAATTTCAGGCCATTTATGTTTTCTTAATTTGAAGTATGAGACCAAAATACCTTCCTGAAAGGCAGTTTAATCTTCTAGCACATACCCTAATTAATTTGCCAGAGGTTTTAGTTATTAGCATCATTTAAGAGTATAGGAGGAAGAATTATTATTTAAGTATAATTAATTACTGAGTAGCTCAGCTTTGACTATTTGGTTGGGACTAAATTATCATGAGTTCATAGTGACTGAAGAAAGTAAATAGCCGCTAATAGTTTTAAGTCAGAGTCTGCGGGCTCTGCTGGGCCACCTACCTATTGAACACCCACTGTCCAGAACCATGGAATCTCCCAGCCATCACACTAGTGGGTGACGCAGTTTGCTGGATGGTGGGAGGTGTCTGGCTGCGAAAGCCGTGGGGCTTGTAACTCAGTCCGTGTGCTGTGGTGAGGAAGTTGCTGTGCTGATTAGAACGGGAATACAGAACAAAACAGTAACATTACTTAGATTGTGAGAAAGGAATTACGGTGATCAGAGATCAGTTACGACAATGGTGCCTTCAGCTAGGTATGAGTTGAATTGCGTGCTGTGCCAGACCAGCAGGCTCTAGGCGGTGCAGGTTTCAGTTTACAAACGGAGTGCCACTGTAGCGTTGCAGGCTATTACAGCTTGGGGGCACTCGGAAGTTCATATCCGGTGCCGTCCCGTAAGCGGTCCATGCAATGCCTGGGCTTTTCCCCGGGTGCTCTAGTTTCCTCCCACAGTCCAAAGGTGTACTGAGTAGGTTAATGGGTCGCTGTAAATTGCCCTGTGATTAGATTAGTGTTAATCAGGTTTGTCCGGGGTTGCTAGGGCAATCGGGCTCCAAGGGCCGGAACAGTCTATTCCGCGCTGTATCACTAAACAATTAAATAAATAATTTTCCTGTGTAGTACCAATTTATTTAGTATCTTACTATGTCGTATTCTCTTTGCATGTTATTTGATCTGGAAATAAATTTAATCTAAAATTAGCAAAATATACAGTCTCAGATTGCTATTGAAAACAGCAATTGCTATAAGAGAAACACAGACTTTAATCTGCTGGATGAGGTAAATTGCACTGTAAATATCTCTGAATGGATGATTCAGTTTGGATGAATAAGGGCATCCTGCCACAGGATGGGCATCTATGACTTCATTCCAACTGCTGAAGAAGGGTTCTTTTCCCTTGCGACATAGAAAATTCTGAGTGCCATTAGTACCCAGTTAATGAAAAGGAACCAATCCATCCAGAGTTGAAAATTTATTTTAGAGTAAGATCTATTTCACAGTATCATATTATGAGCAGGACGTTGATCAATCATTGGCTTTGCTACAGACAGGATAGTCGGGGAGAGCAGCTGTAGGAAGCAGATGCTCTTTTGCATGAGAACAAAGATGATGGAGCCCTCTCTTTGATTACGACACAAAGTGAAATTGAACAAATGCGTACATCTGCATCTGAATTTCCCACTGTTAGAGAAATAGGAATGAACGAGGTCTGCCCTAGATACAAATAGGACCGGGAGTAGATCACATGGCTTGTCCAGCCTGCCTGACTGTTGAATAAGATCTTATAATGTTTTCAGAGCATTTGAGCAATCGAAATATTTCTTGATATACAATTTGAACTAGTAATACTGCAATGTATATATATGTTTTCCTTATCACACTCTACATTTTGCTGATCACACACAGGTCTTCATCTTGCAATGAAACATTGTGCATAATATATGGGAAACACTTGTTTACCTAGTTCCATCTGAATGCACTGTGTAATGATTTGATAAGTATGAACAGCATGCAAGACAAACTTTTCACTTTGTCTCAGTACATCAGATAATAGTCTCCTTTCCACTTGTGTACTGAAAATGATGCTAAACAATCTTGAATCTCAAATTTTGAATAATGAACCAAATCCAATTCCAATTCCAATTCATGAGGGATCTGTAATTCAGAACACACACTTTTTCCCTGGATTTATCTCTAAATTTCATTGAAAACAATTTTTAGAAATCTGATATTTCCCTCTTGCCTCATGCATAGCACTAATGCCAGCAAGAATTAACCCACCGGCATCCACAGGTGACTTATCTGAGTGATAGTTCTTCATGTCTGAGCTGATCTAATGTATGTCTATGGATTGTTGCTATTATTACTCTCTGAACTTTGTGACGCATCTGGTTGCAAATGATAAATAAATCTTCCTTGTCTTTTCTTTACCATTTTGTCTGCTTTTGTTTTACAAGGCTAAGTTGCTAGTTCAACACTCAACCCAGCACAAATGGAAAGTAAGCAAGGAGCTGGCCAGAATTGAGCCTGGAACCATTAACGTTAAAGTCCAATTCTGATGACACTACACCACTGGCCAGCCAATGTACATTGATTATTTAGCTACTAAAAGCTTCATAGCTGAATTCGTTCTTGTCTTAGCGATATCCAAATGTGAATTTCTAGTGAGCAACCTTTTAGAAGCAGACACCCTGACTTAAGTTTTCCATTCAGCAGCACAGAACCATTGCGATCACTTACAATGTCCTTATCGCAGTACAATTAACAACATAGCACAGAAAATCGTAAAGCATCAGCCATTCTCAAAATTGGTAAATTGGTTTATTATTGTCATGTCAACTAAGGTGCAATGAAAAACATTGAATGCACACACCCATACACAACATTTCATCACATCTGATCATCAAGGTGGTACAAGGGAAAAAACAGTAACTCTTACAGTTGCAGAGAAGGTGCAGTGCAGACAGTGCAAGGTGATGACGAGGTAAATTTTGAGGTCAAAAAGTCCATCTTATTGTACATGCAGTTTATTCAATAGCCTTATAACAATGAGGTTGCTGTCCTTAAGCCTGCTGATATGTGCTTTCAGGCTTTTGTATCTTCTGCCTGATAGGAGGGGAGAGAAGAGAGAAAGGGTAGTTACACTTCAATCACTCATATACTTGTAACTAGAAATACTGATGGGATTAATTACATTGAGAATAATTTGATGTTTACTTTAACATATCATAAGTTTTATTTTGTGATTTTTTTTATATTGGATGGACTCCTACTTCTGGCAAGTTGTGGCAATATCCTCCAGGCTGTCCTGAATTTAGCTCTTATTCCTTGGAGTTTGCATCAGCCAAGGTAAATTGAGAGCCCTGAAGTAAAAACAGTAGATGCTAGAAGTGCACCACTTGCAGACCGTATCCGTGGAAAGAGGAAGTGGGCTAATGTTTCAGGTGAAGTGCCCTTTGTCAGACATGTGAGACAGCTGATCAGATGACTTCTGCACGCACTATTCAGAGAAGCATGGGATGGGATTTGCTGCAGACTCAGCCTCCCTAGCTCATCGGGAGCTTGCTAGGTTTGCCAAGAATGCTCATTGCCTCTAGGCAAGTGGCAGATGCAGTGACGCCCAAGGGTTGATTGGAAGTACGGAAGATAGGAAGCCTAGATGGAGACTGGGACTGGATGACTGGAGGCCTGGAGTTGGAAGACTGTCCATGAGTGTCCGTGTCCGTGTGTGTTGGGGAAGCTTGTTTTGCTGTTCTCATTTTGTTGCTTCTTGTGTTCTGTGTTATTTTGGAGATCATTGTGGGCATGTTATTTTGGTGCCAGAATGTGTGGTGACTTCCAGCTAATATACATGACTTTACATTTTTATAGACTTAGACAGCACAGAACAGACCCTTCAGCCTGTCCATAGGAACCAGTTTCCCCATCCAAGCTCACTCCATTTACCGGTGTTTGGCCCAGAACATTTGAAACTCTTGCAATCTATGTAGCCATCCAATTTGTTTTAAAGGTTGTAATTGCACATGTCTCCCCAAACAAGAGAACATCCACAGATGCTGGAAATCCAAGTAACACGCACAAAATGCTAGAGGAACTCAGCAGGCCAGGCAACATCTATGGAAAAGAGTACTGTCAATGTTTCAAGCTGAGACCCTTCAGCAGGACTGCTGAGTTCCTCCAGCATTTTGTGTGAGTGTACATGCCTCAGTCACTTCCTCTGGCAGGTCTTCCATGGACATACCGCCGTTTGTATAAAGAAATTGTTCCTCACAATCCAACTTTCTTACTACATCATTGATATAAATGTGCACCACACCCTCTGGCAGCTCACCATCCCCCTTGAGAATATCCTGTGATCATTCCAAGACGTCCTCACCCCTAGCATTCATGAGGCACCACACCCTTCTGGCATCTCTTCCTTGCCCACTGAATCTCCTGTCTGTACCCCTAACTATCAAAGTTGCAAGTCCCCCACTGAATCATAAGGATCGCTGGCACACGTCTACACAAAATGAGCTGAACATCTCATGTCTCTATAGCAAGGATATACACAGCATCTCAAACAGTACACACTCCACTGCTGCCAAGTAGTGCACAAGGCAGTGTGACAGAGACTGCCAGCCCAGCGTAGAACTCATTAGTCAAATCTGAATCTACAGAACTGCATGAAACTAAATTATGCTTGTCCTCAGGGACTGTCAAAGAAGATGAGACGTGACAGGAGCTTGGGTAAATGCTGTAAAATTTTACTTGAACTTACCATAGCAGAGCTAACAACCTATAACTAGACTTATTTCAGGAAGCAGAGTAATTGGGTATTCTGCTGCAGAGGTGGGTAAAGATTTTCTTTCTCGAACATGACAAAGATTGTACACTAAAATTTTAATATTGAGCCTTGATGGCACTTGAAGTGATTTTTGTAAACACAAGGATATCCTAAACATGAGAGTATCTGCAGATGCTGGAAATCCAAAGCAACACAAACAAAATGCTGGAGGAACTCAGCAGGTCAGGCAGCAGCTATGTCAATCAATGAACACTGGCCTTTTCAGGTCAAGCCCGTTCTTCAGAACTGAGAGAGAAGGGGGAAGATACCAGAACAAAAAGGCAGAGGTGAGGGGAAGGAGGCTAGCTGGAAGGAGATGGATGAAGGCAGGTGGATGGGAAAGTTAAAGAACTGGAGAAGAAGGAATCTGGTTGGAAAGGAGAGTGGACCATAGGAGAAAGAGAAGGAGGAGGGGACCCAGGGGGAATGATAAGCAGGTGAAAAGAGGTAAAAGGCCAGATTGGGGATTAGAAGAAGAGGGGAGGGGTAGGAATTTTTTTTTACCAGAAGGAGAAATCTATATTCATGCCACCATGCAAGATATCCTATTAGTTATCTAGTATTTTGGCAAAACAGCTTACAACCATATAACCATATAACGATTTTGGCACAGAAACAGACCATCATGGCCCTTCTAGTCCGTGTCGAATGCTTTCTCTCACCTAGTCCCACTGACCCGCACTTAGCCCATAACCCCCCCCCCCCATTCCTTTCCTGTCCATATACCTATCCAATTTTACTTTAAATGACAATACTGAACCTGCCTCTACCACTTCTACTGGAAGCTCGTTCCACACAGCTACCACTCTCTGAGTAAAGAAATTCCCCCTCGTGTTACCCTTAAGCTTTTGCCCCTTAACTCTCAACTCATGTCTCCTTGTTTGAATCTTTCCTACTCTAAATGGAAAAAGCCTATCCACGTCAACTCTATCTATTCCCCCTCATAATTTTAAATACCTCTATCAAATCCACCCTCAACCTTCTATGCTCCAAAGAATAAAGACTTAACTTGTTCAATCTTTCCTTGTAACTTAGGTGCTGAAACCCAGGTAACATTCTAGTAAATCTTCTCTGTACTCACTCCATCTATAGTACAAATTAACTATATTTCCTGTTCCTGTTTGTATAGTGTTTCCTACCCTGCTAATTTAATCAAACAAGGTATTTCTGACACATTCGGATCACCTGTATTTCAATGTTTCAAACATGAAGTCATAGCTTTAAGTTGTAGGTACTTAACTTTTTTGAGGCAGAGAATCTTTGCATTAGTGGGAATTTATTGTGTTTAACTTTCTGGTTTAAAATTACTGATGTGACTTTGAACAATTGAAGTATCAATTGTTTCAAGGAAAGTAATCCTGGAGCAATAAATCGTGCCGTTCCCAAGCCACCAAACAGCTTCCAGTGCTATTATTTTCTATTCAAAAAACAGCAGGGACAAAATTACAGCTAATTAAGCTAATTTGTGATCACTTTTGAGTTTAATGGAGGGACAGTTATGTTAGTTAATATTTCAAATTTTTGGCAAGACAAATGGCACAGGAGCCAGAAAATGTCTGAAAATTGTGATACCTTAATGCATGCCAAGTACAATAGTGAACATCACATCTTACATTATTTCTTGGGAATATTAACATGCTGCTTTCTCTTTTTAGAGATAAAAAAGTTAACATGATGCTGTAGATGCACCGTTATAATTTCTTGTAACAATCTGCTGGAGGAACTCATTAACAATGATGAGGGCAAAGGCATTCTTGATATTTCAGGGCAAAACTTTTCATCAGAACTAAGAGTAGAGAGGGGAAGTGGGCAGTATACAAGGAAAAGGGGGAGTTGTGAGACAACTGCCAAAATTGACTGGTGGTTCAAAGTGAAGTGAAGTTCACAGCGGGGAGGCAGAGCTGAAAGACATGGGCAGGTGGATGATGGATGGAGGTAGAGGAAAAAAGGGGGATAATGGGGAAACAAATGAAGTGAAATTGACAAACAGACAGACATACTTTATTGATCCCGAGGGAAATTGGGTTTTGTTACAGTCGCAACCAACCAAGAGGGGATGGTGAAGGTGGTGGCAGCTGCTGGAGGGTGATAGGCAGGACCACAAAATGATTATCAGTGTTGGAATTGATAAATTAGGGAGGTGAGAATGTGAATTGTTAGGATCAAGGTGAATAGAGGATGGAGCCAGTAGCAGATGGAGGAGGGAGGGAAAGCCTGTGGGAGAACCCTGTGTGCAATGGGTGGATGGAAACAGGAGGGGAGAGGACTGAAGATGAGTAGTGGAGAAGTGAAAAGTGGTGGAGAATGAGAAAGAAGACAAAAATGGAAGGACCAGAAAAGGAGGGAGGAGGGAAACCCACCAGGGGATGGTTACAAAAGTGGAAAACTCAATATTCAAGCCATTAGGTTGTGGATTATCTAAGTATGATATCTTGTTCTTCCAGTTTAATGATGGGCTTCCATCACCCAATGACCATCGATGAATTGGTCGATGTGGGAATGGAAGGGAATTGAAATGGCACATAACCGGGAGCTCAGTATAATTTTGCATCAGAATTAATTTGTCCATTGCATCAGCTTTAATCCTCTTGAACTGTTTGTAACTGGGTGCAGGGGAGAAGACAGAAAAGATATAGTAAAGCCAATCATTTATCTTCATTGCTGCTTCACAGTCTCATTCCACTGTGTCCCAACCCTAATCGCACAGCCAAGGAATATACAGATCAGGTCCTTGATGTCAGCAAAACTGATCAGCAATATTAGTTGAAGGTCAGCATTAAGGACCAGTCAGCCCCTTCCAAATAATGATTTTGAAAAGGGAAGTGTGTGAAAGAAAACGCCAGCAGTACAACCTCAGTATTCAAACTTGAGTTCACTTTGCTTCTGTGTCACTCCTTCCCAGATTGCCTCCAGTGTTCTCTCTCCAATTCACTGGAGACTTCAGGTATAAAACTCATGAGAAGTAACTTTGCACATTGGGAAAACCAGCATTCTAATGTGAAAGATCAGCAGGTAGTTATGCACATTTATGGGGGTCCCTGTGCTCATCAGGAGATATCGCTCCCAGCCTAAATTGGCATTACGGTACAACCGACTCTTTAACTTGTCTTGTTTTCCCTGGAACATTGATACTTAATCAGCTCTCTCATACAGCATCCTTTGTCTTCGTAAATGTCTATGATCATCTGCGATCTTAAGAAGAAAGGCTCAGGTTTGTGTCTACTTTGCTCAGAGGGGTTATGATATGGTGTTTCTCAGCAGCATGGATGACCCCAAGGCCAGGAAACTGCCAAAATATTTCATCAGTTCTCCTATGATTCACCCAAGTGCAGGTGTTCCCACACTGCGCTCATTTAGCTCAACCTGCTCAACCTCTCTCCATAACTCAGTCCCTTGAGTCTCAGCACCATCCTCGTAAATCTCCTTTACACTCTTTCCAGCTTAAAATTTCTTGCTGAAGCTGTTACAGGCATCATATAGGAAAACACAGCAACTCTTTTCTGGGATGATCACTAGAAGTCACTTTGATCATGGGTCACACACAGTGCTAGTTTACTGATATTAAAATATAATAAAGCAATTTCTCTGCTGAGACGTTCCATACAACATATTCACCATACTGTCCCATTCCCAACTCACTGCCCTCAAACTGATCACTGGTTCCCATCTTCTGCGCTACATCCTATTTCACTTTGACAATTGCACCTAAAGTGTGCCAGGAAATGTTATTCATCTGATATCCATGAAACTGCATTGTCATAATCACATCTAGTTTCATCATCTTATTTAATTTTAATCTGAAATATTCCTGAATAGGTTGCAAAGATCATTCGCAATCAAAGGCAATCAGCCCTAATCAGTCTCATTTCCAAGAAACATTGTGCATTAACATCAGGGAAAGGATGAATCTAAATAATTCCAGAATTAATAGAAAACTTTTAAAAAATTAATTTATAATGTATCTTGCTGGCAATGCTAGAATTGCTAATCCAATACAAAATTAATGAATCTCAGTAGATAGTGATTTCACCTCTGAGTTATATGAACAATTCAGCTGTTTACTGTCAATATCCTAGAGTGCACATTTTTTGTGTAATCCATATCTTTTTTTATCTTTGTGCACTATTAAGGTTTTATATATATACTTTTTGTAATTTGTGGTACTTTATTATTATGTATTGCTATATAAAACAACAAATTTCACAACATATGCCAGTGATCTTAAACCTAATTCTGATTCTAAAATCAAGGGTTTTCAGTTCCTCGTGCTGTAAGATTGGGCAGTGTCTCACCTTTGTCAGCTATTGTTGATTTGCTATTGGAGCATTGATCACCATATCATGAACTGCCCTCATCTGACTTGCTCATAAAGAAATGGGGTAGATGCCCATTAAATTAAATGCAGAAGTCATATTTGAGCTTTTACTCATTTTCTCACCCCAGGTTTCTTTGTCCTGTGGCTGACTATAAGGAGGTATATATAGTATACAAACTTTGAGGCGGCACAGTTAGCACAGTACTTTACAGTATAGGTGACCGGGGTTCAAATTTCATTAAGAAATTCGTAAATTCTCCCTGTCGGGTGTTCTGTCTTCCTCCCACAGTCCAAAGACATCCTGGTTGATAGATAAATTAGTTATTGCAAATTGTCCCATGATCAGGCTAAGGTCAAATCAGGGGATTGTTGGGCAGCCTGGCTCGAAGGGCCAGAAGGGCCTATTCTATGTAGTATCTCAAAAAATAAATCAGTAAAATTTGATCATTAGAATCATGTTGAGTATTACTGATATATGTCATGAAATTGGTTTTGTTCTATGACACAAGTACAGTGCGAGGCATAAATAACAAAATATAGATTACAATAAAAATAAGTAACATGCATAGTACAAAAGGGAAATAGCAAGATAGTGTTCATGGTTTTGTGGACTATTCAGAAATCAGATGGCAAAGGGGAAGAAGCTATTGCTAAAACACTGGACGTAGGACTTCATACTCTTTTACCTCCTCCCTGATGGTAGTAATAAGGTGTACATGTCCCAAATAGTGACATCCACTGAGGCACCATCTTTTAAAGATGTCCTCAATGGTGGGGAGGCTTGTGCCCATTATAGAACTGGCTGAGTCTACAACTCTTTCGATCTTGCATAGTGGAAGCTCTGTACCAGGTGCTGATGCAACCATGGTCCGTCTGGAGAAATTTGTTAAGGTCTTTGATGATTTACCAAATCTAAATGATAACAACCAGGAAGCTAGAGGTATGACTGATATGGATCTTCTTAGCAAAGTTATAATTAAGCCAGTGTTGCAATGTTCAGTATGACTTAATTTGACACAGTACGCTTTCAGATGGGAAAGGGAGATAGGTGGCTGTGAGATGGTAGGGGTTGTGGGTGGAGGTGACAGTGTCTTTGTGATGGTGGCAGTGTAATGTTGTGGACATTAAGGTACAAACAAACAGGGCAGTTGTTAAGCAGATAAGAAAGTTGTGGACATCAACTAATTCAGGGAGATAAGCATTGGAGATGAGAGCAAAGTGGACAAATTACTGGGCTAGTTATCAAGAATCTGAAGAGTGATACAGAGACTTAAGTGTCCAAATTAAAGGGTGTTCCTGAAGAACAGGTAAATAGCTGGATAGGTCAGTAGGTAGGTATGCATGCATGCTTTCTGACTGTTCTCCAAGAATAACATAAAGACCAGGTGATTCAATAATGCATCTAAAAGCAGGAAATATGTAATCTTTTGTATGGCATAAAGCCCGCAAGAATCTTGGCAATGTGTGCTGTTGTACCATTCCAATAGGAGTTAATCAAGGGTTTAGCTCACCACATTACTTTCCAGGGAGTAAGAATTGGCAATAAGCATTCGACTTCCCAGCCAAACTCATACACTGAGTTAAAAGGTCGAATTCAAAAGCTGCACAGCAGCATATGACTCTCATGAGTAATGCCTCTGCAGAGCCTGCAGACGTTTTAATGAGCAGAGGATATAAATAATGAGTGAACCAAAAATCTTCAGAAGGTTCATTCTCACATCATATCACATGGGTGGTCATGGTCTTTCAGGCTCAAAACTGGTATGAAATCATAACCTCCTGTTCAGGTGGTGAAGTGGAGATACGTCTTTACCAAAGCTGGTGTAAGGCACTCCTCTCCCCTGCTGACCTGCAGGTCACCCTTGGGTAAGGTGAAGCACCTGCTTACCACCTCCCCCCCACCCCGATCAGTGTCAATGATTGTACTTGGCAAAATTTTCTACACAAGTGGTTTGCCATTATCTTCTTTTGGGCAGTGTCTTTACAAGACGGGTGGCTCAGCCATTATCAATACTCTTCAGAGATTGTCTGCTTGGTGTAAGTGGTCGCATAACCAGGACTTGTGATATGCACCAACTACTCGTATGACCATCCACCACCTGCTCCCATGGCTTTATGTGACCCTGATCAGGGTGGGGGCTAAGCAGGTGCTACACCTTGCCCAAGGGTGACCTGCAGGGTAGTGGAGGGAAAGAATGCCTTACACCTCCTTTGTGAAAGATGTAACTCCACCTCGCCACCCAAACTGGAGGTAATAATGTCATTACCAGTTTTGAGTCTGAAGCTGAAGATGCTTATATCTATGATCTGAGATATGAACAACCTCCAAATCAAAGCAATGCTGCAGCTCTTTTTACAGCTTTATATGCTAAAGTTGGTGATGAGGAAATATTTGTCTTGATTTTTATCCAACTACAGATCACCAATGCTAGAGCATCCTGTGTCTATTTAAAAGTTGTTATTGCTATCATTAAACATTAAATAAACGTAATTTTTTGTTGTGTAAAGTGATTTGCAACAGTTTAATGACATGCCTAGATGAAAATAATTTCTTTGTACCATAATGAATTGTTCAAAACTGAGCAATAAAAAGTGTACTGTATCAACATTATAAACTTCCTATGAACTTCGACCATTAGAGTTTACATAATTAGTTCACTGTTCATCTTAAAGCCAAAATAGGGCTTCTAAATGTAAGTCAAAAGCTAATAGCTATTGGAATTTCTCTAAAGAGAATAAAGGAGTTAAGTTGGATAGGTCCACACAGAGCATTTGAGGTGTATCAATTCTGATCTTGTACAGGCAGTGTGAACACTTTATTCTGCCCCTCTCCTATTTCAGTGACTGCCATGCACAGCAAGTGCAGCTCTGCTTCAATCAATAGCTCATAGTCTCAGCAAGGGACCAGTATCATGACGATGATCCCCATATGTGGCTTTATATCAAACTTTACTTCGTAATGCTCCCGTGAAGAGCTTTCGAACAACTTGGTACCTTAAATATATGGAATGAATGCAAGTTACTGTTTGATGGTTTAGTATGATACTCTATCCAAACCCAGAGCACTATTATCCATTGTGCAATTTATATTGAAAATATAGAATGTGATTTTAATAAATATAGTTTAGCTTGACAGCTTCTGAAGTGGAATGTAGCAAACAAGACATGCAGATGAAATTACAGAATGTTTAACAAACCATCTTGAAGATCCCATCCACCATTTAATAAACTGAAGTATCAGGGTAAATGATATTGCATTAAAAACCAATTTGACAAATGAGAGGAATTCTAGGAAGTGAAGAAGCTTATTTTTTGATAGCAAATAGATGATTAATTTAAGTGAAATGTTCATGTAAAGCATTCTTAGTAGATTGTATATATCTACTTATACCCAGAACTATTTGTTAGGAGAATTGGCGATCTTAATATTAACTTACCTTTAGGATAGTACAAGAGGAAGTGAGCCTGGGCCTGTAGCGTTTGATGAGTGGAAATGAATCAAAATCTTGTTTATAAGTGGCCTGTTTTGACATCACCTATTTCACCATTACACCAAAGGTTAATAGTCAGGACGGAGACTGTTCACACTTGAGGAGAGCGGATTCCAACTGGGGCTCAGACTTTAAGAACTATCAATCTATTTGATGTTGTGGCATTCGGTGAGCTTGGCAATTAGCTTGGAGACATTCCATCACCAGTTGAAGGGACATCCTCAGTGTGCAGTTGTTGGTGTTTCTCTCTGGGAGTGTGACAAGTTTACATAGCCTCCTAAACTTTCAATTTATATTCAACATCTTTGATTATTTGGTTCTCTTCCATCTACATTAATTCTTCACTTCTTAAAAATAAACATTTTGTCTCCAGAGCTTCAAGCAAAAATGGATTCAGTTTTCTTTGGCATTCTTCATAATTTCAATTCCAAATCCTGAAACTGTCATAATTAACCTCTTCAATATATCAGTCTAAGATGTACTATTTCAAATAATGCTACAGCAATGTTCAAACCAGGATATAAATAATTATCATGATTATTATCAAATACTGTATATCAATTTCATTTTTATTTTGACACCTGTCAATATACATCTTTTTTAGGGACTAAATACATTTTAGTTCACAGTTCCTATTAAACCTACTGGAAACTTGGAGTGAAGAATGTAGCAGGTGCCTGGACTCTTTTGTGTACATGATGATTTGGTCTCCCTTCTTCCCCTTTGATGTCCCCTTTAAGAAGCTGTAATCCTACTCACAGTCAGAGGAGACTGTTTAAAATTTGATTAGTACACTTGTATCATAATCAATATAGAGGATCTGTTGATTAGTTTGAAAATTTGATTATTTGATTTGTAGGGTAAGCAATCTGAAGGATCTGTTGATGATTTTGCTCCTGAATGTTACCATTAAACACCCAAGGCTGGCCAAAAGCCAAGTGTTCTGCAAGCATTTGATTCACTTTTACTAATTAGTTTCAGAAGTTAAAAAAAGTCAATGGACAGGGCTCCTTTGGTTTCTTATCCAACATTCAAGCAATGATTGTTTGTCATCCTGATGCATTAAACCATTCTGATTAAAGTGGCTTGCTTTAGTCAAGGTGACATATCCATTGTTCAGAAAGTCCACCAATAATTCAAAGGATCATTTAATGTTAGAGAATATATACAATATAAAACCTAGAATTCTTACTCTTCACAGGCACCCATGAAACAAGTTTCTTGGATGAACTGGAAGAAGTTGCCTGGGTCTGTATAAACCACTGGTTCCATCTTCCCTTACTCCACCACAAACATTTATACATTTTATTCAATACTTTTTATTAGTCCTATTTCAGGTACTGCTATATATTGATAATATGATTGTAATTCTCTGCTACAAATCGTTTTATCTCTGGTCTTAAAAAAAAAAGGGTTTTCATTCCTGGCTTCAGGGAGCCAGAAGTACATTACAGCATTTTAAGTGTTTTTATGAGGTATGTCACTGGAGCCATACAGAAAATATGGGAGCCACTGACTCACAGTTAATACTAAATGGAAGATGACCAGATCATTAATTGAGTTGAATGAGGGACAAATGCTAACTGGGCCACCAAGGACAAATACATTCCTTGCCTTAAGATTATTGCATGGGATCTTTGACATTCAATATGGTAATTCAAATTTTGCTCCCACATATTCCATGGATATGAACTAAAATACAGATCAAGTTAAGTTTGTTAAATAGATCAGCTTCATATGCACTAAAAATTACTTCAGGCTAAAAGTAAGATCAGATTTTAGGAGGATCATCTGCCTTTTTTCAAGGACATAAAGAAATTTTAAATGAATTCCTTATGGCATTTTCTCATGATTTGCAACACCTCAGACAGGCCATTTTGCAAGTGGTGAGCTTTTTGCTTCAATAAAAAATACAGTGATGAGCAGGCAAGGCTAAAGAGCTTGTCATTTCTGTGGGCACATTTTGTGAAGCTTGACATTATTTAACACCTCCTTTCATCTGACCTATATCTCTGCTCTAAGTAGATAATTTTGCAATTAAAAAACAAAGAACAGACAGTAAACAGCCAGAATCTATGACAGGAAACAAGCTATGTGCTCTCTTGAAATCCAGAATATTCTGTTTTAAGAAGAAGAATGCATTTCAAAGATGTGTATTAGTGTTGGTTTATTGTCACGTTAACCAAGAAATAGTAAAAAGGCTGTCTTGCATATGTTTGTCCAGATCAAATCACTACACAGTGCATTGAACTAGAATAAAGTTAAAGAAAGTAGAAGTGTAAAAACTACAAATAAGAAGTATCGTCCAGATAAATGTTAGGTGCAAGATCATAATGAGATAGATTGTGAGGCCAAGAGTCTATCTCATCATACAAGAGATCTGTTTAAGAGTCCAAAACAGCAGGTCCTTGGCTCTGGTGATACATGCTTTTAGGCTTTTGTATCTTCTGTCCAGTGGGAAAGGGGAGAAGAGGGAGAGTCTGGGTAAGTGGGGTCTTGATGATGCTGGCTCCATTACTGTGGCAGTGAGAAATACAAACGGAATCCATAAAGGAAGGGCTGAATTCTGTGTTGTGCTGACCTATGTATACAACTCTCCAGTTTCTTGTAGTCACTTGCAGAGCAGTTGCCATACCAAGCTTTGAGGCCTATAGACAGAATTTTTTTTATGGTGCATCAACAAAATTGTTGAGGGTCAATGGGGACATGCCAAATTTCTTAGCTGCCTGAAGAATTGGAGGCACTGGTGAGGTTTTTTGGCCATGATATAACATGGTTGGATCAGGACAGGCTCATGGTGATGTTCATACCTAGGAACCTGAAGCTGTCAACCACAACACCATTAATGTAGACAGGAGAATATGCACTGTGCCCTTTCTGAAGTCAACATCCAGCTATTTTGTTCTGTTGACATTGAGGAAAAGGTTGCTATCATGAAGCTATGTCGCAATGCTATCTGTCTCCTTCCTGCACTTTGATTCCTCATTATTTGAGATGCGGCCCAGTACAGTGGTTTCTGTCTACAAACTTCTAGATGGAGTTAGAGCAGAATCTAGCCACACAGTCATCAGCATACAGAGAGCTGATAACACAACCGTGTGGAGCAGCAATGTTTAGAATAACTGCAAAGGTGTTGCGGTCCATTTCTACAGATTGTCATCTGTTGTTCGGGAAATCAAGGATCCAGTTGCAGAGGGAGATATTGATTCCCAGGGTTCTGAATTTGGTGATGAATTTGTTTGGAATAATAGTATATTAGAAAGACTGTAGTCAATAAACAATCATATAACGTAGGTGTCTTTACTGTCCAGAAGTTCAAGAGATATGTGTAGAGAACGAAAGATGACGGATGCTGTAGGCCTTTTTCAGCAGTAGTAGTGCAGTGGGTTAAGGTTGACTGGAAGGCTGGAGTTGATGCATGGCATGACCAACCTGTCAAAGTACTTCATAATAGTAGCTGTCACTGGGCATTAGTATTAAAGTGCATTATCTTGTTTTTCTTCATACTAGGATGATAGAGGTCTTCTTAAAGGGGAAGGGAACCATAGCCCTATAGTGGTGATCACATCTGTTGGCAGAAAATATACTGTCCAATTTTCATAAATAGTAAATTAAAAGAGCCCATTTTTTTCTGATATCCATTCCACCACAAACACCATTCATCAGCCTTGAGGAGAGTCAGTGAACCAGAAATGGACAACTGTGGAAACACTTTTATTTCTTGGCTCAGGCCCCATGCTAGGTCTATTTCCTGTCAGGGTCTTGTGAGGACTATAATTGGAAAAACAGTCAAACTGCCTGTGCAAGAATGATCATTGTGACTTTCCTCCGAAGAGTGGAGATGAATATGAAACTGACTCCTTGGACATAAAGAACTTTGTGTCAGCTGTTCTTCAGCCTGATGCTAGGTACTCATAGCTTTTCCTATGAATGCAAATTCAGGAATATGCACAGATTACCTTTTACAGGTGGAGGCATCCAGCAAATGTAGAGGGAAAGAAAACAAGGCAAAGATTTTGAACGTCCACTACCTCATTTTTATTGTCAGTCTACTGCACATATAGCTGGACTTCCTAATCGATAAGAACAGGATTAGGCCTTAGCTCATCAAGTTTATTCTACTATTCCATCATGGCTAATTCATTTTCCCTCACAACCCCATTCTCCTGCATTCACCCCATAGCCTTTTACACCCTTACTAATCAAGAATCTATCGATATGCTTTAAATATTCCCAATGACAATCTCCATAGCCATCGGTGGCAAGGAATTCCAGATTCAGCACTCTCTGGCTAAAGAAGTTCCTCCTCATCTTTGTTCTAAATGCAGGTCTCTCTATCCTGAGGCTGAGCTCTCTGGTCATAGATTAACCTACTATAGAAAACATCCTCTCCACATTCACTAGGCCTTTATATATTCAATAGTTTGCAGTCAAATTCTCCCTCTTTCTTTTAAACTCCAGTGAGTACAAAGCCGGAGCCATCAAAAGTTACTCATACGTTAAACTTTTCACTTCTGGAATCATTCTCCTGAATCTCCTCTGGACCCATTCCAAACCCAGCAATGTCATACAGCCCAGAACTGTTCACAATTATAAGCGAAGTCTAACCAATGCCTTATAAATCATCAGCATTACATCCTTGCTTTTATATTCTAGTCTCTTGAAGTGACTGCTAACATTGCTTTTTCCTTCCTTACTACTGATTCAATCTGCAAGTTAACCCTTGCTGCACTAGAATTCCCAAATGCCTTTGCACCTCCAATTTCTGAATTCACTCCCTATTTAGAAAATAGTCTACTCCTTTAATCCTTCTTCCAAAGTTCATGACCATACATTTCCCATCTGTTACTTCTTTGCCTGTTCTCCTAATCTCTCTAGGTCCTTCTGCAGACTCCCTGCATTCAGAATACTATCAGTTTCTCCACCTATTTGTGTATCATCCATAAACTTGGCCACAAAGCCTTCAATTCCATCATTCATGTCATTAACATATAACGTGAGAAATAGCAGATCCAATGCTCACTCCTGCAGAATTCACCAGCAGCCATCCAGGATTGGTCCTCTTTATTGCCATTGGAACACGTGAATTCCTATTAATCCTTCTCTTGCTGTCACTCTTTCATGGGTGATCTCCAGAAAATAGCCTGCCCACGGTTCAGTTATCTTGTGTTCTGCATCAGGACATAGAACAGTACAACACAGGAATATACCCTTCGGCCCACAATGTTGTGCCAAGCTAAGTGAAAATAGTAATCAAGTGGCCATCTAACTGAATCTCTTCTGCTTATACAATGCCGATATCCTTTCATTTTCCTCATATTCATGTGCCTAAAAATTCTCTTAAAAATCTCTAATGCTTCTACCTCTATCACCATCATAAGCAACACATTCCAGACACCCACCACTCTCTTCCCATCATTTCTCCTCTGAAATTACTCTCTCACCTTAAATGCATGCCTTCTGATATTAGACATATCTGCCCTTGGAAAAAGATATTGCTTGTCTACTCTATCTATGGATAACTCTCAAAATCTTATAAACTTTTATCAAGTCTCCCCTCAGCATCTGCCACTCTAGGAAAAAAAAAACAACCCAAGTTTGTCTGACCTCTCAATGTAGTACATGCCATCAAATCCAGGCAAACCTCACCGGCGTACCGTCACATTCAGATGTAAAAGGATTTTTCATTGCTGTTTCTGTAACAGCTTTGTTTTACCAGTAAGGTGTAAGTAATCCTTGAGCTGAACCCCTGAACCTGAAGCACATGTGGACCACCCTTAGTCTATCCTCCACCCTTTGACCTGTTTGGCATGGTGACCTTAGCAAAATCCAAACCATGAAGTCCTGACTTCAGCCAATGTATCTCTCCGATCATTAAGCAGGCAAACCTCCAAACCTTCTGACAAGGCTGTGGTCTTCTTGGAATTATCCTTTCCTACAGCTATCTTAAAACTTAAGGAGATGTGGTCACTGCTCCCTAATTATTCAGACACTAAAAGTGTGGTCACCTGGTCAGGCTCATTACCCAACATCAGGTCCAGAACAGCCCCTCCTCTTGTTGGACTACCTACATAATTGATTTGGGAAACCCACCTGGATGGACTTAACAAGTTTGGTCCCATCAAAACCTCTTGTACTCAGGTCCCAGTTAATGTTAGGGAAATTGAAGTCCCCAATGACAACAATCCTGCTGTTTGTACACCTTTCTTTAATCTGCCTGCATGTCTGTTCCTCAATGTCCTGGTGGCAGTTTGTTGGGGAGGGGGGTATGTAGTACAATCCCACCAAAGTGATTATTTCCTCCCTATTTTTGAGTTCTGTCTGAGTAGGCTCAGTGGACGAGCCATCCATTATGTCCCCTTTGAGTTCAGCTGTGATATTGTCCCTCATTAATACGGTAACTCTCCCACCTGTTTTACCTCTTTCTCTATTTTTTCTGAAACATTGAAATCCTGGGGCATTAAGCACCCATCCCTGTCCCTGTCTCAGCCAAGTCTCTGTAATTGCCACAACATCATGCTTCCATGTATTATTTCTTCATCTTTATCCAGCATTAAAATACACACACTTCGAAATATGCATCCTATCATATCTATTATTTTGCTCCTGCCTGTTTTAACTATCCCTGGTATCTACCTTGCTCTCCAGCCTCCATCTCTCTGAACTGGTTCCTAGAGAACCATTGATTTTGGACTGTGTATCTATTGTTTGTGTCATCATGTTGCTTATTGCTAATTACCCCCTGTTGTTATGTAGTTTGTACAATATTGCAGCAACCATTTTGTTTGCAGGAGGTTGAAATTGTGCCATGTCGTTTTTGTTTAGTGGAGCACTGATTGATACGTGTGTCAAACTTCAGTTTCTCTGGTGTCACCAAAGACCTTATAATGTTTGTCAATTACATTACAATAAAAAAATAAACACACAATGTACCTACAGGTTATCACTGTACCCACTATTAAGCTGATAGTACAAGTTGCAAACTGCATCTGGTCACCAGTCCTGTGGTTTGTATTCTACCCAGGGAGTGCTGTATGTGCTTAAGTCAAATGATATGAGTTCAGATGCACCATGATCTGGCCTCAAACTGCATTCAACCCTTTCAATGAACAGCTTTAGGAGTCCGAAACAAGGTGACCCATAAGGTTAATCATATTTCTCATCCTGCTCTGATGGCTAGAATGGGGAGGAAACCTTTTCAGCCCTCAGAAACCCCTGACTTTATTCTGTCCAGTCATCCTGTTCCTAGCATCATTCGTCCTGCTGCAACTTCCCAGGGTTCATTCCCAAAGGTGGCCAGTTGTGACCACCTACCACTTGGTTGCTCCTGAAAAGTCAATAATGTTGGAATCAGAACCATAAAATATTAATGATGTCCTTGTTTTCGGTTCAGTTGGACACTTCTTGGTGGCTGTCGTTTGTTTTGGACCTCATCTAAATGCTCCCTCCCTCGATTAAATAAGAAATCTGCTCATATTTTCTTTACTTTTCAGGTTATTGTTCCCGGTGCTTTTAGTTTTTCTTATATTGACTTTTATTTATTCTCTTCCCCCTCATTGGTTCACTGTTGATAGTCCTCTGTTTGAAACTTAAGAAACTTGATCCTCAAAGCAATCAAATGACCAATACAGCAAGTGTACAATTTTAAACAGTTCCTTGGGCTTAAGACTGACTGCCTTTTGTTACAAGGGGGCATTGGGAGAGGACCCAAGTGCAAGACACAGATATTGAGGTAGTATAAACTGAACTGTGTTTATTGAGAATTACTAGAAAGGCCAGGAATAAAGTCACAATGTCAACATGGACGTAAATGCTGGATAACAAACTAGTAAAACCTGGTCTTGACTTGGAACTCAGATTTGACTTGGAACTGGGATTTGACTTGACTGGACTAGAACACAGAGCCTGGACTGGAACACAGACTTGGACAATGAAGAGACAGAATACCCAACTCAGAGCAGCAGCAAATGGCTGGACACACTCAGCTAGAGGGACTTGGACAACAAAAAGACAGAACCACACAATGACAGCTCGTACATATTGTTGCTCGGAGTGGCAGCAAATAGCCAGCAGTCTCAGCCGGCCACAAAAATGACAGAATTTGTACCTTACGTGAAGCAGCGGCAAAACAGCCAGCAAATCAGCTGGCCACGAAAACAACTGAGTTCACTAAGCAGCCATAGGCACTGAGGCAACAAGAGTCCATGATTCTCAGTGACTCCGATGATGGTCCAGACTTCTTGGCAGCCCAGAACCTGAAATCATTGGCCTGGCTTCCGGTAACTGGCTTCTGGTGACGAGCTTCTTGGTGTGAGTTTCTGATGACAGTCCAGCAAAGGAATAGCTGAACTCTGGAGCTATTTATGTTGCAGGCTCAAAAGGAGGATCAGGTGCCTCAATCAAGGCGCCCAACGGGACATGGGGAAAAAGAAATAACGGGAATGCGGAGTCCATGGACCGGACCGTGACACCTTTTGTTCCAGTTTGAACAAGGTCAATGTAGCACCCATAGTTTCTTCCATAGTAGGTGTGTAGCCTCCATACCCCCAATTTACCCCAGTTCACCTAGGGTGAACCGCCATTGCCCCGCCAATAGTGCAATACTTCGGTGTGAATGTGATGTAATGACCCCCCACCCCAGTACATGCTCGCAACACAAATACCAGGCAATACCCAAAAGCGAGTAAATAATTGCAACATTATAGTTATTTCTTAGTGATGGGTAGGTAAAAACAGATAACCTAAAGGTGCCAAATCAATAAGTTTATCAGTTTGTGCACATAATATTTTAATACGTTGGAGCTCACGCCCCCGGTTCCATCCACAATGACCTTCCGAACCTTTGTCTGATCCACCGACGTCCAGTATCCATTGCACTGGAACCGCTGTCAGCTCCCCACATGTCCGTCCTCCTCAATCTCCTCCCGAGAAAGACCGCAAACTCCCACTCAGCTTACACATACAAAATATCATAACAATTCTCCATTGGCTAGTTCCCCCCTTATCTGCAGCCATAACCCAAACATTCCAGCAACAGAAACCCATTACAGCATTAAATAACATTACAGAGAAGCCATTTCATTATAACAATACTGAGAAGACATTTTGTTAGCTTGAACAGTTAACACCACAGTTACTGGTACTGAGAGTCCTACAGGTGTAAGAGGAGTTAAGTGGTTTGATGGGTGAACAATTTGGGAGTGTATGAAACTAGGCTCCATATGCTTCTGACAGAAATGTTGAGGTACTCATTGCTGAATCTTCCTCTATTATAGGGCAGTGATTAGTCAGAATTGGTGTGGTTACAACATCCTTGGTTCATTTCGTTCAAGTGTCCACCTTGTAACCTCTTGTTATCTGAACAACATGGGCTGCCCATTGGAGCTATCTCAGTAAAATCCGAGCCTCAGTGCTCAGGAGAGAAGGCCAATGTTCCTTATCCCCCTGGTGAATTTGAAGGACTTTGTACCAACAGCATAGGTGGTGTCTCACCTGTACTTTGAGTGACGTGCTTTATATCATCCATCTTTCAGGAGCACACAGGAGGGCAGAGATTACTCATGTAGACCACAAATTTTAGGCTATGTTTAAAAATTCTTTTCCTCAGATGACCAAAGTCTGTTTTCACTCACTAAGTGTAATTGTGAATTTCAGCAGTGATGTCTGTTCTTGCTGAGAGGTAGCTTCTAGGATAGGGCTTCCCAAGAATCATCATGTGTACTTACTGTTGTGTAGCTAGGACAAATTAGTAGTGGATCATTGTACCCATGATAGAAATAAGGCTCATTCTATCAGCCACTCCAGTGAACAAATTTGAGCATAGTCTTTGAACATGCACATAAACAAATGTCTTCTCCATATGACAGCTTAACGACTCATGTTGGAGTGACATTGTATAAGAATGGAGATGACTGATCAATTTCCATGTAGGTTAGTTACACTCTAGCAAGAAGACAGCTAGAGGTGAGATAAGTGTAGTATTGGAGTGAAAAGATTTAGAAGAGCATTCCGCCAATGTCACAGTCTTGACACCATTTCCTACTGAGGTTGGGTTTGTTGTGGATTTGTTGGATAAATACATAGTTTTGCACACTGTCATGTAGCAGATGTAAGACAAAGATAAATTTGAGCAGGCAAGCAGAATTTGGTAGGGCATTCCGCAGTCACTCTTGATTCAAAATCTTCTGCAAAATCAGAATGGGTGTGTGCCATGATATGTACTTGCATTTCTCCTGGAGTTGATACATTCTGCACGTCATGACTGTTGTGCTTCGGATGGAATCCACAGTGTAATCCAGGGAGCTGCTCTTTGGCTATTGGAAGAAGGTAGTTGATGAGGAGTCTGGTAACAATTTTCCATATGACGGACAGTTGGATTTGCCTCCTCTGATGCTGCTCATGGTAACAGTGTATGCAAGAGCCTTTTTTTTTCCCTGATCCTCCCTTTCCCTGATGTAGATGATGCTGTGAATTTAGAGTGAAACCCAGCCCAGCAAGCTGTAGGACTTCATCAAGGGCATTGTCTGTTCTCATGGCCTTGTTTTTCAGTAAGAAAATGTCATTTTCAGCTCCTTGTTGGGCAGTGATGGCAGAAAGGATCAAGAGAGCTGTGGAGTGAACCCAAGGGTACTCTTGTCAAGGGCAGAATCATGGTGCTCCAACAAGTTTACTTTCATCAGCTGCTGAACTGCCTGTCTGTTTTTGAAAATCTGTCTTCTGATCTTAGTCTTCTCATTGGAGCCAGTTAAGTGTTTGGCCTTTAGCTAGTCGTGTAGTACATCCATGATTGAAGAATCTATGCTTGTTGTAGTAACTAGTGTTTCTGGATCTCCTGGGGTCTTTCCACCTACTATTTGTTCCTTAAACCACAGGTTTTCTCTTGGACCTTGGCATTCAAGTGTCTGTAAAACTGTTTTCTTATCCCCTGTACAACCAAGAATTCCTCATGTTTCTAATAAAAAGAATCATGTTGCATGGCTTCTATTGAGCTTTGCATTCAGTCATGCTCTTTACATGGCAAGTAATCTTTTACATTAAGGTAGTCAGCTCTGTCATGTCAGGCTTTACTGGAATATAATATTATTTTCAGTCTTGTTCTTTTACCCAGGTATATACAGTTAAGATTAAGAAAGTAAAGAATATGCTACAATCTTAGCAGATACTGTAATTGTTCAGCTTCTGCTTGAATTTTTTCCTCCTTAAGAATGTTTTGGCTAACTATGTGTGTGTGTGTAGGCCTCCGTTAGACCATGATAGACCATGGATTTGCACCTTGGAAAGTTTCCAGGGCACAAACCTGGGAAAGGTTTTTTTTTATGGAAGACCAGCAGTTGCCCAAGCTGCAGGTCTCCCCTCTCCACGCCATCAATGTTGTCCAGGCATTAGGACCCATAGAGCTTGGCACCAGAGTCGTTGCAGAGCAATGTGTGGTTAAGTGCCTTGCTCAAGGACACACACGCAAGCCTCAGCCAAGGCTCGAATGAGCGACCTTCAGATAACTAGACAAACGCCTTAACCACTTGGCCACCCGCCAACACTAACTAACTATACTGCCTATCCATAATTCATTTATAGTTTGAAGGAGTACATGTCTTGAATGAACTAAAATCTATCAATTAATAAATACTATTTAAAGTCTCTTTATTTCAGCAGCACCCCAAACATTTTCACGCACTGAAATTAATCAAAACCGTCAGTTGGTGGTACATGGAAAGTTTTGTTATTCAGTTCTAGTTACCAGCATTTCTGATGAAATGACTGGGCTGGAAGAGGGGCCACACTGAAGGAAAGTTTTGTTATTCAGTTCTAGTTACCAACATTTCTGATGAAATGACTGGACTGGAAGAGGGGCCACACTGAAGGAAAGTTTTGTTATTCAGTTCTAGTTACCAACATTTCTGATGAAATGACTGGACTGGAAGAGGGGCCACACTGAAGGAAAGTTTTGTTATTCAGTTCTAGTTACCAACATTTCTGATGAAATGACTGGACTGGAAGAGGGGCCACACTGAAGGAAAGTTTTGTTATTCAGTTCTAGTTACCAACATTTCTGATGAAATGACTGGGCTGAAAGAGGGGCCACACTGAAGGGACAGCTGGGCCAACTTGACTAAGTGGCAAATGTGATCAATCAGCATTAGGCATGTCTGTCATGTGCCAGATAGCAGAGATTGACTGTGGATATATTGCTGGTGTTTCACTGAGTATTGTTTCATGTAACCAACCACTCACTAGTTGCAGTATTGTGTATATGAAGTCCCAGAAAAGTGTCAGGTGGCCCTGAGTAAACTGTATCCTCATTGTTCACATGTATCCCTTGGCCATCTTGCTCCGTGATGGACTTAATCAGGATTATAAAAGCCCTTCAGCTCATCAAGTGCACGTCACCCATTGGAAACTAATCCTCCATTAATCCCATTTCGTATTCTCCCCACGTTCTCTTCAGCTCACCCAAGAATCTACCACTCACCTAAACACGAAGGGCAATTTACACTTGTCAGTTTACCCAGTAACCCACATGTAGTTGTGATGTAGGAGGGAACTAGAGCACCCAGAGGAACCTGTTGGGCAAAAGGACAATATGCAAACTCTACACTGATCATGCCAGAGATCAGGATTAAGCTCTGCTCTCTGACTTAACCGCATTACCATCTGTGACACTGTGCTATGGGTGAAGAACTGAGTGAGCACGCACATTTTACACTTCTGACAAGGATAGGATTCTGTTAATACTGGTAAAGTCGTCAAGGACGTAGGCAGTGCGAGTCCACACAGATCACAATTAAATATTTAACACAAGTATAAGAAAATCTGCAGATGCTGGAAATCCAAGCAGCACACACAACATGCTGGAGGAACTCAGCAGGCCAGCAGCGTGTACAGAAAAGAGTACAGTCGATGTTTCAGGCCTGATGAAGGGTCTCGACCCGAAATGTTGACTGTTCCATAGATGCTGCCTGACCTGCTGCGTTCCTCCAGCATTTTGTGTGTGCTGATTGGATTAATGATGCAAGTCTGAGATGAAGACTTAGCAAGATAATGCTTTCAAATCTTAGTGCAAATGAAAATGTGATTCATGACAGACCTCCCCCTTGCTCTTTGAATGGAAGGAAATGATATTTAAGAAAAATAGAAGCTTTGAAATAGAGGGCGATGACAAACTTGCACAGAATAAATGCACACTTAAACTTTAAAGGTGACTCTGTTTAGATACAAAATAGCCTGATAATTGTGCAATGCTTGAAACTTACTTTCATGGGATAATTGATGTCCACTGAAGTAAGGCACAACGTTATTTCAACACATTACTATCAGTAATTATGGAAAGCTATACTTCAAATTGCTAATCAGACGTAAGGTGAGATAATAAATGATTATAAATTAACTATGAAAAATCTGACCTCAGAAAATTCATAGATCATAGACTGCTAGACTGGAGAAACACACACAAAATTCTGGAGAAATTCAGCAGGTCAATAGAGAATCAACAGAATCAATAGAATTCAACAGAATCAATAGAGAGGAATAATCAGTCAATATTTTGGGCTGAGACCCTTCTTCAGGACTGGGCATGAAACATTGACTGTTTATTCCTCTCCATAGATGCTGCTTGACCTGCCGTGTTTCTCCAACATTGTGTGTGTGTGTGTGTGTGTGTGTGTGTGTGTGTGTGTGTGTGTGTGTGTGTGTGTGTGTGTGTGTGTGTGTGTGTGTGTGTGTGTGTGTGTGTGTGTGTAATGCTCTGGATTTATAGCCTCTGCAGAATCTCTTACTTTTAAGATTTGTTAGATGTTCTATTGATAAGATTATGAGAGGCATAGATAGAGTAGACAGGGAGAATCTGTTTCTCAAGGTAGAGATGTCTAATACCAGAGGGCATGCATTGAAGGTGAGAGGAGAGGTAGGTTCAAAGGGGATGTGAAGGTTAAGTTTACTCAGAGACCGGGGGATGCCTGGAATGTGCTGCCTGGTTTGGTGGTGGAGGCAAATACCTTAAAGGCTTTTAAGAGACAATTAGGTAGGCACATGGATATGAGGAAGATGGAAGCATATGACATTGTGTAGTGGAAGAATTAGTTTTGCTTTTTTTTAATTTACTTTTCAGTTGGTTCAGCATAAAATTGTGGGCCAAAGGGCCTGTTCTGTGCTGCTTTATGTTCCATAGGTTCCATATTCTATTTTGTATGTGGAACTGATCAGAACTTCCAGTCCAAGTAACTAAGCACAGTAAAGCTGGCATTCGATTAGACATGTAAAATAACTGCATCTATGAAAATAGTCTTTAAAAGCAAGGAGCAATTTCTGCCAGTACCAAATGTTTGTGAAAAAACAGTACATGGACCAATGACATGAGCATAAAGGGGGGGGGGGGGGGTTCCATCATTGTGATCATGATACATGAACATAAATGATAGATTAAACAGGTCTGGTGGAAAACTCTGCTCTCACTGCTATAGAAATCATTTGGCACAAGTGTTGATTCAGGACAGTGAGATGCTTTAATTGTCAACAGAAGGGTCACTTAATCTCTGTATGGATGGCGTTGTCCCATGGAAGAGCAACATGACTGCAAAAAAACACAAAACGAGGTTTTACATAACATTTTTGGTCCAGCAGCAATGCCAGGAGCACATTTTACACACGTATGCTTACCACTATTTGTGCACAAGCGCAGTGGTTCATTTCTCACTTTCAGTCATCTCTGCTGACGTGCTTGAATATGAAGTGGAGATCCAAATGAGTGAACCTCTCCTTGTCAGTCCAAGTCCCCTACCACATGGGGATATTTGTGGTTCCAGGTTAAAGCTTCAGGGGAATTCAAAGTAAGTTTGGCCCTCAGGCCTGCAGGTGTACCAGTGTGTAAAATCCCAAGGCACTTGTAAACCAAGCCAGCAGAAACCTTTTTTGCCTTGTTGGTATCTGAGGAGTGAAAAACGGAAAGAGAATAAACCTGGGTGAAATTCTATTGTGGAGAAAAAAAAGACTACTTTTTAAAAAAAAATTCATCTTCCTAATAGCTCCTGCAACCAAGCCTGTGCCAAATATAATTCCCTGCATTCCTTAGGACACAATTGGGATGGCTGAGGGGACTCCCTAACATTTGAGAAGACCAGGCTTTCTATATATTCTGCCCAGTCTTGGTACCTGAAGAGGACTCTGTAGTCTCTCTGCAGAGACTGAATGCAAGACATGAGAAAGCAGTTATGAGTGATTGGCCCAACTCAACCCAAGCATAGACAACAGGAACGTACAGTATGAGTCTGACTTTGGGGGAGATCTTTGTGTCTCAGCGATTGGCTTCAACCTTCTTTAAGCTGGAATGTTCCCAAGCAGTAAGGTGCTGAGCTGCTGTAGCCCACCTGTTTCAATACGGTGCTTGTTGCTGAGAGTCCTCAGGGCAAGCAGGCACAAATTCTACCACATCATCTCATCTCTGAATCAAAAGGCATAGTTTCAGGCCAGGAGGTCTCCAGATATTTATTTATTTGCTCACTCCAGATCTTTCTGACTGATTGTTTTTCATGCTACTTATGGTCAAAGCCTCTGATTAGCTGTAAAATCATGCCATATTTATGACTAATCCAGCTAATTCCTATGTTTCCATTGCTATAACTGCAACAATAATTACCTCCACCATTATCTTTATTTTACTATTATTTATATTAGAATAATAAATCAAACACAATAAATCTAACAATGCAACTCTAATAGCATTCATCATCAGGATCTTTCTTTACATGTTCTCACCCTGTTAGATTTTCATTTCTTCTTATCTGTTTCATTCTGTGTCTTACATTGCTAATCCTTTCTTGATTCCTGGATGAATCTTATATATATATGAATACATATATGTGGTGACAGATATGTACTCTGATAATAAAATTCACTTTGAACTTTGAAGCTGTGTAGTTACAGTCTCCCTGTTTGTTATCCATCGGCCTTGGCACCACAAGCACCAAGGGGAAAATTCGACAGCAAACCAAAAAGTAACAAAGCAGTCTGTGACATTATGGTTTTAATCATGTGTTAATTATGCTTGTTCAGCTTTAGAGATTTTATTTCATTTCCATGCCAAATTAAGACTGAAGCAGATTTTGTGCCATGTTCTCAACATCCATTTCATGCTCAACTAACCAAAATACCATCAATATTTTCTTGGACATAAGTCAAACTGTCACCCGTGATAACTTGCTGAGGAATACTTTGAGATTTTAATGTTCAGTTCAGAGTAAGTTGTTCACAGAGATCAAAGCATTGACGGGGACCATTGGTACCCCGCCCCGACTAACTGCGACAGGCATCCAGGTTTCGGTGCTCCACTTCACCCGTGTGTGATAAGCTGCCACTGTCCCTTTAAGACCGCCAATTATTGCCTGCCACATTCCTTCATGGCAAATCAGTACTTCAGGGTCTCGTGCTGAGTATTCACTGGAGTCCAATTTCAGGTTTGGCTCTTTGTTATTTTGCCTTTTGATTTTGTTTGTGTTGTCTTATTTCTTTTGATTCTGAGTTAAAATTCTAGATGTTACTCTGCACTTGGGTTCAGCATCATCCAGCAATCTCCTGTAATAGCATGGTTGAGCCATTATGATCGCTGCAGGATATGAATGAATGTGAATTGAAGTATACTGAGGATTCCTGGTACAGCCTCCCAAGCTCCAGTCAGAATGCAGTAAGGTAGTCAATATCATCTCACTCCTAACTGGAAGAGCCACTGCTCTACGGGAGAATGATTCACCCAGCTTTTCAGTGACTTTGAAGAGAGTGTTCTATCACCCCACTGGAGGACATGGGTCTGTGATAAAGCTCTTCAATTCTCACCAGGGGAATTGGTTTGTGGCCAGTTATTCCATTGCATTACATACCTTGGCTGTAGAGAGCAGCTGGAATATGATAGCACTGGAACTATTCCATAAGGGATTGAGTGATGAGCTAAGGGATTCCCTTGAGGCCCAAGAGATTACTCCAAAGGGATCCTGCTCCTTGACCATCCTCTGCCCTCTCCTATTCCCTAGGCTAGGATTTATCCTCGATTGCAGCTGACCCTAGCCTCTGAGGAGCCTACGCAAATAGGCCAGACCGGGCTCTTTCAAGCTGAAAGAGTGAAGTTGGGAGGGAGAGGTGCTGCATTTATTGTGGAGAGGCCAGATATTACCACCTCTTGTCCTAAGCTTCCAGGAAACTCCCAGGACTATCCAGTGTAGTGAGGGCAGTGATGGTTGCTAGCCTCACACCAAGTTCAGCTCCCTCCAGTGTGGTCTCTCTTGGGGAGACCAAAAGCATTTCCTAAATGCTTTTATTGACTCCAGTACAGTAGGACTATATTTTATTTTAGACCTCAGACTGGCCAGAAGATTAAAAAATCCCGTTTTTCTGTCTCAGCCAATGGTCCATTGCCTTGGCTCTGGATGGGAGACCTTTGATGTTGAGGCAGATCAACCACCAAATGTCCCCACTTAAGCTCAAGGTTGGCCAGCATATGGAATCAGTCCTGCTCCATCTCATTCACTTCCCCAAAAGTACACTCATTCTGAGTCATCCCTGGCTGTCATTGCACAGTATAAGAGTCTATTAGTGTCATTCTGGGCTGGGCTCCTGAAATACCCCCTGAGACAGCCCCCAAGACTCTTACCACCCAGGATCAAAATAAACCGGATGACTTCTCTTCATACCTAACGAGGAAGAGAAGCCTTCAACTATAATTCCCAGCTCTGGAGTGGTGGCATCTATCTGCAGAAACATTGACTTGATAGAGAGTGCACCAAGCCGGAGAGCAACATGGGACAGACTGGGGTAAAAACCCTCCCCACTACATTTTTGTTCCCAATCCTGCTCGTTTAGAGGGGGCATCTAGGAGTTTGTCAGGGACATCACTGGAGGCGAGATGTGACTGAAGATATCCGGGGATACGTCTTAGTGTGATGTCTGCAGATGAAATAAAGAACCCTGAGCACAATTCAAGGTCTGCTTCAGCCTCTCCCCATCCCTCTTCATGTTTGGTCTTGCACTTCTATGGACTTTATTACCCCAAGATGCTGGAAGACCAGTGACACCGTTATCATGGTATCGCAGATCAATTCTCCAAGCCCTACCACTTCGTATTCCTTCCCAAGCTACCTTCCCTTCCCCTTTAGAGTCCACCAAGTTTATGTTGCAGCATGTCTTCAGGATTCATGGTTTCCCCAGGTGTCGTCTCCGACCATAGCCCCCAGTTTCCCTGTAGGTTTTGGAAGGCTTTTAGTGAGTTTTTTGGGGCCTCTGTTGTCTGGGTTCCATCGCAGACCAATGGGCAAATGGAGAGGGTCAACCAGGACCTAAAAAGAGCACTCTGCTGTTTAGATTTGTTGAACCCTACCACTTGAAGTGGCAATCTGTTCTGGGTGGCGCTTCCTCACCACACACTTTAGCATTCATCTATTGTGATGTCCCTGTGCTGTCTTTACGACAGTTATTTAGTTTATAATATTTTCGCTTAGTAATTCATTCAATAGTATTTTCTAGTTAGAATTAGAAGTGTTTAAAGTATATTCATTGCATGTAAAATATATCGGCATGCGATGACGTCACATCCGGTTTCGCCGCGTCTTGTGGGAAAACACCGGTTTGAAATTAGCGCGAGGGTGGGGGCTTTCCACGAGGCTCACCTGAGCAGAAGTAGTTTTGCAGGCATGAGAAATCACAGTGAGAGCAACGCTTTTTCACCATATGTTAATGTGAAGAGTGAACAGTAAATGGTTAATCTTACTGCAATCTGGTTTGCATTGGCTGTGGTTTATCCGGACATTAAATTCGGCGTTTCGTTACACCCGAAGGAGAACGTTACAGTGAAAAAGCGGCATTATCAGGTGTTTCAAGTGCTGCAATGTCAGCTCAATCCAGCATCAAGTCGACGCCGCCCAGCGACAAGGGCAGTAAACCGACATCAAGTAAGCCCACCCAGGCGTTATCAGGTGTTCCAAGTGCTGCAATGTCAGCTCGATCCGGGATCAAGTCGATGGCGCCCAGCGACAAGGGCAGTAGAACGACATCAAGTAAGTCCACACAGGCAAGAGCCAAGGCAGAAGCCGCCAAGGTGCGACTGCATTACGCCAAACAAGAAGCAGTTTTGAAAATGAAACTGGCCACCAAAGAAGCCGAAAGGGCCGCCAGACAAAGAGAAGAGGCTGCCAGAGAAGCCGAAATCCAGAAAGAAAGGGCCGCCAGAGAAGCCGAAGAGGCTGCCAGACAAAGAAAAGAGGCTGCCAGACAAAGAGAAGAGGCCGCCAGAGAAGCCGAAACCCAGTTGGAAATGACAAAAATATCGACAGAGTTGCAAGTGCTGCAGCTAGAAAGAGAAGAAGAAGCTGCCATGGCGGAAGCAAAGTACATAAAAGAAGCTGAAGGGTCGCGTGATCTGACCGAAGCAAGATCTACTTTAGAAAGGACCAGACTGGAACGCACAAGCGACTATGTACAATCTCAAATAGACAGGCAGGCTCGTCTCCCCTCTCCATACGTATTCGATAACTTCCCCAGCTACGAGGAACCTCAGAGAGTCACGATTGCATCACATCCATACGAGGAAGGAAATTTACCCTCACGGCTCCGTGATGAAGTCAAGAATGAAAGAACCGACAATGCTCCTTCACCCCCACAACAGGACGGCGGGGAGGGAGAGGTTCACTCCAGGACAACAATTGTCAGCTCGAACTGTACAGAAGTTTGCGGTCAAACTCAGTCAAGCCGTTCTTGTTCTGAGATCTGCCTCACTGAGGTGTACCCTAAAGAAGCACAACAAGACATTACCAAGCGTAAAGTAACCGACGAGACGCTAGGTCAGTCAGTTTTCGTTCAAACCGAGCACGGAAACAAACTTGCACAATCAGCTCAAGATACCATTTCTTTAAAACCCAAAGACACCAAGGTCTTCAGAGATGAAGCAAATAATGGGGTTGCCCCATTGCCTATCAGAGAACCATGCCAGCGCTCACCAGATAACAAAGAGCAGGCAGTCAAACAGTTCACGTCCTTACGGAAAACCCGGAAAAGGAAACCTGAGATGCAGCAACACACCCTATTGGCCCACGAGGTACTGTGCACCCTAATGGCAGAGGTCACAGCCATTATAAACGCACAATCATTCCTACCTGTGTCTTCTGACCCAGAAAACCCCTTTATACTTTCGCCATCAACGCTCCTTACGCAGAAGGCAGCTACACCTCCTCCACCAGGAGACTTTTCAGACAAGGATTTGTACACAAAGCAATGGAGACAAGTCCAGGCTCTGGCAAATCAGTTCTGGCCTCGCTGGAGACAAAAATATCTACCTTTGTTGCAACAGAGACAAAAGTGGACAGAACCCCGAAGGAATCTTCAAGTTGAAGACTTAGTCCTGCTCAGGGACAAGCAAGCCACCCGCAACAGCTGGCCAATGGCCAGAATCACTGCTACATTCCCTAGCGAGGATGGACATGTCAGGAAGATCGAATTAAAGACTACCGACCAAGGCGATGTGAAAATTTACCAAGGGCCAGTTACAGAAGTTATTCTACTTCTACCCAATGACTGATTAAGAGACTAAGTTTTGTACTCTGCTCATTGTGACCTTACGAAGGTCAAGCGGGGAGTGTGCTGTCTTTACGACAGTTATTTAGTTTATAATATTTTCGCTTAGTAATTCATTCAATAGTATTTTCTAGTTAGAATTAGAAGTGTTTAAAGTATATTCATTGCATGTAAAATATATCGGCATGCGATGACGTCACATCCGGTTTCGCCGCGTCTTGTGGGAAAACACCGGTTTGAAATTAGCGCGAGGGTGGGGGCTTTCCACGAGGCTCACCTGAGCAGAAGTAGTTTTGCAGGCATGAGAAATCACAGTGAGAGCAACGCTTTTTCACCATATGTTAATGTGAAGAGTGAACAGTAAATGGTTAATCTTACTGCGATCTGGTTTGCATTGGCTGTGGTTTATCCGGACGTTAAATTCGGCGTTTCGTTACACCCGAAGGAGAACGTTACAGTCCCCTTTCAAGTGACAATTTGTGTACCATCCTCTCCTGTTCCTGGAACAAGAAGCAGAGGTGGGGGTTCCATCAGTGGACCAACTGGGCCAGAGGTGTTGCCAGAAATGGGTTAAGGTGAGTGAGATATTGTTGGCCAATTCGTGGTCTGGCTCTCAACTAGACATCTCCCCATCCAGGTTGAATCCAGAGAATTGGACCCTTGCTACGATGGTTTGTTCAAAATCCTGCAACATGCCAACCCAATTACCAATCATCTCCAACTCCTGAGCACCTTACATTTCACATCCCACCTCAAGCCCTTGAGTGCCAGCCCCTTGGCTCTGGTTCCCAAATGATCTCCTCCTCCCAGAAATGTTGAGGGACAACCCACCTCCACAGTCTGGCAACTTTTGGACTCTGACATAGTTTGAGGTAAAAGGCAGTACCTCATCAGTTAGGAAGGATATAGCCCAGATGAAAGAAACTGGATTCCTTCATGGGACAACCTAGATGCTATATTGATAGAGGAATTTCAGCAGCACCATCCTGGTCACACTGGGCCATCAGGATTCAACTGTAATTGGTGGGTGGGGTCTGTCACGATCCCAACTGAACAGCGGCCAGCATCCAAATTTTGGTGCTCCCATTCCCTGAGGTATGATTAGCTGTCGCTGTCCGTTTAAGATTCAGACTGCGAATTATTCATTCCTTCATGGAGAGTCAGTGCATAAAGGCCTCATGCTGAGTACTCAGCGCTCAATCATAAAAGTTCCAGTACCACTGCTTGTGATTTCGTTCTTGGATTTAATTTGTTTGTTTTGAGTCTGAGTCTGTGTGCATTCTACACCTCACTCGGCATTTGCGTTCACCACCATCCATAGCTCTCTGTAAGGCAGTCCAGCTTGTTATACTCCAAACCTTCTCCAAATGCTCTCATTTCAGTCACGTATCCCACTCCCTTTTGAACACTGTAATTGAAGCTGTCTCTGTTTCATGCCGAGGAACTGACTTCCAAATCCTATCCACTTGCTTTGTTTAAAAAAAAAATGTCGTCATGTCAGTTTGTTTTTCTTTTGCGTTGATCCTTCCACCAAGGGAACAGACTCTACTTCATAATTTTAATTATCTATGTCAGTTCTCCTCTTATCCTCCTCTGTTTTCTAGCCTATGCACAGGTCTAAAGTCATTTATTACTAGAATCCACTTTAGTAAAGCTCTTCTTTACCCTCTTTAACGTGTGGTTTCCACAATTGTCACTCCACATGTAGCTCATGTACTAACGCAAGTGCTGAGTGAGGTCTAGAATGCACACAGACTCAGACTCAAAACAAACAAATTAAATCCAAGAACGAAATCACAAGAAGTGGTACTGGAATATCTGTTTATAAAGCACACCATCGCATGTCCATATGCCACCTTAATCTCTTTTCTAATCTGCCCTGCAGTCTTCAATGAACCATTCACATATACCCCCTAATCTCTCCATCTGTGTACCCCTTATACAATTATAGACCCTCCTTTATATTGCCTCTCATGATATTGAAACATTCTGCGAAGAAACCAAGGTTAACACCACATTTGCTATAATCAACTTAACTGGCAGAGCGCAGTTATACTCCAAAATGGCATGTTTATAAGTATTTTGCATTTTGCAGAATTAAATTTCATCTTTAACCTATCACTGCACTCCACTCCCTGTATATGTCATTTGAGCACTGAAATGGCTTAGTGAGTGTTGACTAACTTTCAGAGATTCTGCAGTTCATGTTTTATGTATTATTTTCCACGTTTCTTTTATTTTTGCACATTGTATGTCTGATAATCTTTGTTGTGTGTCTGTGTTTTTTTTGTATTCTATTGTGTTTCTTTGAACTTTGAACGTTGAATTGACCATTTGCCCCATTCAATGTTTTTCACCATGCTTTTTTAAACTTTGACCTTCGTTCAATGTTTCATGATTCTCTACATTTCTGGTAATTGGAGTCAGACTGCCTGTCTATCTGCCTGTCAATGGTGCAGAGGTCAAAAGGTCAGAGAGCTTCAAGTTTCTGGGAGTGAACTTCACCAATAGACAATTCTAATTCAACCATGTAGATACCATGGCCACGAGAGCGCACCAATGCTTTTACCTCCTCAGGAGGCAAAAGAAAATTTGGCATGTCCTCTCTGACCATGATCAAACTTTATTGATGTATCTTAGCTAGATGCACTAAAGGGGTTATCCTATCTGCAAAGTGACTCAATATGGCAATTGCTCTGCCAGAGACCACAAGAAAGAAACTGCAGCGAATTGTGGACACAATGATGGAAATTTGCTCCCCTCCATGGACTCCGTTTGCACTTCTCGCTGCCTTGGTAAAGCAGCTTGAATCATCAACAACCCGACCTGCCACTGACATTCTGTCTTCTTCCCTCTTCCATCAGGTGATAGATACAAAAGCCTGAAAGCACGTACCACCCAGCTCAATTTGGAAGCTTCTATCCTGCTGTTAAAAAGCTACAAAACAATTCCCTAGTATGGATAAGAATGGGCTCTTGACTTCACGATGTACATCATTATGATCTTGCATCTATGGTCTACCTGTGATGCACGTTCTCTGCAACCATAAAACTTTATTCTGCATTCTGATATTGTTTTACCTTGTACTGCCTCAATGCACTGCTTTAATTATTGATCTGTACGAACAATATTTTTGACAGTACCTCAGTACATGTAACAATAAACCAATATACTTTTGCTCCAAACTGTTGTTTCTGTAACCTGCTCCACCTATACTTAAATCCCATAACTACCAGTCAATCAGTTTATCCCTACAGTCCTAGCATATCAGGATAAATCTCATGGGTGCCAGTTTGACTTGTGTTCAAGAAAATATTAATGCTGTTTTGGTTGGTTGAACATTAAATGGATGTTATGAACATGAACAGGAATGTAACACTTGCTATTTTCCAGTCCTTGAGTGCTTTCCTTGAATTTATAGATGGTGAGAATATTACGCTTAGGATATCTGTAATTTACTTCCTTCTTTCTCCAGGCAAACTAAAATGTATCCTATTTGAACTGACTAATTTGTCCACTTTCAGTGCAGCTAGCTACTCATATATCTCTCCCATCAATTTTAACCTGTCCATGTCTTAATACATCTTCTTCCACTGTAAGTAGATCATCATTTTCTTTATGATTTGACATGAATTGGGATAAAATTGTATTGGGATCCGGTTGAAGATTTTTTAAGGCATTGTGAATTGTAGTGTGTGGATAACAAAAATGGTTGATGTAATCTTTGAAAATGCAACAGCAACCTTTTAATAAAAGGGTACAATGTTTTAGAAAAGGCTGTAAGTTATAAAGTGGTACTGTAAGTTCCAAGACCACAACTGTAAGACTAGAAGATACAGGAGCAAAATTAAGCTACTTTATCAGGTCTGCTCCATCATTCAGTCATGGTTGATGCATTTTTCCCCTCATCCCCATTCCCTGGTCTTCTCCTCATAATCTTTGATGCCATGTCCAATCAAGAACCTATCAATCTTTACCTTAAGTATACCCAATGACCTGGCCTTCACAGCAACCTGTGGTAACAAATTCAACAATTTCACCACCCTCTGGCTGAAGAGCATTTCCCCACACCTGTTTTAACTGGATGCCTCCTCTATCCTGAAGCTGTGTCCTCTTGTCCTAGACTCCCCACTATGGGAAACATCCTTTCCACATCTACTCTGTCTAGGTCTTTCAACATTAAAAAGGTTTCAATGAGATACCCCCCTCATCCTTCTGAGGTCCGGTGAGCACAGACCCAGAGCCATCAAACGTTCCTTGTATGGGAACCCTTTCATTCCCAGAACCAATCCATTAAACCTCCTCTGAACCTTCTCCAATGCCAGTGCATCTTTTTTTTTTTAGGTGAGGAGCCCAAAACTGTTCACAATACTCATGGTGAGACCTCACCAGGGCCTTATAAAGCCTCAGCATCACATCAATGCTGATATATTCTAGACC